>NC_090444.1:990507847-990821120 GCF_031143425.1 Pleurodeles waltl | reverse complement strand
AGGACTGGAAATAAAGCTTGGCCAACACTGGCCAATTAAGGTGGTTGCAAAGGAGTGGGACGCTGCACCCAACAAATGCTAAGCAATGAGAGGGCGGCAAGCCCTTTTTATAAACAGTAGTGTCTCACAAGCAAGACACATGCGCTAGAGCATACACTTGCAGGCTCAACCCTAAAAATGCCACCACCTGTATGTGATTACCACATGCTTAAAATAAGAAAAATATATCCTGCAAAAACATTCACAGATGTGACTTTTTTAGTTATGATTTTAAAATAATAATAATAGGACTTTCAGTTGTGCTGTGTGTTTTATTATTGTTTGTGAAGAAGGCAAGATTAAATCACAACCAAACCAAGCACTCAAACCGCAGGCAGCCTCAGAGTTACAGTACCACTTAAACTCCTTTTTAAAAGCAATTATAAACAGGATTTAAATGAAATCACCATCTAATTTGGCAAAATATTAAAAAGTATACGTTGAACCTCCTTTGTCAAGGAAAATAAAGTAACTATTTGTAAGCAGGTGTGAAAAACGTGTACAGGCTTTGTGAGCCACTCAAAATTATCCCCTTACATACAGCTGGCTATACGTCCCTATGGGATGGACACTCACAACAGCATGACAGGACCTCACACACGCAGCACGTCATGAATCCCACGACTCTACAGTGTCAAACGTGCACACATGTTTACAGCCATCTACCACCATTACACACATCCATGCCCCCTAATCCACCTACTCGCCTGTACCTCTGGTCGACCATAGAGCTTGGCGTACAGGGGCAGGACCCCGTCCACGAGCTTGTCCAGTTCCTCGCTGGTGAAGCCCGGGGCCCCTTCCCCTGCCACTTGTGCCATTTCTAGGACCAGAGGCAGGACACAGCAGCACACTCAGTTGAGTACCTGCATGCACGTAATCCAGGAGTCAAGTGAAGTTTGGGTGACGAGATGGTGTACGCTCCGCGGCGGTGTGCACCGTCACCGCTGGCGGAGATCATGATACGCAAATAATCCCCATTGAGAACCATGTTAACAAATCAATGGTCGCACTGCAGTGAACACCGCTTTACGCTATTACGACAACCGCTAGGGGTATGAGGTCGCTTCCACTACAACATTTCTGGATTACATGGGGCAGACATTTTGGCCATTACTACGCAGTTATTAATTTCTCATTTGCCCCATGCAGGCCCTATTTTCCAACCCCCATAGGCATGACCAAATATACATTTACTCACCACAACAGTCCTGATGTATCATTGAGGACATGTCACTCCAATTTAACATCCTACTATGCATGTGTCATTGACTTGTATGCTAGCAGTGCTGAATATTTAACATGTTGGGCAGATGTATGTGTGTTCCTCACATGTGTTCTCAACTCCTCCCAGGTACAGACCCATAGGCCGAAGGTGGGCCCCATCGGTGTACAGACCACTTGTTGATTTGGGGACCATGGTGGGGCATCACATCATTATCAATTACAGACTCAACCGTGCTACAATTCATGAACTTTGTGCATTACTGGATCCAGCACTGAGGTGCTCTCTGCACTCCATTTCCTGGCCAAGGGCTCATTTCAAGTGATAGTGGGCATAGGTGCAGGGTTTTCACAGCCATTGTTTAGCATTATACTGTTCAGATTCCAGAATGTATTTGTACGACACATGCAGTCCCATGTGAGGTTTCCCCAAAGTGCTGACCTCCCTGCCATCAAGTCAGACTTCTGTGCCTTTGCCAGCATTCCCCATGTGATAGGTGCCATCTATGGAACCCACGTAGCTCTCATCCCCCCAAGAGTAAGTGAACAGGTGTACAGAAACAGGAAGAACTTTCAGTCCACGAACATTCAATTGGTGTGTACTGCATACCAGTACATCTCACATGTGAATGCCATGTTCCCTGGATCAGTCCATGATTCCTTTGTGCTGAGGAACAGCAGTGTGCCACACATGATGGAACAACTACAAGGGGATAGAGGATGGATCATAGCTAAGTGTGTCTGACACTTTTTAGCACATAGCAGACAGCCAGGCTGTCTGCAACTGAGGGTTGTCAGTGACAATCCTGTTTTGCCCCTTTTTTCAGGTGATTCTGGCTACCCCAACATTCGTTGGCTCCTGACACCAGTGACGAATCCTAGGACAGATGTAGAGAGGAATTACAATAAGGCCCATGGACGTACTAGGATGGTGATAGAGCGCACTATAGGTCTCCTGAAGGTTAGATTCCATTGCCTCCATATCTCTGGGGGATCCCTGGCCTATGAGCCTGAAAAGGTGTGTAGAATAGTGGTGGCCTGCTGCATGCTGCACACTGTGGCTGTGGGGAAATCTATTCCCCTCTTGGTGGTGGAGGGGGCTGTATATCCAGATCAGCTTCCTCAGAGAGGGGATGAGAGTGATGGTGAGAATGAGGAGGGGGAAGATGTACACCCCAGGAACCAACTGATCCAACTATAATTCCAGTAATTAAGTGGGACTATTTGATGATGTTGATGTCTGTGCAGCATACTGTCAGTATGCCTTATCCTCTATGGGGGTGTTGGGTCTATAGACATTGTCACTGTGACCAGGTTTGCATGGGACATATGACATTATGGATAACTTGTTTGACAATTCTGTTGGCACAACCCCTTGTTATGCGTGGGGTACCATTCCTGCAAATAAGATATACATAAATGAATTCAAGTACAATTCAATTCACACTTCCATTTGATTCAACATAATTACAGGGGAAATTTACATTGGTGAACAGGTGTTTTATTTGGTGTCAGGGATGCCATTGTGCACTTTACAGTGATGGGAGTGGGCTACTGGTGGATGTCCATATTGGCTACATGGTCTCAGTGTTTGTTGGCAGTGGTGATATGTCCATCTGTTATTTACAGTTTTTGGGGTTGTTATTGCACCGTGTTGATGGTGGTTCAGTGGCACACTTGGAGAACAGTTCTTGTCAGAGTCACTTCTTAGAGGGGTGCTTGGTCTTGGCAGGTTTTCCAGTGCCATATCTGGGCCTGAGGGACTGTTTGGGTGCCTGGTGTTGGCCTGTACTGGTTGAGGTGCAGGTCTCCTCTGTGTCCTCAGATGGTGGAACAAGTCCAGTTGCTGCTGCTGCTGCTGTTGGATGGTCTGTATCATGGCTTGTAGTAGGGGCTTCCTGGTCTGTGGCGGTCTCAGGCTGGGTTTGGACAAGATGCAGCAGCGCACCTGCTATAGTGGCCATGGTGGCATTGTGCAGTTTCCACTGCTCCATGGTCTCTGTCCTGGGTATAGTGGTATGCTCCCAGGACCTCGGAGATCACTTCCTGGGCTGCAGCATCCATCCTGTTGCCTCCCCCCTGGGCCACTAATGCCCTCCCACTGGACCTAGCCCCCTGTGCCTGTGTCCCCTGCACAGGCCTGGCGGTACCACTTGTACTGGGGCCATCGTCTTCCTGCCTGTTGGTAGGTGGTGACTGTGGCCTCTGTCCTTGTGTTCCACCAGTCTGTGGCTTGGATACACGGGTGTGGGTCCGGTTGCCCTGTCCTGATGTTGGTGGGTGTGTGGTAGGGGTTTCAGTGGTGTCCTGGGTGGTGCTGCTGGATGGTGACAGTCCAGGACTGTGTGAGGGGCCAGGGTATTCCTTACTGTCCAGGGTTCCCTCTCCAGTGTCCTGGGTGGTGCCTCTGTCTCCATGTGGGGCACTGCCACTCCTTGCCCTGTCAGGGTGGCATGTGTGGTGGTGCTTGTTGGGGGGAATGGACATGTCTGTTACAGTTGCATAATCGGATGGGGTGCACAGGGCTGAGCTGTTTTGTGCAGGTTTTCCACTTTTGGGCCCTGCAGGGTGCCTTTGTGAGGTTGCCATTGCATTTTGCTTAGGATGTGGAGGTGCATTGTGGGTGGTGTAGTGTCTTTGGGATTCCTTGCAGGGGTGGGTGGTTGTGCACTAGGGGAGGGATGTGGGCCTGTTAGTGGGTTTGTGGGCATGCAGGGTGACTGGATGTAGTGTTTGTGGCCTGGGTGGGGTAGTGGTCCTGGTGGATGTTGGACGGGTGGGGTGGTGCATGCATTACAGGTGTGGTGGATAAGGAGTAATTGTAGACGACTTACCCAAGTCCATTCCTCCAGTGAGTCCAGTGAGGCCCTCAGGGTGCAGAATGGCCAGTACCTTTTCCTCCCAGTCAGTGTAGTTAGGTGGTGTTGGTGGAGGTCCTCCCCCAGTCTTCTGGACAACAATGTTGTGCCGGGATGCCATGGACCTCACCTTCCCACGCAGGTCGTTCTATCTCTTGCGGATGTTGTGCCTCTTGCGTGGATAGTGTCCCACTGCATTGACCTTGTTGACAGTGGTCTGCCATAATTCCATCTTCCTGGCGATGGGTGTGTGCTGGTCCTGTGCCCCGAATAATTGTGGCTCGACCTTCAATATCTCGTCCACCAAGGTCCTTAGCTCCCTTTCTGTGAAGCGTGGGTGTTTGGGGGGTGCCATGGTGTTTGTTGTGAGTGGTGTGTTGTGTGGATCTACATGAGGGTGCTGTTGTGTGGTTGGGGGTGTGATTCGTCTTGTGGCGTTCAGTGTCTGCTTGTGGAGTTCTCAATCTCAGTTGTCCTAATGGCGTTGCAGAGGATTGTGGGGTGTGTCTGTGAGTGTTTTATAGTGTTGTGTGTGTGTGTGTCAGGTGTGTGAATTTCAAACTTGCCAATGTGTGCAATTCTTACTGTTGGGTCCCATTGCTGGCCGTGGCGGTCTGTACCGCCAATGATCGTTCGACTTCCACTGACCGCTGCGGTGATTTGTGCATCATTATTTGGAGGGCGGGGAGTTTGTGTGCTCGGCGGTGGCGGGGTGGGATGTCCTGCATTTTCGCCGACAAGGTCCTGTCGGTGACTGGTGGCTGGGACATTTTTAACGGATTCAGATTTTTTAAACTTTATATGGCTGATTTCTGTTCAGTGTCGTCACGGCGGGGAACGGTGTTTACCGCCGTGTTCATAATGACCGCCATAATATATATTCTTATTCTGGAGCAACAGTAGTCCAGCAGGATAGCTAAAGTTGTTTCAAAGACCAGACCTAAAACCTATAGTACCTCTGGGTAAACATGGAAAGTCACCTACGTGTCCATAGCTAACGAAAAAGGTCCAAGGATGTTGGAAATCGGATTTTCTGCAGAGAAAGGTATCATGATGGCAATAGACACTCAGAGCGGACAAGACATAGATTCCAAGGTATAGGACACTTAGGGCGTGATTACAACCTTGGCAGAGAGAATTACTACGTCCCAAATGTGATGGATATCCCGCCCAATGTATTACTTGTTCCATTATATCCTATGGAACTTGTAACACAGCGGACACGATAGCCGTCACATTTGGAACAGAGTAATCCCCTCCACTAAGGTCATAATCAGGCCATTAGTAGTTTAATGAGGTAATTTTATCATTGCTTCCTGAAACAATTCTTTAGAAGTTCGAAATCCCTAAGCCTACAGTACCTCCAAAAATAAGAACCCAGTTCACAAAGGTAAATCCACAGGTGGAGATCTTTGCACATGTAAGTTTATCCCTACGTCTATCGTAATTCTCCACCTAGATGAAGTTCACTGTTAACTTCACAGAACTTTTTTAGGTGTATATCAGAGAAATGTAGCACTTCATAGTTTAGGCGAAGATGCCTGCCTTAGCCTTATAGAACTACAAATCGAAAACAATAGGGAAACAGGCATCACCTGAGGAAATTAACATGAGTGGAAGCACACAAAGAATAAGGAAACATGCATCACTGAAGAAAAATAATACAAGTGGAAGCATATAAATGCAGCTCACACCCTGGTGTCTGAGATGTTGAGGAGATACATATTGGCTACAAGAGTGTTGTTTCATTGTCTTTGTGTTTGGGACATGCAATGTATTATGATAGTTCTATGAAAGAGTGAGTGTGTAGAGTAATGCTGAAGGAGAGATGACACTGTTTTTATTTATTATTTTAAGTCGTAATTTTCTAGTTCTTCTGTTATGCTTACATTTTTACAATTTAATTTGTATAGATGTCTAAAATGTCAAATATATATATTACATTTTTAAAATGTTTTACCCTTTTTACAACTTAATTGGTTTGATTGTCTGCAAAGTGTTAGCCCATTTTACTATTATTTTCTTTTAATTTTCTTTTTGGTTAGTTCTTTCTCCAGATAGTGTTAATTCCTTTCTCCACTGATTTCGATGTGATTGTGGTTTAACAGCCGTGAGTGACTTTGTGTGCTTTATGACTTACTCCAAGTCTTTCCATGATTACATTTGAGTTTTTCAGTCTGAAGTACTGCTGGAGTAAATGTGGATGTAGCATTTGTGGATTGCAACTGACGTACTTTTTTTGTAGTTGTGCTTTTGTATTTACATGACTATCCATGTGACCCTCCTTAATTTCCCGATTCCTCCTCCTACTTTGCAGAAGTTACCCCTATTTTCCATCCCCTCCTCCTTGCCACTTACACATTTACACTAGAGAAGTAGACCTACGTGTGTACACCCTAGCTCTCTCAGCGGAGAGCTCCCAACATAAATGATAGGACCAGTGAGGGACTAGATTTACACTTGAGCACTTGAGAACTGCATTGATTAGTATGAGAGGTAGTAGGAGCATGACTACAAATACTCTTTAAGTCCTTTGGAAAATTGCAACTCAGGTGTCTGACGCAAAAGAAAAAACACCAAAAGAAGATATCAAGTCCTCGAAGTTGAAACATTTACCTCTCGGGGCAAAACAAATAATCAGAGTAAACTATCACAGGTAAAATAAACAAGAGAGGGAAAAGTTATCGACATGGACAAACTCAAGGATCAAAGATGATAACGGACAGGAATAACCCAAGACACCCAAAATGTTATAGTCCAGTGGTTCCCAACCTGTGGTCCGGGGACCCCTGGGGGTCCGCGAAGCCTCCTCAGGGGGTCCGGGACTGCTTAGAAAATGAAAAAATATTAACAAATATTGACAAATTAGGTCCCCGGCTTCTAGTAATGACCCAGGCGGGGGTCCCTGGATTCCAATGATGATTCAGTGGGGGTCCCTGGGTTGCATTAAGTTAAAGTGGGGGTCCACAGAAATCAAAAGGTTGAGAACCACTGGATAGTCTGAGAAAAGATCTGAAACAACCTACTTCTCCAGATAAAAGGGGAAAGATGTATCAGGCAATAGTGATGAGAGCAGCTAGAGATGTGTTTCAGTGAGGAGTTTGAAGGTTCTTGTTAGAAACTTTAGCCCCCCCTTCAAAAATAAAGTTATATTTACCAGTACTCCTAAAGCAAGTTAAGGACTGTTTAATATCCCTACTGCAGCATTGGCATGCACACCTAGGATCAAAAAGAAATACTAATCTTCACCACAAGAGCCGAAATGTACAAAAGGGTAGGTAGAGCCTGACTCCTTCACATTTTGCACTACCCATAAAAGGCACAAATATCTTCCTCGCAGGGACTCTGTCCAGATAAGGATAGGAAACATTTGCAGGAAGCAGGGAGAAACATAGAAAGAGAAGCTGCTACAAATTGGAGGAGAAAAATATAGAGAGTAGTTGCAACACATTGAAGGCTTGCTAACTCCTCTGCCCTTCTTATTAAGTAAGGCCATCAGCAGTGGAAAGACATGAAGTATTTGATACAGCATTTGAGGAGTATCAAAAGTGAGATAAAGTATTAGTAAAGAAAGGCAAGATCATGGACTGCATGTGTTTCAAATATGCTTCTGAACAGTTAGAACAAGTCAACAATTCTGAACATCTGCTTTCAAAACAGAGGCCTACACAATCATTGATACTCCATTCCCAGGGAACCATCTTTAGGACCTAATGTAGACTACACATTAGACACATGAAAAAGCTAATGATGCAGTAAAATCCATGGGGGCACTGTACAATAGATGGATGTTCAAAAATGGAATGGGGCTGGGATATTTTCAAAATGCAACAACGGAATCTTAAACACATTCTACTCAGACACCCTATGACAGACGGAGACAATGGTAGCAATCAACGTCACCCAGAAATACCTCCTGAGACAAAGGAAGAGGAAGGGAATCGTAGGATATATGCCTTTTCTCTGTGGCCAGTCCAGATACATTGCCTTTTGTTGTACCCTGTATTTTTGATGCCTTTAGAACTGTGTCCACTTTACTCCTGCTATCCAGTAATAAAGTACCTCTGCTGCCCCTTTAAACATGGCATTTTCCTAATTGGTATAAGACTATATTTATGGTATAAGGACTACTTAGACCCTGGAAGTTAAATGCCACTAGTGCATTGCACCACCTATTGTGCCATCTGCTACAGTGGCAGTGCAAACATAGCTTCAGGGCTGCCACTGTAGCACAATTGCTGCAGTTTTAAACCTGTAGGTAAGCCTGTCAAAATGATGCTTTTTGACAGGCGATAACCTCCCCTTTAAGTATTAATACACTTTATGAAAGCCTTGTAGCCCACAAGGTAGGGTGCATGGTATTTAAAATTATTACTTGTAGAATAATAACTTTATCATGTCCCTACAGTGACAAGGCCAAAAAAAACTATTTTCACCATGGCAGACCTAGCTGTCCTCGGGCGAAAACCTGAGAGGAGTGCCTAAGGATTGGACCTGCTCCCTCCTGTACCTAGGAAAAAGATGTGGACTCCAGTGGGCAGTTGGCTCATCTCTGGTACTGTTACAGGGATACAACAAACTGCAAGAGGCATTTTTCTGAAGTACCCAGCTGACCAGTAGCAACAGGATCCTGATGTTGGCCTCTGCCTGACATTCCGAGCATCTAAGTGTCTCCCGTTAGATCCCGGGGTGGCTTTAGAAGTGTACTACTGTGGTGGATTAGGACTTAAACAACAAAGTCAGAAGGTAATATCTTTGACCAAGACAAGCCTGGTTGGTGTATCCAACCTTTGCTCCATCGTGGTCAGCCTCAAATTGCACCCAAGTTCCAGTCTTCCACAACCAATGACTATCATTGGCTCTTTCTCTGTTTTGGAGCTATTTCTGCTTAAAACTTAAAACATTCGTATCTCTTGTTCCCCTTATTGGATTTTTGTTACTTTGGTGTCATTTTCTTTACTGGATTTTGCTTTACTTTTCTAATTTGGGTTTCACTTTTTTTGTTGTACATTTTGACTTTGTTATTCTTTTGGTACCTTACGCGTTTCCCTATGTTTAGCCTGTCTGCTTTGTGTCAGAGCTACCAGGGGGTTGAGATCAGGTTAATTTAGCCGTTGTGAGAGTTCACCCTGACAATGGTAGTGATTATTCCTTGAAGTAGGTGTTCAGTGCCCCAAATATCCATTTTCTTACAGGAATCAATTGGCTATGAAGAACTATTGCTATTTTAGTACTAAAGGTAATCCAAATGAATATTACAAATAATTTGAAAATACCTCTAATAACAAAACAAAATAAATTAAAGCACAACAAGGAAGAACACATGGATTTGCTACTCAAAGAGGTGGGAGAACGTTTACAGAATGGAGACATAGAGAAGCTTCCATCGGAAACAAAAAAAAAACACCGGTGTTTATTCCGTTTAATTTCTATTTCCAACACAAGTCGTTAATGACTTTTTTCTGCTTCCACATTCCCAACAGATTAGTAAATACGTAGAGATTCAATGTGGCAACTTTGATGGATGCCATTCCATTGTTGGTAAAAGGCACTTTCCTTGCAAAGGTCAATCTGAAGGAACAAGAGTTTTCCCTTTACCAGATGACCTAGTTTCTGACAGTGATGACTTTGATGCATTACTTTGATACCAAATGCCAGACAACAGATGATACCAATTCATAAGTGTCAAACACCCATTGGTCACAGGTCAAAGGGGACTGGGAGAATCTTGTGGTTCTTACAAATACATTACAGCAAGAGTTAAAGTAGCGGATACAGAACAATACTCAAAAAAGGAACATACTGACTGCCAATCCCAACACGCCCCTCACAACGTGTGGGGGCATACATAAGCATACTTAACCACTTGAGTGCTAAGAAAGTGCTGGAGCCATCCTCATGTCAAACACCCATTGGTCACAGGTCAAAGGGGACTGGGAGAATCTTGTGGTTCTTACAAATACATTACAGCAAGAGTTAAAGTAGCGGATACAGAACAATACTCAAAAAAGGAACATACTGACTGCCAATCCCAACACGCCCCTCACAACGTGTGGGGGCATACATAAGCATACTTAACCACTTGAGTGCTAAGAAAGTGCTGGAGCCATCCTCAGCAAAGTGCTCCTGTGCTGAAGAACACTCCAGCACGCCCTGGCACCCACCCATACAGGAATCGCTGCTGCTCCCCTTGTGCACCCCACCACATGCCCCCTTTAAGGGGCCATTTTTTTTTATTTTGCCATGTTTAGGCTATCTCCACTGGGGGATCAGCCATTTCTTTAGGCCTCTTGTCCCCCACCCGTTGGAAACGCTCTAGACACCAGGGATTTAACTTTATTATTATGTTTATAAGGAGCGACCCATTTAGCAAGTGTCACTCCCCTTAAAGGGGCCTTTTTCTGTTTCTTTTCTGTTTCAGCACATGTTTTGGCCTTGTCTGCCGCCCCCCCCTGGGATGTATCAGCAGCTTTTATAGGCTGTTCTGCCCCTTGGGGTCGAAAACCCCTAGAATCCAGGAATGCATGTTATAGATATGTTTATGGGGAGCGCCTGCTTTGGCAAGGGCCACTCCCCTCAAACAGGACATTTTTTTTCTCTTTAAGCACTGGTCTGCCATTTTTGCCTCTCCTAGGGACAGATCAGCCTTTTCTAGGCAGATATGCCCTCCCGGGGGTGAAAACCCACTAGACAGCAGGACTTTGTGAATATGTCTATGGGGAGCAACCCCTTTTTCAAGGGTCACTCCCCTCAAATGGACATTTTCTTTTGTTTTGAAACATGTTTTGGACATTCCCCGCCCTGGGATGGATTGGCTGTTTTGTAGGCCTATCTGGCCTAACGCGAGTGGAAACCACTAGACACCAGGGATGTACTTTATAAATATGTTTGTGAGGAGAGACCCTCTCAAAGGAAGGGACATTTTCATTTGTTTAGGTACATGTTTTGATTTGGAGGTTAGAAACCCACTCAACACCAGGGAATAAGTTCTAGGTTGGGGAGCTGCCCCTGGGGTAATGGTTGGTTTCTCTATGCGGTGCCAATTATTTGTCTTCACTTTGGGCCTCCTTATGTGTAGATCCTTCTTTTTTTATTGCAGCCTGCCTCCTCTGAGCAGACTTTATTGTGTTTTATTTGTGATTATGTGAATTTCTTTTTATTGTAGTACAGAGCTTTTGCTATTCTTTGTTAGCTATCCTGCTAGCGGTTTTGGCATTGGTGGATCTGCCTTTTGTATAGTTGTGTGAGTTTGGTAAGGAAGCTTTTTGGGAATTTTTACTTTAAATGTGCATCACTGCTCTGTTTGACTACTTTAGTTTTTTTACTGTGGTAATATTTTAGTATAATTTGCTTATATGTTTTAGAAATACATGTTTTGATTTGTGTAAGATCTACAATGTGTTTTGGTGTGTGTATTTTTTTCCTTTCTAGTGGGATTTCTCTGGCGCTAGCTTTGTCTGTGCAGAGTTGGTGCAGTTGATCTGTTTTCTTCCATTCCGTGGCAAGAAAAAGGTTTATAGGTATTGTTTTGTAGTGGAAAGTTCATTGTGTGGTTAGCATTTATAGTTTCCCTCCCAATATTTAAATTTCAGTAGTTGTATGAGCAAGGTTGATTGCAACCAGGGGCAGGAAGGCTTCCTATTGAAAGTGCTGAACACATAACAAATTGATATAAAAAAGAGAAAGTGCTGAACACTGGGTTGCCCTTAACATAGAGCAGTCTGTTTTGCCTGCCTTTACTGGTGTTGCAGAGTGTGGCGTTAAATACAGATATCTTTCTGCCTATCAATTTCTTCCAGTGTTTTAATGCTGGTGTGTTTTTAGATGATATTGTTGAGTAGACCAATTTGTATGTAGAACAGTATTTAACAAACAACATTGCTGCACGTAAGACCCACTCTAGTGCCCCGGTGGACTCCTTCAAATCTTCATGAAATTAAGCAGCTCTGGGTTTTGCATTTTGCCTTTTTTGGATAATGCTTCAGTGTTATCACAAGATTACCCTGAGTTTAACCATCTCTTCAGGATTCAGCCTGTTCTTGACCATTTAGTTGTTAGTTTCTATGTTCTAGGTCAAGATATATCTATGGATGAGTCTCTGTATATACCCACCCAGAGAGCATGTTAAGGTATTAAGCTGTATACGTTTTGTGAAAGTGTCCCTGGATATGTGTATATTTTCAGGATATACTCCTGTAGGGATTCTCAAATTCACACCTCCCTGCCTCCCGGTCGTCCTTCCACTTTTGGAGTGAGTGAAGAAATTATGTGGGAGCTCGCCAAGGTACTTTTTCACAACGGTCACCATTTATATGTGGACACTTTCTACACTGGTGTGCAAATATTTAAAGAATTGTTCAGAATTGGCACCTTGGCAAATGGCAAAGTGTGCTCTAACCATAACGCTTACCCTAAAGATCTTGTATGTAAGAAACTTCAGAGGGGACAGAGCAGTGCCCTGCGTAGTGATAAATTACTTGCATTGAAACTTTCACACAAAAGAGATGTCCACATGCTCACAACGATTTTTGATGCCTCTGACGGATTGGGGTCAAGTTGCAGAACAGCGCAAACCAGTGTACATTCAAGACTATAACAAGCACATGGGACGTGTAGATAGAGTAGATCAAAGGTTGGAGCCTTACAGTGCTGCTTGAAAGTCCTGTATCTGGTGCAAGAAGTTGGCTGTTCATCTATTTCATTTAGCATCCTTAAACTCTTACATTGTTTTCATGGATCATTCTCCAGAATCTATGATGAGTTTTATACAGTCTCAGCAGTCTGTAATAGGCAGCCTTATTGCAATAGAGCAAGCAATTGTACCAAGAATCGGAGTGGTTGAGGATGTGGCTAGATTGAAAAATCTCCACTTTCCTGAGTACATCCCTCCAGCATCCAAAAAAGACTTTCCTTGTCCAAGATATAGAGCCTGTGGGTGGACTATAAAAGGTGAGTCATATGCACTGCCCTGAGAGTCCGTCTATTCCTATGCCATACACAACCCACGTATTGGAAGCAACTATGAGAGTAGAATGGAACTTACTGTGGTCTATATTGCCTGATACCTGGTTGGCAGTAGTTTTATGTGTTTAGTTACACCTCTTACGTGTGCCGTTATAGTTGGTATTTCATTGTCTACCAATATGTTGTTTTTTCTATTTGAGAAAAATGTACTGTTTTAGTAGGTTGCTTTATTATTTCCTGTATGTGGTTTGTGTGTAATCTGCTCGTTGTGGGAGTTTTAGCAATGAAAGTGTTGTGGAGCTGTATGATGATGTCTGAGTGGCATTGGCTGGTTGTGTGTTCACTGGAGTCTGGCTAGCGGTGTCTGTTGACTGGCATCTGGCTGGTGGTATGTGTGGACAGCTGTCTAGCTGGCAGTGTGTGTGGAATTGTCTCTTGCTGGCGATATGTGCGGTCCGGTGTCTGGCTGACAGTGTCTGTGTGGACTGGGGTCTAGCTGGTGGTGTGTGTGGACTGGTGTCTGGCTGATGCTGTGTGAGGCCTGCAGCTGACTGACAGTGTGTGTAGTGGAAGCTAGCTGACGGTGTGTGTGTTTGTGTGCGGGTGTGCGCATATCGGTGTCTGTAGTGGCTTGCTGCTAGTCATTACAGACACACACTGCTGCTGAATGCCAGTCCACACTCTGCGCTAGCCAAACTTTAGTCCATTCACTCTGCCACCCACCAGGTGGTATGATTGGTGTGTCAGCTCTGTGGTTGTATGAAGTGGTGGGACTTTGAATGGTGCAATTTTTTGATGTGAGTGTTGTAATGTGTTGGGCCCACGGTTGGCAGTGTGAATGGTTTTGTGTGTGTTACACATGAGTGAAAGGGCCCGTAAAGAGAGTGGTGCCTTTTTGTGGCTTTACAGATCACAATCTGTGAGCCGTTGGTTCAGTTTTCTGAACTTTCAATTATCTTATTGACAGTGATTTCTGCGTTTTCATGAAATCTTTTTTTAATAAGATTTACATTTTTAACTTTTCACTCATCCTCATCCCAAGTCCAACCAGTATGTGCGTACTTGAGTACTAGATGGTTATGCAGTAATATTTGTGTTTTCTGACTTTTACTGACACATATTTTCTTCATATCTTTGAGACTGAAAGTACTAGAATCTGCGTTGAGCCACAAATTTCCTACCACTCAGCACTCCTACATGTCTCACAATAAAAATGGTACTTCACCTCTGTGGGTGGCCCTATTGCCAACAACAGGAAGATGTCCAAAACACAATGTGGCAACATCAACAAAAGGGGTAGCTGTAGCTTTTGGGCCTGGGTCCAGTGGCCACCCAGGGAAACCTACCAAACCCAGACATTTCTCAAAACTAGAAACAGGGAACTCCGGGGAGGTGTGGCCTGTGCAGAATTTTCTAAAGCACACAATGCCCTGTAAACGTCAGCTTTGCCTAAAATTGTGCATGTTTCTTGTATTTCTGTAGCGTAAACACCCAGAATCAGAAACAATCCACAAAATGCCTATCACCAGGTGTTTCCCAACTTGCCCTAATAAAAAAGTTGCCTGCTTGTGTGGCTTGGCCTAATGCCTGCAACACGAGCAGATCAAACCCGGTTCAGTGAGAGTCCTCGGAAGGGTACTCTCATTGACCCTAGGTTGATCCATACCTGTCACGGGCACTATACCCACCCACACAAGTGAGGTAACATTTTTATCTGGAGTCTTGGGTGAATGATGGGTGGTAGGAAATTTGTGGCTCCCTGCGGATCCCAGAAGTTTCCCTCACAGGAATATGAGGAATATGTGTGTTTTTAGTCAAAGCTTAAAGTTTGCAAAGGCTTCTGGGAAGATCATTGCAGCTCAGCCCACCATGGATTCCCCCAGGTATCTAGTGTAAAACAAAGTACAGGTTTCCTTGTTTCCCTAGGTGCCGGCCTAGCTGGAGCCCTAAATACACAGCTACCCACGTTGTAAGAAATGGTCAGTTTTAAGTGAAAAAATGTGATGTGTCTTTGTTGAGTGTTGGGCGCTTTTGCGGGCACTGGGCCTACCCAAACAGGTGAGGTACAATTTTTACAAGAGACTTGGGGGACCCTTAGAGATAGGAAATGTGTGGCTCCCCACAGATTCCTGAACTTTCCATCACAGACATTTGAGGAAAAGGTTGAGGTTTGCAAAGGCTTTTAGGTGAGAAAATTGGGTGAGAGCCCGACAAGTCACTCCACCCTAGATTCCCTCAGGTGTGTAGATTTTAAAAATGTACAGTTTCTACTAGATTGTCCTAGGCGTGGGCTGAGCTAGGGCCTAAAATTCACAGCTACCCACATTGCAAAAAAGAAAAAAAAAGACAGTTTTCAGTGGAAAAATGTGATGTGTCCTTGTTGCATTTTGGGCCCTTTCCTGCCTTGTTCACTAGGCCTAACTACACACACGAGGTGGCATTTTTATCAAGAGACTTAGGGGAATGCAAGGTAGTAGAAAATGTATGGCTCCCTGCAGATTTTAAAACTTTCCATCACAAAAATGTGAAGAAAATTTGATTTATTTTTTAGTCAGAGATTGAGGTTTCTAGATAAGAAAACCTAGTTAGAGTCAGGCAAGTTACCTCACCCTGTATTTCCCAGGTGTCTTGTTTTAAAAACGACGCTGGTTTGCTAGGTTTCCCTAGGTGCTGACTGTGCTAGGGCCCAAAATCCACAGCTAGCCTCATTAAAAAAGAGTCAGGGTGACCAACAATCATGGCCGCACCAACGTGATCCGTTCAAGCTCCACTACATTTGATTGTAATGGCGAGCTTAATGAAAGCTGGAGTCTAATATAACTACTTTCGCTGAAGGCAGGCGTCCCTTCAAACCTGCAGCACTGCTTGGAGCTGGGAAAATCTGTCTTCCTTGAGAGGTAAACCGAAAAGGGTCTTCGGGGGGGCAACAGTGAAGCAACCGGAGGCTGAGCGGCACCCATGGAACTCCCATCCAGCCTCGCCATCTGGGACTGCAGAGTTCTTCTGCTGTGAAACAGCATTGCTGCGTACCGCAGGTAAACCCCACCCTTCTTCGCCCTTTGTGCCTGGAGAGTCCGCTGCAGCCACAGGCAAAAACCATCTCCCTTCATCCTCTGGGCCAGGAAGGCCCTCTGGAACCTTACTTGAAAGCAGCCATAAGCAGATATGAGGCCTCGGGCCCACTGCATCGGGGCCAACCAACAAGCACCTTCCATGCACGATTCCACTCTGGGAGCCGATTGGCTGTGCAAGCCAGCGTCCCCCACTTAACAAAATGAATACCCACCTGACTTCCATAAGTATATATGTGGCGTGGGATGTGGGGAGTCTCTCCTAGCAGCGAAGACATCATGTTTACAATGACAGAAGCACCATTACATCATTGAGGCTCTATGTTGCAATCCTAACAATGCCAGCAACCTGCCCCACGAACACCCCTGAGACACCCGGCATCCCCCTCTGACAATTGCGACGCTTACTGGGGACTCAAGGGGGCATCTCAAAATATGTATATAGGAAGCGAAGCACACAAACTCACACAATTGTTGTTAATCTGTCTGGGGTGCAGCATGCTACAACTTGAACATTGTGAAAAGCTTTACTGAACACTTGCTTGAATAATCTGCCAAACTGGGCAAGAGAACCTTCAGGATTAATCCATTCGACCTATGTGCACCAACGGATTTATTTTCTGCAGCGTCTAAGAAAGGTCCATAAAGCACTCAATATGAAGTCACTCTTACTACTGTTCTAATTGTCCATAGAAGCCTAAACACCCCTGATTACTAGCAGGAACATCAACGAATTTTGCATGTGCACTCTGTATCACTAATGAAGCTCCAGACCTCCTAAACTGCCCTGTAGCATCTTTGCACACTGAAACAGCAGTATACCATATGTGCCCTCAGCTGTCCTTTGCTCTATCTGTACAGTCTGCTATTCCTGGAACATACTGCTATTATCTACCAACCAAATGTTTTTTCTTGCTACTCATACATTTGTTGTGCTTTTTATCACCTTTTCCTTTCCTACTTCATGTGTGGTACTTTGGAGAATTGCTCCTGCATCACTGTTCATTATGCTTTCAACCTCATGCTCACAAGACAGACAAAGGTGGCAGAATCCTCTTAGTCAAGTGAATGTTTTAAGGCTGCATGTGCACCATAGTAACGGTGTACATCCCTAATACAGCGCAAGCCACTTTTCTTGCCTCTATTGGGTGGGCTTTGTTGAAGGCGACATTTTATTTATGGGGGACTTTAACCTTATTTGGCATCCACAACTCAACAGCATGCACCTACACAGGGTGCAAACGGGGAGCCTCACAAAAGCACTTAAGCACACAGATCATTCCTTTGGGTTGCCTGACGCACGGTGCACATTCCAATCAACGCATTAAGACTACATTTTTTTCCACTCCCATCGTACATACTCCCATCTAGGTTATATATTTATCAGCCAATCCCTACAGCAGCATCTTTTAACTGTCAATTTATATCCAATTGTGATCTCGGACAATGGCCCAGTAGGCCTTACACTTGATTGGAAGGAACAGAATCCTAAACTCCGCAATGGTCATTTCCGGGCTCGCTCACTAGAAATCGCTTACTAAGAGATGAGCTTTGCAAATCTATCTGGAAGTACTTCCAGGAAAATAAACTCAGGGACACAGATATATCCACTACCTGGGATGCCTTTAAAGCGGTTATACGTGGTAAATATATTTCTTTCACAACTGCACCTATGAAACAGAAAACCCACAATAGACTGGCACTGGAGACGCACTCTGCCTTGCAGTGCGTGATAAGGACCACCACACCCTAGGACATCAATGGAAAGTTACAGCCATACGAGGCAAACTGAATGCGATTTATGCAAGTAAAGCAGAGTGTACCCTGCTCCATCTCAAACATATGACAAGGAAAACAAGATAGGCAGTCATCCAGCCCGCCAACTGCGAATCAAACACAAAAAAAAATTGTACAGACACAGGTGAGCCCCTCTTATCCAAACATGATAAAACCCAGGCCTTCCAGGATTTCTATGAAACCTTATATACCTCCGACCTCATTGACACATAGACTCAAGAGAGCTACTTGGAAGAAGTGAGCTTACCCCAGGTCACAGATGATCAGAATTAACTTCTTAGCAGACCAATTTGTGAAGATGAAATCCAGGAAGCTAGTTCCTCTCTCAAACTACATAAATCTCCAGGATCTGATGGGTTTACAGTTCAATTTTATAAGACCTTTAGTGCTGAACTAATTCCAAACCTCACACTTCTTTTTAACTATATGGCTAACACCATGCAGGTCACCTCAGGTAAAATCCTCATTACTGTGCCTCTTACAGGCCAATAGCTCTGCTTAACCTAGACGCTAAACTCTATACTAAAATACTAGCAACCCAACTTGAGAAAGTCCTGCGTGACTTAACTCATCCTGGCCAATCACGGATTCAGACAGGGGGAGACAAACAGACAATAACCTTAGAAGGGTGATCCACCTGGTCGAGAAGACAAGCCGAAAACAACTTGTGGCTGTTTTAGTAGCCCTTGGTGCAGAAAACGACTTTGACCAGGGTGGATTGGTCTTTTCTCTTTTATAACCGCTAAAGATTAGGCTTTCACAAACAATTAATCCAAATGGTCCAGGCAAACTATACACTAACTATACACTACAGAGAGGTACATGACAGGGTTGGCCACTTTCACCCTTAATATTTGCCCATAGCCGAACCGGAAATACAAGGTGTCCCCTTTGGCTCTGATGAACACAAGATATTGCTCTTTGCAGATGACATACTACTCTACCTTACTTCTCCTGTCACTTCCCTTCAGGCCCATCAACATGAACTCTCTACCTGTGAAACTGTGTCTGGCTAACGTATCAGTCTCCCCAAATCCTTCCTCCACAACCTTATCTTACCCTCCTTGGACATGGAAGCCCTGGCCCTCTTGCCCCTTTTATATGGGTAAAAAAACATATTACATACTTGGGAATTAAGCTTACCACTAGGATTTCTGATTTATATCATACTAATTTCCCCCCTTTGCTCTGCCAACTTAGGGAAGACCTTAGGCGATGGGCACCCATGTACCTTTCATGGCTGGGGAGAATCAACATGGTCAAAATGGTGGTCTTACAACAGGTTCTTTATCTCTTTCAAGGCCTCCCAATAGAGATACCAATGGCATTTTTTGCTGAGCTCTGCAAATGACTGATCTGCTTCTTGTGGTAGGGAAATAAGACCTGTCGCCCCTACAAACTTTTAAGACTTCCAAGAGAAGCAGACTTCTAGGTATATTATGAAGCGGTGCAACTATGGATAATTACAGAATGGGCACCAAAAGAATCTGATAAGCACTGGCTCCACATGAATAGAGCCATAGTTGGCAAATATGTCTGGGACATCCTCTGGAAACCAAATGCAGATGGGCCCCCAATGCATACCTCAGCATACCCATACATACAACCCTCCAGGTATGAGACACGGTCACAAAGACAGTGGGGTGGACCACTTTCCCTTCTCCATAGACTCCAATACACTTCAATCCGATCTTTCCCCGACTCGGACTCCGGGTGACTTTGAGAAATGGAGGGAGGGAGGCTGCCTTATGACATCAGACCTCTTTCACAACTGGGGTGTACTGACTTTTGAGAACTGCCAATGGGATTTTGGTCTTCCAGACACTGAATGGTATCATTATGCCCAATTAAAACACTGTGTGCTCAACGTTGATATACGTCTCACAGCCACACGTGATATTAATCCCCTTGACATTTTTGTGAAATGGACAGTTGGCATGAAAGGCGCCAGCTACTTTGATATGCTCACCTACTCCAAACACTCCCTGCCAAAGTACCCTGTCATGTTAGCTTCTGGGATGAGCTCTTAACTACTCTTAACTACCCAATCCCAGACTCTTATTGGCAACAGTTGTGGCGAGATATTGCTAAATGTAATCACTCATTGGGATTTTGGGAGGTTTACTATAACTTTTTTATGACCGGTACCTCTACCCTACCAAACTGAAAAAGATTTACCCGTCCACATCAAATCTATGTTGCAGAGGCTGTGGCCTTTTTGTGGGCTTCCAACGTGTATGGTGGGATTGTCCAACTACCAAGCCATTTTGGACTGAAATCCTGGCACAAATTAAAACAATACTGGGCTATCCTATCTCCTCTCCCTTTATTTCTGAGCTTCTAGGACTGAAAGATGACTCCCTGCGCCATCAAACGTCTAGCTACTGCTCTATCATGTGGCTCTGTTTGGGAGCTGCTAAAAAGACTATTGCAGCAAATTGAAAAATATCAGCAGCGACTTCTTTGTCACAATGGCATGCCAGACTCTGGCATAGTTTAACTATGGAAAGGATGACAGACATTCTTCAAGACTTAGACAAGAACTTTGAATATCACTGTTGAGCCCTTGTCAATTACTTATCAGAAGGACTTAGCAGCCAGGGGGTTAAATTTAGGGGTAAGTGAAACAAGAGAGTATAAATCACACCAGCTTTTTAGAGTTGAAAACCTTTTCTGACATTAAATTTAGTACAAAAACATATTCAAGAATTTGTGGTGCAAATCATGGCAGAAAAGTCAACAGTAATGCTTACATGAAGAAACAGCAAGGAACAATGGTACACCCACCTTTCAAATTACCACAAGAAGTGTGATAACGAGTCACAGCAGGGAAAAGTACCTTTGTGACTCCTCATTTAGCAAAAAAGCAAGCCATTCATGCAGGTGTGTTAAGCCAAAAACTGCCATACAAGTGAAAACTGAGACTTGATTACTCAACTTTTTTAGTTATGAGGCACTCCACAAGTATATTATTTATATTTATTTGTTACAGAAGAGCACAAAGAAATGCCAAACTCTCCCACCAAGGTACCCAAGAGCTGAAGGCAATGCAGTATCAATGAATTGGTTATGAATATTTGCACAAGATTTGATCTCATTTCTATAAAGTTCCTTTTGATATAGACTGCTAACCAAAAGGTTCATCAGCTTTTTAAAATTTCCCCAGGTGTCAGATTGTATCCAGAAACTTTTGAACACTACTTCTGCCTGTCACAGGGTATTGCCATGCGGCCGTTCCACTCCGGGAATAATGTGGTGACCCAATTTAGGCACCAGTCCTGCACACTGACATCATGTCCTTTCTTTCACATGGATTCAAAATTACCTATTGTCTCTATTTGAGACCTGCTTACCACAAAAACACTTGAAATCCAGTGTGTGTAAGGGACATGTCAGCTCCCAAGATGACTGGGTTTAAACCTTGTAGGAACTGCCAGAAGCAAAAGTCTACCACAGATCTCCAAAAGGTTTTCCTGGGGTCAGATCACGATTCTCAGGCCTGTTGTGATTGTGCATAGATGAATCTTAAGGCTATTCCAGGACTTGAGGTAAAGCTGTATATCGTGAAGCATTGAAATACTCTGTGTCATGTCCAGTCCAAGTCCAAAGGTTAGTCTCTGTCCCGTGCCCAGTCCAGAAGTCAGTCCTGAGGCAGATCATCATCTCACTCCAAATCATCGGGTAAGTCAAAGAAAAAAACTCAAAAAATCCAACCAAGACTCCACTCCTTCCCACCACTTTCGTATACTGGAGAAGGTGTAATGGCATTGTCATGCCTATTGATCTCACTCCTGAAGTTGATCAACCTCAGAGCCAATCCAGCATCTTTTCCCAGCAGAACCTGAGTTTCTGGAGCATTCGGCAACACCAAGGCACATCCAAGATTACTGAGAAGCCATGTTGTGACTGTTTGGATCCCTTTTGACTCCCTCTGGTTAGCATGTTGGGCACCACAGAGCCAACAGGCCCTTCTTCTAGGATACTGCCTGCGATTTTGCCATCAACACCAGTTGGATCCTCCAAATCCAACACCGATACCTTTGCCGCCTTTGGCTTCCCATTTCACACTGGTCCCAAGACATGAACGCCAATGCCAATTCTATGGACACCAGAAGATGACGCACAACCCATTGTGCCCTCAGAGTCAGCGCCGACCAGACTTCGACAGAAGTTGCAAACCTTGCCCATTGAGTCACAGCCTTTCCCTGTTCCATCTGAGCTGCTTAACATCCAGATCCCACAGGACAGGCCTCAACCACTACATTCTTTATTTGGAACAGATTTGGATAATGAACATGATGCAGGAGATGAGATGGACAACATTATCTAGAGGAATATTAGTATGAGGACCTCCAGGATGCACGTTGCCTAAAATCTGCAAGTTTGAAGATTCATTTAGCAGCTGAAGCAATGCATCAGTTCTGAGATGCGGCGAGGCTGCTATGGCCTGCATCATCATCGACAATCCCGTAGACATGCTTGCGAGGCAAAGTCCAGTGTCAAGGATGGGACGCGCAGTCGGGCTGAGGTGTCTGTTCTGAAGAGCTGCGAGGGTGCAATAGGGACTCTGGCATCATTGTTGAGGCTGCCGTCAATGAGAGATGTGTTGAACAGCGACCGTTTCGATGAGGCTGCGGTGGTGATTCAGGTCTTTGCAACGGGTCCAATCCATGTAGCAGTGGCGAACTGTCAGTCCTGCTCGGATTTGCAACATGCAGCAGAGGAGATGCGTCGGTTCTGCTGGATCTTCAGAGGTTGGCAGCCTTAAGCCCACTTCCAAGGGTCCCAGACTGAGGTGGCACCACTTGGCAGGGTAGAGTCCCAGATGGTAGAGTCCAGATGCAGGTGCAAAGTTGTTGGATACCTATTATGCCCCTGAAGCTTCAGATCAGGAGGCCTGCCAACTAGCCCTTGAAGTCACTCTGGGTTCAAGTGATGCAGGTCCATTCCTTCTCATCCAGGCAACAGGGGGCAGGGCAGCATTCCTTCAGTGCAACAGTCCAGGAGAGTGGTAGTCCTTGTAGCAGAACAGCAGTCCTTCTTCCTGGTGTACTGAAGTGGTGGTGTCAGAGTTCCAGTATTTGTGCCTTTAAAGTGGGAAGAAGCTTATAGAGCCATGCATTTGGCATGCCTTTCAAGTGCACGGGTGCCCTGCCTTGTAACCCTGGCTCCAGACTAACTACAGCCCTTTGGCACTGGAGACAACACAGATTCAATGTAAGTGGGACTGGGTCCTGCTCTTCCCTCCCATCCTGACAGCAATGGCCCATCCATTCATGCCTAAGTTTGCCATTGTATGTGGCTGTCCAAGTGGAATACTCAAGGCTCAACTGTCACTTACACCCAGTCATGTGACCCAGAGACAGGCTACAAACACCAAATGGCTAAAGCAAGAAAATGACAACTTTCTGAAGGTTGCATTTTCAGAATTATAATTTAAATCCAGCTTCACCAAAAGTTAGGATTTTAAATTACAATTCCAAATACACCAAACATGAACTGGCTACCTGTTCCTATTTGGAAATTACACTTATAAAATGTAATAAGGTAACTCCAATGTTATCCTATGAGAGAGAAGTAGGCCTTGCAGTAATGAAAACACATTTAAAAGTGTTTTTACTACCAGGACACATAAAACATAAATGTACATGTCCTATCTTTGAAATATATTGCATCTCTACTCTCTGGGTTGTCCAGGGCATAACCTAAGGGTGACTTAACTATATTAAAAAGGGTTGTTTGGGCCTTGCAAAAGGTTTACTTTGCCAGGTGGAAATCGCAGTTTAAAACTACTCACACAGGCTGCAATGACAGGTCCACTGCATGCTTAAAGTGCTATTTGAGAGTGTGTGGCACAGTCAGTGCTGCAGGTACGCTAGTAGCATTTGATTTACAGGCCCTGGGCACAGGTAGTTCCACTTTACTAGGGACTTACAAATACACTAAACATCCCAATTGAGTATAAACCAATCTAACATGTTTTAAGGAGAGTGTCACAAACTGCACTCAACTTCTCACCTCTGGATGCAGGATTGGAAAACACACCCGGTCTTCTACAGGTCTGGATAATCCCAGATAGGAGCGACCCTTTCTAGTAGCCACGGTGCCGCTTGACAGGGAACGCCAAAGCAGACCATACCCTTCAGAAGGAGTCCCAGAGGAAAAAAACCCAAGAACTGGGGAAAACCTCAAACAGGAACTCCTAAAGAAGAAGAAGAAAAACAGGACTTGAAAACAGGAAAAAACAAGGCAAAAAATACTCCAATGCAAAAACAGGAACGGCGAATAGGAGCGAAGAGCACAACCAAAGAGAAGTGTTTGCAACGCAAGGTAGAGCAAGACTGAGTGGCTTATATACTGAAAAAGGGGAAGTGACATCACAGGAAATGAAAAGAACACCATCTTGAATTGGGAAAAAGCCCGTAGAAAAGAATAGGAAAAAAGAGGCAGTATATAAGAAAAAGAGCATGCTGGGAAATACAAACAGGAAGAAGACAAGATGGACACAAACACGAACATGAAAAGTGCAGAATACAGAGGCAAGAAAAAAAGAAAAGAAAAAGACCAGAAGAAGGCCACCACCGACATGGGAGATGAAAATGCCTTACAGTAGGTAAGGGCAACGCGACCGGGTGTGCAAAACACGCTTCCCAGGACGTGTTGCCAAAGTGACCAGAAAACGCGGGGATCGGCGCTCCGAGAATCAGCAGCGCGTTCCGACCGCGGATGCCAAAAGAGACGCCGAGTCGAGGCGCGGCGTTACAGTAGGTCCCCTCCCCGAGGCCCCAGGTTTGTCAGGGTGATGGTAAAAAAACAGGCGAACCAATCGGGGAGCATGGACGGAGGAAGCATCCTCCCAAGAGCAGTCACTGAGAGGGTAGCCCTTCCAGTGAACCAAAAATTGCAGTCTGTGCTGGAAAAATCGGGAATCACAAATTTCCTGGACTTCATATTCAGGCTGGCTATCAACGAAAAGAGGAGGAGGACGCTGGAAATGTTGGTGGCATGGATCAGGAACAAAGGGCTTTAATTGGGACACATGAAAAACTGGATGAACCCTCCAGGTATGAGGTAAGCGCAGTCGCACAACAACAGGATTCAAGATTTGCAAAATCCGAAAGGGTCCATAAATGTGAATTTATTGACAGAAAATCGGGAACGTAGAAATCTAGAGGAAAGCAACATCTTGTGGCCTACTTGATACGAAGGTGCTGTTTGTCGATAATGATCCGATTTTCGTTTCATTGCTTGTTTCGAAGCTAAGAGAGTTAGACTGTTGGAGTTCCTGATTCACTCTTTCAGTTTGACCATTCGTTTGTGGATGGAAACCAGAGGACAAGGAGACCTCAATGTTTAATGAGGCACAAAAGGCTCTCCAGAAACGTGACACATATTGTGGCCCTCTGTTCGAAATGACCTCTTGCGGGAGACCATGGAGGTGAAACATATCCTGCATGAATATGTGACTCATTTCAGGGGCTGTCGGTAACTTTTTTAAAGCTGTGAAATGTACCATCTTGGTGAATTAATCTACTGTTACCATGATTACATGGTTACCAGAAGAGGTAGGTAAGGAACATATGAAATCCGTGGATAATGTTCACCAAGGAGCTGAGGGAACCGGTAAAGGCCTTAATAAACCTGCTGACTTAGTTCACGGTGTCTTGGTCTGAGCACATACTGGACATGCTGAAACATAGGTTTCTGTATCTGTCTTAAGCGAAGGCCACCAAAATGATCGTTGTAGCAGCTCCAGGGTCTTCTTGATTCCTCGATGCCCGGCTATCGGGTAATCATGACACATTTGTAATGCTTCTGTCTGAACTTTCTTGGTAGGTAAGAAAAGAGCCTGCTGATGATAGAAGTAGTCGTCCTTCTTCTGCAAAAAAGGAGTCACTCTATCCCATTCCGAAGCAGAAAGAAACTGGTACTCAGATTTAACACGTTCTTGAAAAGATTGAGTAGCTCCGATGATTCCACTAGACTCAATAATGTGTGGAGAAGAGTTCTTAGCGACGTCAGGATATCTACGGGATAAAGCATCTGCCACTGAATTCTGGGAGCCAGGTATGTACGTGATCACGAAATCGTACTGGCTAAAGAAGAAAGCCCATCTTGCTTGACGACTGTTGCGACACTGGAAACTCCGAAGACATTGTAAATTGCGATGGTCAGTCCTGGATTCAAAATGCTCACTGGATCCCATCAAGAAATGCCTCCATTCCTTACATGCTACTTTGAGAGCAAGTAATTCTCGTTCCAGTACTGAATAATTGCGTTCTGCTTCTGATAAGATATGAGAAAGATAAATGATAGGATGTTCTAATCCATCGTTGTCTTGTTTCTGCAGCAGAACTGCCCCAATGGCTCTGTCTGAGGCATCAGTCACAATGATCAATTTTTTGGTAATGTCAGGGTGTCGCAAAATGCGTGCTTGGGAAAAGGCCTTCTTTAATTCTTGAAAAGCAGGTTCAGTATTCTTGGTCCAGACGAAGCCCTTCTTCAGATTCTCTTTCTTAATTGTTTGTGTAATTAAACTTTGTAGGTGGGCAAAGTTCTGGATAAACTGACAATAGAAGTTTAATAGCCCAAGGAAACATTGCGTTTCCTTTATTGACGCTGGAGAAGGCCAATCTAAGATGGCGCGGACCGTGTCAGGCTCCATAGATTCCGTGTTGATAGATACTGAACCCCAAATACTTCACTTCGGTCTTATGGAATTCACACTTCTCTGGTTTACAAAATAACTGGTTCTTCTTAAGTCTTTCCAAGACCTGCAGTACATGTTCCATATGTTGCTCAGGATTACGGGAATATATCCAGATAGCATCCAGATAGATTACTACATATTGGTTTAATAAATCAGAGAACACTGAGTCCATGAATCGTTGGAAGACAAAAGGTGCATTGGTCAATCCGAAAGGCATGACACAGTACTCATAGTGCCCGAAAGGAGTACGGAAAGCTGTCTTCCATTCATCTCCTTCTTTGATCCCTAAAAGATGATAGGCACCCCTTAAGTCTAATTTGGTGAACATCTTGGCTCCTTGAATGACATCCAATATATCCCTATTTAAGGATAACAGGAAACGATCCTTAATTGTTATCCGATTGAGTTTGCGAAAGTCGGCACATGGACGCAGATCTTTCGTCTTCTTGGGGACGAAGAAAAGTAGTATGCCAGCAGGAGACGTAGAAGGAGCAATTAATCCATTCTGTAAGTTATCATCTAGGTATTCCTTGAGCACCTTCTTTTCTTGGTCTGTCAAAGAATACATTCGACCAAAAGGTACGACTTCCTCAGGAACCAATGGAATAGCACAGTCATAGATTCGATGAGGAGGTAGAATGGGATTACTGGGTTTCTGAAAAATCCCAATATATTCCTGATAACAATCTGGGACTCCCTGAATCATGTTTATGGAGTTAGTATTATCCTTAGTTGACTGACAGGACCTTTTAGGAGACCAATAGGAGTTAGTGGAATAACAGTTCTGCTGACAAAACAAAGACGTTGGAGATATTGTTCTCGTTTCCCAATTGATATAGGGGTTGTGTCGAGTTAACCAGGGTTTTCCTAAAAATCATGGTGTGATTTGGTGAGGCTATAAGATCAAAGGCAACATGTTCTTGATGTCCCACAAATGTCAGACAAAGTGTAGGAGTTGAGGCCACCAAAGGACCTGAGGTTAAAGGAGAGCCATCAACTGTATGTACTTGCTCAGGAGTTTCTTTAGGAATATGGGAATTCCTTTATTCATAGCCCAGCTCTCATCCAAATAGATTCCACTGGCTCCACAATCTTTGAGTGCCAGGAGCTGTTCTTCTTGATCCTGTGAACTTTGTAACTTGACCAAGAGGATAAACAGGGTGGACATACTTTCACTGGAGGAACATATTGATGGTACTTCAGCTCCTCCCGTCTCCTTCCTCCTTACAGGGGACGGGAGTTGGCGTTTCCCGCAGGTCTTGAGGGACGTACCGGGCAACTACGAATCGGATGGCCAGCCTTACCACAATACAGGCAAAGTCCCTTTCGCCTTCTATCCTCCCTTTCTGATTCAGTTAATGGATCATGGACGAGATCAATCTGCATGGGTTCTTCAGTGGGGGATGGAGAGGCTTTGGATGGAACTTCGTCCGTTTACAGACTGCTTGTACAAAAATTACCAGACTGGTATGGGACTCGCGTTCTACGTCTTTCCATCTTGCGCTCTTGTAGTCTATATTCAATGTTCATGATTTGATCCATCAATTCCTTCAAGGAACAAGCTGGAGAAGAATGTACAAGTTCATCTTTAATTTCTTCACGTAGGCCTCTGCAGAATAAGGTTATAAAGGTGCGTTCCACCCAAGAGGTTTCAGCTGCCAGCTGTTTGAAACAAGTTATATACTGCAGAACATCCTCATTGCCCTGCTGTAAATCACATAAGGCCTCCTCAGCAGCTGCTTCCACCCAAGGCCTCTCAAACATCTGTTTGAAAAGAGTCAGGAAAGCAGGATAATTAGCCAGGACTGGATCTTCTGCAGAGACCAGAGGAGTCACCCAAGCAAGTGCAGGACCAGACAAGGCGCTGATCAGATAGTCTACCTTAGCCTTATCAGAGGAAAATTGGAGTGGACGAAAGGCAAAGAAAACCGTTAGGGCATCCAAAAACTCCTTTATCTTCAGAGGATCTTCTGAATATCGAGGAGTAGTGGCAGATACGGGTGGTATATCCATTGACCGGGAAGACAGGACCTGTCATAGTGCAGTGTTTTCAGCCCGTAATTATTGTAACTCTTGGGCTTGTTGTTGGACTGGGCAGCATGGCTTGAGCATTTTCTGCCGCCTCTCCCTGTGGATCTTCCATGGCTGCCTCGCAACGCGGAATCTTTTGGCTTTGCAATCTGTCACGAACTGCACTTGACTTCTCACCTCTGGATGCAGGATTGGAGAACACACCCGGTTTTCTACAGGTTCTGGATAATCCCAGATAGGGGCGACCCTTTCTAGTAGCCATGGTGCCACTTGACAGGGAACGCCAAAGCAGACCGTACCCTCAAGAAGGAGTCCCAGAGGAAAAAAACCCAAGAACTGGGGAAAAACCTCAAAAAGGAACTCCTAAAAAAAGAAGAAAAACAGGACTTGAAAACAGGAAAAAACTATGCAAAAAATACTCCAAGGCAAAAACAGGAACGACAAACAGGAGCGAAGAGCACAACCAAAGGGAAGTGTTTGCAACGCAAGGTAGAGCAAGACTGAGTGGCTTATATACTGTAAAAGGGGAAGTGACATCACAGGAAATGAAAAGAACACCATCTTGAATTGGGAAAAAGCCCATAGAAAATAATAGGAAAAAAGAGGCAGTATATAAGAAAAAGAGCATGCTGGGAAATTCAAACAGGAAGAAGACAAGATAGACACAAACATGAACATGAAAAGGGCAGAATACTGAGGCAAGAAAAAAGAAAAGAAAAAGACCAGAAGAAGGCCACCACCGACAGGGGAGATGAAAATGCCTTACAGTAGGTAAGGGCAACGCGACCGGGAGCGCAAAACACACTTCCCAGGGCGCGTTGCCAAAGTGACCAGAAAACATGGGGAACGGTGCTCTGAGAATCGGCAGCGCGTTCCGACCGTGGATGCCAAAAGAGACACCACGTCGAGGCGCGGCGTTACAGAGAGAGCGCAAGCCTTTTAACACTGGTTAGCAGTGGTGAAGTGTACAGAGCCCTAAGCCCAGCAAAAATGAAGTCAGCAAATACAGGTGTGAAGGCAAAAGGTTAGGAGGAAAACCATTCTAAAGATGATAGGTCTAACAGGCTATCAAAAGGGTGCCTGCATCAGAAGTGGGTTCCTCGTGCCAAAGAAGGGCAGAGGCCTTCATCCTATTTCCGACCTGCCCTCTCTCAACACCACCCTCCAGAAGGACAAATTCAAGATGCTCACCCTGGTCTAGACCATGCCTGCCATCATCCCTGGAGACTGGATGATGGTATTAGACATGCAGGAGGCTTACTTCCTTATTCTTTTCCTGCGGCTCCATCGGTAGTACCTGTAGTTCACCATGGGGCAGGAGCATTTTCAGTTCGCTGTGCCCCCCTTTGGTCTCACCAGAACCCCTCAGTATTCACAAACATGATGACAGTGATTAAATAACTTCATCAGAGGTTAGGGGTACCAGTCTTAACCTAGCTCGATGACTGGCTGCTGAAGGGAGGCTCACCCCAGGCAGTCATCACACACCTTCAGACGACCTCGATCATGATATTGTTGGATTTCACTGTCAACGTGCTGAAGTCACACCCAATTCCTTCTTAGATGTTCCTTTTCATTTGAGCCATTCTAGATACAGTCTGTTTCCATGCATTTTCTCCTGGAAAGGAGAGAGCAGGGCAGTACATTTAGGCTATGATCCTGATCTTTCAGCCACTGTCCAGGATCTCAGTGAGGGCAACTCTGATGCTGCTGGGACTGATGGCCTTCTGCATCCTACTGGTCAAACATGCCAGGTGGCATATGTGTACTCTGCGGTAAGTTCTAAAAGTTTCATTTGGCCCAAAATCATAGGGATCTTACTGACCATGTTAAGATTTCGAAAGGAGACTTCAAAAGACCTCCAGTGGTGATGATGGCTCGCAGTTGGGTCAGTGGCACACCTTGACCCTACCCCCACCCACAGCTGACAGTGATGACCAATGCATCTATTCTTGGTAGGGATGGCTACTTGGGAGAGATGGAAATCAGAAGCCTCTGTTCTCTGGCGGAGTTCCATCTCCATATCAGCCTTCTGGAGATGAGGGCCATCCACTTGGTGGTGAGAGTCTTACTTCCATCTATCATGGGGAGGCTGGTGCAAATGCTTACGAACAACACCACCACCATGTCACACTGCAACAGCAAGGGCGGGATGGGGTCGCGGACCCTGTAAATGGCTGCACCATTATGAATTTTTCTGCTGGTGAACTCTCTGGCAGGATGTTTGAATGCCAGTTTGGACAAAGTAGTGTATCTCGAGTAGCAGTTTGGCCCACAATTGGGGTGAACCTGAGCTCAATCTCTTTGCCAACACCGAGATCAAGCAATGTCAGCAATTCTGTGAGTTGGAGTTTTCAAGGTGTCTCTTGTGAGGAGATGCGTTCCACCTAGGGTGGAACTTAGGACTCTTGTATGCCTTCCCGCTGATACCTCTCTTGCCTCAAGTTCTGAAGAAGATCAGGAACGACCAGGCCCAAGTCATCCTAGAGGCTCTGGATTGGGCAAAAAGAGTACAGTATCCAAAAGTCCTGGACATAAGCATCTGTTCTCTGATCAGGCTGTCCTTCTGGGAGGATCTTCTTTCACAGCAATGGGGAAGGTCTTACACCTGGACCTCCTCAATCTCCACCATCATGCTTAGAGATTGAGCAGTGACAGCTGAACACCTTCAACTTCCTCTGGTGGTGGTTAATGGAGTTTTGGCAGCCAGGCATCCCTCACCAAAATCTGTGTACACCTCTATTTGGAAAAAATGTATGGTATGGTGTGGAGAAAATCACATTGATTCCCTCCAGGCACGATGCCTGATTTTTTGTTCTTTCCCTCGCCCATCAAGGCATTGCTTTGGGCATGATTAAAGGGTACCGTTTGGCTCTTTCTTCCTTCTTACAGTTACCAGGCCAGCTCTCCTTATTTAAATCAACTGTTGTAATGCGCTTTTTGAAAGGACTCCAGCATGTATTTCCTTCTGCCTTTGTTATGCTGCAGTGGTACCTTAACCTGGCTCTAACGTTTGAAGTGCAATCCCTTTGAGCCACTGCACAGCTGTCCTTTGCTGCTTCTCACCTTTTTTCCAAATGTTTTTATGCTGTTCAGCGTCAGTGAAACCATCACATTGGCAGTGCTCTGTGTTCTGCCTCACCCCTCTAAGGAGGTGTAGAGACTACATTGCCTGGACCTCATAAGAGTGCTGAGCTTTTATCTCGATTGTACCAGAGAACTGAGTGAATGATCAGCTCCTGTTAAGGTTTCTGAAAGCAAAGAAGGGCATATCTGCACAAAAAATGACCATCTCTTCATACTCTGCATCAATATCTGCTATTCACTAGCCCCCAGAAGGGTTAAGGACTCCTTCTACCAGAGACAAGGCTGGTACTACTGTGTAGGCATTTGCCGGGCAGCTACGTGGAAGTGCCTCCATATGTTCACAAAGCACTACAATCTAGATAGCCAGGTTCACGGAGGGGGGCATTCCACCCGCTCAGCCCTACAGGATTTTTTGGTTCGAGCCAATTTATAGACCCACTTCTTGATAGGTATTGATTTTCTATCTATTCAAAAGGTGAAGAATCTACTGTTAGAAGTCTCTATCAGTAGAGACAAATATATATTTAAAAGATGAAGGGGGTTATTACAACTTTAGAGGAGGTGGTAATCCATCCCAAAAGTGACGGTAAAGTGACGGATATACCACCAGCCGTATTCCGAGTCCATTATATCCTATGGAACTCGTAATACGGCTGGTGGTATATCCGTCACATTTGGGACGGATTAACACCTCCTCCAAAGTTGTAATAACCCCGGAAGAATCTGCAGTGAGTTAAAGTCTCAAAAAGAGTGTTACAAAAGACAAGTAACTTGTTATTTAATACTACTAGCACCACAGTGGCAAAGACAGTCATGGTTTTCAAAATTGGTGCAACTGTCAAACACAAGCATTGTCACCCTACCTGTAAAATATGTTAGCAATGGTGATGGGGCTGATTTGTCATCTACAACTATATTCACTATACTTAGTTGCTTGGCTCCCAAACTGATATACTAACATTTAAAACTGCCCGTTAGTTGTATGAGACTAGGGGAAGCGAAAAGGTACACAAATATGTGTCTAAGCAATAGCTTTCATTTTGAGGCAGTCAAGAACATAGCGTATTTGCTAGAGGCTGGATTAACTTATATCTCTTTATGAATACATCTTTGAGCTGCAGCAGCTTACATTAAAAATAAAGACCACAATTCCGGCATTTGAGAGTTTTATGAAGGTTGCAATAAATTATGTGCAGTTCATAGAATCACAGCATAAACCGAAGTCAAAACGTGATTTGCTGGTCTTATGAAATAACCTTTTGAGTCCAGTCAAAATCTGACTTCAACTTATAATATTAAAGGATGCTTTCTTAACTTCATTAAGAAGAGTTTGTAAACTGCAAAGGCTAATAATGTATGGGCCTTTATTTATTTAACAATATACACAGATAAGATAGGAATGAGAAATGTTTTGTTTCTCTTATTCATGTTAATCAAACTGTTCTGTCGCCTTCCTTTGTTCAGTATTCTTCAAATTTAGAAGAAAGAGCACTGCATACATTACACCCTAATACAACCATTATGAATTAAAAATATAAAGAAACTTAAGGGGAAACTAAACAATTTTTTGTTGGCCATGCAGCTCAAGTTACAGGCAATCCATGAGCATTTTGATTGCAAATATATTGCCCAACTTATAAAAGTATAAAGTCAATCAAGAAGAGATAAGGCCTTCTCTACACCCTCAACAATTCTAGTCTGCGGTGACTGACGGGCCAGCAGGGGTACATGCAATAGGTAACCCCCATCACTGCCTAATAAAAGAGAGATAGGGATGCCAAATCAAAGTTGTCCTTATGCAATGTATTAAGGGGAAAGGCTTCTTAGAAGCATTGGGGGAGAACTGTAGATCAGTAGTAAGGGAAGATATAGTGGGTATTCAGTGTTTTGCTAACCCACAATTACCATTTGACCATATAGGGATACGTTTTGTAAGTCAAGATCTAGTTGAGGACTTTATTGCCTTAGAACATTAGACAAAAGTGAAAAATGGCGCAAGTATACGTTTGAAAGTTAATCTCCCTGAAAACCCAGTTGTAGCTATACATGCTAGGCAGGGACCAACATGTCGGCCAATATCACAAGGTATGAGGAAACAGCTCCTTTTCCTACTTTCTTATATGTAGACTGACTTCTAACTACCTTCTGCCAGTTTTAATTCAGAACACCTTAGCGATCTATCGTTTACAGTACTTAATAAATGCTTAATGTCTACTCAGACACCAGGAGAACTTCTGGGGAGGCAGTTATATGTAGGAGTGCCTATCGAATATGGGAGAAGAGTTGAGACACTGAGTTCTGCCTTTCTAACTAGTGTCCATTAATTGTGCGGTATTTACTCATGTTTGGGCAGAACCTGGAGTGCCAGACACTCCAGGACTCACCAATAATTTTGTTTGGGATAAGAGTGAAAAGGGGGTTATGATTTCGACCAAGGCTTGTTTTAGAAATATGGGGAAGGCAGCACTAGAGTTACCTAAACATGTTGCAGTGATCGTAGGTGCAAGCAACAGTATCAACCTGCTATCTTTAAATGTTTCCTGGCTAAAATCTAAACTAAAGCCCATATTTATACTTTTCTTTTTTATGCAAAAGCGGCACAAACTTACAAAATACAATTATATTTAGCAAGTTTGCACCGCTTTTGTGTAAAAAAATGACGCAAATGCAGTGCTAACAAAGTAGAAGTATGGGCGTAAGTGACCCAGAGTGGGGCAGCTTATAGATAAGCACCACACAGTTTTACTTCAGGAGACCTGGGATACTAATCCAGTGTTTAGGGTGAAGTATTTTTCCTTCTTTAATAGTGCTTTCCCTCCATTTCAGGAAGAGCCTTTGGTGGTCTCCTGATCTTGTTGAAAAAGGACATTTTCAATAAAGCCAAAGTAATAGATACAGAATCCAAAGACATATTAGGAATCATTCTAACCCTCAAGTCACTTAATAAACACATGGCTATTATGAACATTTTTATGTCATCGGTCCCTCACAACAAGATCTCAGAGACCTTATTATGTTTAACTGACATCTTGGACTTTGGATCCCAGCTGGCCAACAATCATGGCTGGGATTTTAATGCATCAATTGGACCCCTGGAATCTCTTTCACCCCTCACTTGTGAAGAGAATGTAGTGTGGGGAGTTTCTGCTCTAATTACTGAGCCCTTGAGGCAAAGGCCGAAAGTGTCTAAACAAATCTTTGAGATCATTGTGACCTATAAATTAAGCGCTGCTATTGGGTTTTCAAGATCTGATATAAATCTGAAATCTACATTCAACAGAGGCTTATATTCAAGTAACATTGAATATATTTTTCTTGATATTAATCTATGGCCCTTTCTGATGAACAGCGACCACAATTCCCTTAGCGCTCAATTTTCTGAGGCTCTATGTGCATGTTCTCCTAAGGATTTTAGTGCACATTCAGCCTCCCCTTTTTTAGTACAAATAATCGTAGGAATATTTACTGGGGGGGGCATAACAAGAAATACAAGACTTACCAGATGTTTGTAGAAAGCTTAGAGCCATACGAACATATAGATAGAGGCCTAATCAATTTTGTAGATGTCCACTGGTAGCTAAATACTAGTTTAAAGACCTTCTTTACCAGTGATGTGAGGTTGCTCCTTGTAAACAGAGCTGTTGGTACTCCAAAGAGTGCAGGAAGGCAAAGAAAGTTCTAGTCAATTCAGTTAAGATTGAGGACATGGGGTTCATACACCTGGCGAGGAAGCAGTTTAAGGCAATCCTACATCTTATTAAGAAAGAGTGGAAGGAAGCCCAGTGAGATGTTATAATAGAGGCTCTACAGAAAACAGGACACAAATGGGTTTTGGAAAATATTGGCCAATGGGCGCTTGGAAGTAATGGTACAGCCAGAGCCGTTTGTTCAGCCAGAGGATTAGGAGGCACATTTTAAAGCACGTTTTTGAACCAAGGGAGGGCTAAGCTCAAAATGGTGCTGGATAATGGAAATGGCCCTTTAGTGCTAGGTCATGCCACAAGTATCACTAAAGCAAAAGCTTTTAGCCCTAAAGAGACAGGGCTTTCTCTATCCCTAATGAGGAGGGGAAACGTTGCAGGGCTGGATTTTATCCCCAGGGATCTGTCTCTCTCCCAGCATTTTATCTGGGATAACATTACTCCATCGACTTCAGGGTGGCAGGATTGTGCCAAGCATATTTAGATTTTAGAGTTGTGCTGGCATTGTCCTAGCAGCAGATTTCTGATGGTGGGATTCCATTGCGGAACACGTTCAACATTGTACTATGCCTGTGGCTATTGGATGGATGCTAGCATCACACACCTGATGTGTTTTGGCAAATTGTTTCCATCTACATCCCACACTGTAAAATACACTTCATTTCAGACCATGTATAGGAAAGTATCCTTTTTCTAGCATGGTTACCCCCATTTTTGGCCTGTTTGTCAGTGTGTTTGACTGTGTATACTGGGATCCTGGTTAACAGGATCCCAGTAGTTATGCTCTCTCCCCTAAATTTGGTTGTTAGATACTGTTAACACGATATTCCATTCATAATTTGCACACTGGTGCCCCCTTATAAGACCCTAGTATATGATACCTAGGTACCCAGGGCATTGGGGTTCTAGGAGATCCCTACGGGCTGCAGTAGTTCTTTTGCCACCCATAGGAAGCCCATACAAAGGCTTCTACAGGACTGCCAGTGCAGCCTGTGTGAAATGGTGCATGCTCCCTTTCACTGTCATTTACACTGCACCAGGTCACTTATAAGTCACCCATATTGCAGGCCTTCTAGCCCTGAAGGCTGGGTGCAGAGTACCTGTGTGTGAGGGCACCCCTGCACTAGCAGAGGTGCCCCCACGACCTCCAGGACATTTCCCCGGACTTTGTGAGTGTGGGGATGCCATTTTACACATGCACTGGACATAGGTCACTACTCATGTACAGCTTCACAATGGTAACTCTGAATATGGCCGTGTTTGGTATTAAACATGTTGGAATCATACCCCAAGGCTTTTGAAATCATTGGTTGTATGATTCCATGCACTCTGAGGGCTCTTTAGAGGACCCCCAGTCCTGCCATTACAACCTTCTGATATTTTTCAGGCAGCCCCAGCTGTTGCCACTTCTAAGATAGGTTTCTGCCCTCCTGTTGCTCAAGCAGCTCGAGCCCACGAAGGCAGAACAAAGCATTTCCTTTGGGAGAGGGGTGTTACACCCTCTCCCTCTGGAAATAGGTATTACAGGCACTGGGGGGCAGCCTCCCAGAGCCTCTGGACCCCCAGTCCCTGGTCTGGCACTTAACTGGACAAAGGAAAGGGGAGTGACCACTCCCCTGTCCATCACCACCCCAGTGGTGGTGCTCAGAGCTCCTCCAGAGTGTCCCTGGGTTTTGCCATCTTGGATTCCAAGTAGGCGAGGCACTCTGGGAGCATCTGAGTGGCCAGTGCCAGCAGGTGACGTCAGACCACTCCCCTGATAGGTGCTTACCTGTGTAGCTGACCAATCCCCCTTTCAGGGCTATTTAGGGTCTCTCTCTTGGGTGGTTCTTCAGATTCAGATTGCAAAGCTCCAGCAGGAATCTTCTGCATCCTTTACTTCACCTTCTTACTGAAGAAATTGAATCTGGACCCTCCAGGAACTCTACAAACTGCAACAAAGAAGCAAAGATGACTTCTGCAACATTGTAACTTCAGCTCCTGCCAGCAACGGAAAATGTTTCCAGGTTGTGCATCCTCCGAGGACTGCCTGTCTTCAGCCTGCAGCAGAAGAACGAAGGAATCACCCTTGAAGTGAAGGAGTCACTTCCCTGCTCCAGCAGGCACCCGTCTGCAGTGACGACCAGTGATTTGGGTAACAGCGTGCTGTGCGTGTGCCAAGGCTTGTTGGCAGAATCCTACTACGCAAACCAGACTGCAATCATCCATCCGGCCTGGGACATAATCTGCACCAACCAGGAACCCGCATCCATCTTCTTGGGTGCAGTACTGACTGTTGTTCTTCACCGGTGGTTCTTTTTTTGCACCTTCTTCCGGGTTAGAAGGGGCTCCTGTTCTCCCTGGACTCTTCGGTGCTTCTTGGACTTGGTCCCCTTCTTCTACAGTTCTTCGGAATCCATCATTGGTGTCTTGCAGTCTCTTCTGGTTCTTGCATAATCTTCTTTCTCATGTTCTTGTGTGTTCTAGGAAAGTTACTGTCATTTACTGCTTTCCTGGGGTCTGGGGTGGGTTCTATTACCTACCTTTGGTGTTTTCTAATACTCCCAGGTCCCCTCTACACACTACACTTGCCTAGGTGGGAAACCGACTTTCTTAGTATATGGTTTGTATTACCCCAGGCCCATTTCTAACTATTGTGATTTTCTCTATTTGCACTGTTTTCAAACTGTTTTTACAGCTATTTCTGCATACTAGTGTATATAATTTGTGTATTACTTACCTTCCTAAGAGAGTATAGTCTCTATGGTATTTGTGGCATTTGTGTCACCAAAATAAAGTACCTTTATTTTTGTAACACTGAGTATTTTCTTTCATGTGTCTGAGTAATTTGTGACTACAGTGGTATTGCATGAGCCTTGCGTGCCTCCTAGTTAGGCCTTGGCTGCTAATCCACACTACCGCAAGAGAGCCTGGCTTCTAGACTGTCTATATTTCACTAATAAGGGATAACTGGACCTGGTATAAGGTGTAAGTACCTTAACTAATCACTACCAGGCCAGCCTCCTACAACAAGATCCTTTGCCATTCCACTGTAGCAGACCATTTTTCAACCGAACTTTTCACAGAGAAATCGTTTTTTTTTTTTGCTTCATCTGTTTCATGTTCTTTTGTCTATTTTTATTTTTATTTAACTTGTGGGTTCCCACTTTCATTTAACTAATTTTCCTTTTAATGGCAGGAGGAAATCCCTCTTTCACAGAAGGAGACTTGTCAGTCATGGTAGATGAAATTATTAGAGTGGAGCCACAATTGTTTGCCGCACAAGTGCAAAATGCAACTATAGCACAGAAAAACCAAATATGTTCCAGAATAATTGACAGATTGAATGCTGTAGCAAACAACCTGTTCACACAGGATGAACTTAGGAAGAGGTGAAATGACCTGCGGGGGAGAGTGCATTCCTTGGTCTCCAAGAGGCTCAGAGGACTGGTGATGGTTCTCCCAAAACCCCCTTACAACTATCTTCCTGGGAGGGGAATGTCTTGCAAATCTTACATCCTGAAAGCTTGACACAAATCCCTTGTGGAGTGGAAACTGGTGTTTTATACTTTTGAATGTGTCACTAAACCTAAATGTCATTTAGGCTTTTTATTTAGCTGTTGATAATATGTTTTCCATCTTTTTCATACATATAAACCTATAATTTTGTTTATAAGTTTGCTTTTTAGTGTAAATATGTAGTCTTCTTGTTGTTTCTTTCGTTCAACTAATATTTAACATATTTTGTCAATATTGGATTTTTTCCCCTTGTTTTACATTTATTTTTCCCTTGTTCGTTTGTTTGTATGAATGCATCCTGTTCAACTTAAGTTTGCAGGTTTCAGTCTCTATCAATGTTTAAAATATGTTATGGTGCAAGTAAGTGTTTCTACACCTCTGAACACATTTCTTATATGTGTTCCATATTGCATATGTCAGTTAATTTATACTGCATATTTTTACTAAGTATGTTTCACTTACAAGTTTGCAAGTGTTATTAAAGTTTAAATGAAATGACTACAACTACCATCATGCCTTAGTTTTGGTTTGTTCAATAATATTGACATGTTATTTTTATCAGTCTTTCTTATCTGGTGGTTATTTTCACATAGGTTAAAGTGTAATGTATTTATCAATCTCTATATTATGCTTTGTTGGAAAATGTGATGTTGTTTAGTTTTGTATGTTTTAATTTACCTGATATTTAGTTGATTTGATGGTTTATGTCTCACTAATCAAAGTTTGTTAACTCAAATGTTTTACTGTATGTTATTTTTTATGCTGAATATAAGATTTGTTTTAAATAAATGTACTTTGCAACCTTCATATGATGACTAATGCTATTTATCATACACAGTTGTTTAATTCTCAGATCATTGACCTGCTAGGCCTTTGAATGGTTTTCTCAAATTTCTCCACTCTATTGTGTTGTACTGAAAGTTTGGTATATTTCATGTATAGTTCATATTTTGTTCACATTTCATAACAGCATTTTACATGATTTTCTGAAGAAGTTTTGTGTGTAACTGAAACTGTTATGTAACTCAATAACAAACAATTGAAAGCTATAATAATGATATTGTGTTTTACCTTTTAGGTTGCTTCATTTTTTCCCTCAAACTCATTTGACGCATGTCAGACCTGACAGCCTAAGGGTGGTCTCCCCCAACTTTTTGCCTGACTTCATACAAAGGACTGATAACCCCTTACATATTTCCTGGCAGACAGGATTTGGTTGAAAGGGGAACTGGTGCACTTCAAAACCACTCTTTGAGGTTTCCTCCACTTCAAAGGCACATTTGGGTATATATACTGGGTCTGTGACCTTCTAAAATCAGGCACTTCTGGACCTACTACTGGACTGTGTCAGAGGGACTGCCAGGCTGCCCAAAAGACTCATCTTGGCTGCTTTTCTAGAAGAACTGCTCTCATGCTTGTTGCCCTGCTGCCTGCTGGTCCTTGAGTCTGCTGGAAGGACTCTGCCTTCCCCCACAAGTGCTCTCCAAGGGCTAGAACTGTGCTTGCCCCTGGTCTGAAGTCTCAGGACCATCAAAGACTTCACCTGAAGGAGAAAATCCACAGCACCAGAAAAAACAACTTAACACCTGAAAAATCGCTGCATCACCTGCTGGATCGATGCAGTGCCTGTTGCCTCTTCACAACGTATTTTGGATTTTCCACACATCATCCCTGGGCTTCAAATTACCCCCCATCGCAGCGGGGAACCAAGGCTGCTCACCCAAAAATCGACGCATCACCTTGTCGTGTGGAAAGAAACAAAGCATCACCTTTGCTACTCTGGAAAAAATGATGCATTGCTTTCACTTTCTGACACATCTCTTCCTCTGCGGCCTTATGCATCATTATTTTTGATGCATCCCAGGTAGTGTGTGTTAAAAGCATACAGCCACTGTCTTTTAAGGATTGAAAAGCATCTAAACCTTTAAAAAGGGACATCTGGACTTGTGCATATTGGATTTTTGTCATTTTGGTCTTATTTTATTCAAATAAATATTATCTATTTTTCTAAACTGGAGTACTTTTTGTGGTGTTTTCTCTGTGTTACTGTATGGGTTATTGCACAAATACTTTACACATTGCCTTCTAAATTAAGCCTGCCTGATCTGTGCCAACCTACCTGAGGGTGAGCACAGGATCATTTAGGTTGTGTTGTGACTTAATCTGACTAGAATTGTGGTCCCTACTTGGACAGGGTTGCATACCTCTGCCAACTTGACACCCAATTTCTAACAATGTCCAATCCAGACTTTTAAAAAGAATGTGTTTTTTAATCACAAGTCCAACACCAAGAGCATGTGGACCACAATCTAACACCACACCAGAGGAACAGGCCTTCATTGAGGTTTCTAGTCCTGCATGTCATGAGGCTCCATTTATGTGCTGTTCATGCCTCAAAAAGAATGATGAGTCACAAACTTATAGACATTAAGACAGATGATTACTTGGTGTTAAAATGGTGCTCATGGTATATGTACAAACTATTCCTTAAGTCCATTCCATTTCATTATCTTTTATTTGCATTGCTTGTTATTAACCAAATCCGTCTGTTCAAAACAAAGGTGACACGTGCTTCAAGGAGTCACCTTCCTTGTCTTGCCGCTGTGCAATTGCGTCTAATGCGTGCCAAGATCCCAGGTGCATTCTCAAACTCCACCCTTGTGTCAAGGCAAACGTGCGGACCACCTATTTAAAGCAGGGCACAAGGTTGCATGTTTGCTTGGCTTTGATCCTTTCATCCATTCTCCCGTGCTCCTGCCTTTAGAGACTTCCTCCAGGCTTCAGTGAATTCCCCAACGCTTCTTCCAGGAAACCCGTCTTGTGTCTGGAAAAGAAAAAATAAGTGAAGAGAAAAATGAACGTTGAAATACATAAAGCAGAACCGTAAGCAAGCATCGCGCTCCCGCGCCCCAGGGCCAAAAAGGTTAGTGTGATTCTGTTTGCAGATAAAGAAAAGAGCTTAAGACTTAAAGATTTTGTTTTAAGTTTAATCCTGATTTGTTGCCTATGAGGGAAAAATAGTGATTTGTTAGAAAACTGGACATAAGCTTTCACACAAAAGTACTGACTTTTGGTCTGTTGGTGAAATTCATTGATGCACAAGGTTAAGGAGCACAATTTATGAATGGAGGCAAAATTCTTGATTTTGTGACATTGTGCGAGTTTGTGCTAAACTAGCATTACATAATGTCAACAATCATTATGAATGAGAAATAATTAGAACATTGCTTGTTTCTGTTCTTTACAGGTTTTTTTTCCCTTTTTTTATTTTATCATCAGAACACAAAACCTTTGGGAAAATCGCCAACTTTAGAACCTAGCAGCAATATTCTCTAATAACCCCTTGCTTGGTGAGTTCTATCAATCTAGTAAACTTTTGAGAGTGATTTTATATTTTGGTAGGTAAAAGTAAGAATTTTCTAGTTATGGTGTCTCATCTTCTGTTATGTAAAGAATAATTTTGATCACTTGTGCAACCAGTCGATATTGCTCTTGGAGAACTGCCATGAAAATCTGAACAGCTGTACTCCAGTGTTTTTTCTCATCCCTCTCCACTCCCCAAATCCTAATCCCTTCCCTCCAGGGGCTATTTGCTCAAAGTCTGTTATTTTTAGCTGTGAAGGGGCCTGGGTGTCTTTCTTTGCTCCTGTGGAAAAGTCTGCTCTTCAGGTGAGTGGGCTCTAGCTGTGTCACAGTAAGTCCAGATGATGAGGAGTACCTAGTCCATTTGGTCTGCCTTGGCAGACAGCTCCAGTGAGTCTCACTCGACCGACATCTACACCTCTAATCACAGCTGTTAAAAAATCTCAGTCCTTGGATACCTCCCCTTCCTGTGTCCAAAGGACCATCACACTAATCTTCAGTTTAGGCAGGAACCAGTGGCATGGGGCACACTGGGTCCCGGGCATAGGGTAGTGGGGCTAGGGTACGTGGGAAGGAATCTGTGGGCTAGCAAAGTGAGGCCACTCAGTGCAATGGCACTCAGGCCACCATTGGCCAATTCTTGGGAGCAATTAATCAGTCCCAAGACATGATAGGCCAGGGCCTCATAGAGCTCACAGGAAATGAAGCAGTTGCAGGGGGAGCACAATTGCCAGATGAAAAATCTCAAATCCAATTTGGGCTCCCTGTCTGGGTTCTGTAGGATTGTTTTAACCATATGTGCAGGGTTTTTCAAGTACCATCTTCCCCTGTCTGTGGTCCATCAACATCTGCCCAAACTACATCTGCCTGAGCCACAGATAGGGAGACCCTGCCACAAAAGGAAACACCTGCACCCAGCTCAGTCCCTGCAGCTGTGAATCCATCAGTAATCCTCAGGAGGGGACGTTCATCTGGACCAGCAGGCGAGGATGGAAAGACATCCACCACCACCAGCAAGACACAGAACCTAATTTTCACCATTATGTGACTAACATTCACCCTGTGGACTATTTTCTGGACACATTTACCTTTTTAATGCCAGTTATATATTGTACGTTGGACTTCACACAATTTTGGCTCTACACTAATAGTTTCATTCTCCACAATTGATCAGTTAGTTTGTTTGCTTTGTTTTTTCCTATGTTTTCAATATTGCATATTGTTTTGTTCAATAAAAGCAAAACATCACACATTCAAAGACTGGTGTTGTATTTTTTTCTCAATTTGGTCCCATTGCTCGAATGTGGATTTATCCCAAAGAAATGAAATAAAGAAGGTGATTGGCAAAACAGGAACAGTACAGAGTTGGGGTCTGAAGACGATCTTAAGGTACCTGGGTACAAGGTACATGGGTTCTGAGAGCTATTATATACACTTCTTAAAGCGTCATAAAAGAATTCTATGCATTCTTTGGTGAAAGGAATCCGGGTCTAGCCACAGAGTTGTAAATCTGACCATCTGGTAAAGTGTGTAGGTGGGTCTCAACCTTGCGTGGTCAAAATGTGGGCCAGTAGGTAACATGTTCAGATGTCCGGCATGGAGAGCACATGATCACTGCGGGTTGTGTGTGTTGTGTTCTGATTGACCAAGTGTTCCTAACTTCATGCGACATCTAACATTTATGGTGTTTTTGTAACAGGCATCCCTCCTGCCAAATGTGTTTTATTGGGGGCCAATCTCCTAAGACAGTGGTTCCCAATCTGTGCGCCGCGGCTCGCTGTGCGCCGTCAAAACTAGCCAGGGGCGCCGCACACAGTTTGGGAACCAATGCATATATTGCCCTCCACATTGGGTTAAATGACAATAATAAAAAAAATACGTATCAGTGGAAGATCAGTATCAGCAGCCTGCAAGGGGCATAGCCACTAAGGAAGGCTCGCTCGATTTCGAGCACTAAAACAAAATTGTTTAATCTGCATTCCGTTGATTTTCCATTTTATGATTCGGACCTAAATAATGAAAACTAGTTTGTGGTGGATATACGCACTGTCTCCTATTTAGTAAATCCTGCAGCGCCCTCTAGTGGCCATGAACTGTCACCTATAGTCCTGGTGTGCTTCACTTTTCTGGGCTGCTAATTCAGAGCACTGGCTCAATCAATGTAAATTTAAATAAAAGCAGTGGCCTAGCAAAGGTGTAATTAGCCCTAATGCGAACAAGACAATGGGAATCCCTTTTCCTTCCTGTTGGTTACTAAAAATAACCATGCTTGGGGTACTGTCCCCCTAGTATCCCTGTGCACCAGCTGCACGTACTGCACTAATGCATCATCTTACAGGGCTCTGAGGTCCTTTTGATTTGAATAATTTAATCATTCTGTGGGCAAATAACGAGGTGCCTTTTAAATATGTTTTTTTAGAATCTGCTCTGTTTTTCAGGTGATAATTTTCCACTTTTAAACTATTGAGATATTTACAAACCACTGAACCAAAGATAACAAATATAATATTTGTTGCATACATGCCAACCCGATTTTGACGAGATACTCCCAAATTTAAAAGCAAAATTAACTATTTTTAGCTGTCTCCTGTCTGAAATTGCTCTCACCTTAAATATGTCATTGAGGAAAATACATTTGCCCGATTTTGTTCTTAAAATTTACCACTTTCAGTTCTACAATGTTGGCATGTATGGTATGGCAATCATTATTGTGTAATATATTAAATTACCTCACGATGAAGAAAACCGGACAAGTATCTATCAGATATTTGTCAAGTTGCTGTAGGAGAGGAGGAAGGAGAGGAGACAGCTCAATCTACTCGTGAGAATGTGGGTGCTCTGCTCATCAAATGATCCCTACCTCTTTCACTTATCTCTTCGGTACCATGAATTTCAAGGTGTTACGTTTTTTTTTGTAGAAGTGACCTAGCAAATCGATAGCTATATGATGCCTCAGTAGGAGGGAGCCTAAATCTTGGTGAGCTGCCTATGTAATGTATACTAGTGGGGAGCATAAAGAGAGCACAGATTTTACAGACCTGTATAGTAATCCCTCAGCATTAGTAGGCCGTGCTCAGATCTTAGTGAAGCCTGATTAAGGCCTTTCTAGTAAAGAACCCAAATATCATTTATCGCTCTGCACAAGGAGTCAAGTGCTTAGTATTATTTCCAGCGAAAAAAATAGGAGTACCCCCGAGGCCGTGCATACATCCCCCCACCCATGAAAAAAAAAGTAGCATAATGGGGAGCCACAGCTCACAGCCAATAGGTCAAGGGAGCCACAGGTCAAAAAAGTTTGGGAAACACTGTCCTAAGACAACTGTGGTGTCACTGCCTATCTGAGGGATCAATCAGGGTTTTTCCTGTTTGCACATTTGTCTACGGGCTACGTGTAGCCCCACCTCTGATCTGTCAATTGCTTGCTTCAGGCCTAGGTCGCAGGGCTTGCCTGACCATCTATTTCTGACTCTAGGTTGATGAGGAGGTCACATTGGGTTGATTTGACAACAGTGATGCGAGTTTGTTGTTATGCATACACATATCATGGAGTACATTGACATCTTTTTTATCAATATTAACATAGAATTTGCATGTTTCAGCATACATTTCAAAAAGGTACTATCAAAATGATTGTTAATGCACCAATAAATTACATATAGGTAATGTTTCACTCTTTGTCACTAAATAAAAAAAATACAAAAATTACACATCAAAATTAATTATTTTATTAAAATGGGAATAAAGAATTGTTTTTAATAAGTTTCAGCTACATTAGTATCCATGCATGCTCACAATAGGTCAGGCTATATATACATGTACAGTTCCATACCTCACCACCATGGAGGAACAGATATGACCTTAAAAATCATTTTGAGTAGGCTAACCATTATTCTATTATGCCGTCAACTGGAGACAGATCTGCTGCCTCACAATAAGAATCCCACACCAATAGCACCAATAGTGAAAATAATGGCAGTACTCCATTTTGTGGACTCAGGATCATTCCAATACACTCTTACAGTATCTGGTGGAATATCACAACCAATGTTCAGTGGTGTGCTACAAGAACTATTTTCTTTAATGATGAGACACATCAGCTTCATACAGTTTCCCACAAAATGAGAATTTAGCCAATGTGAAGGGAGATTTATATGCATTGGCTCACCTAACACAGGGGTATTTAAGCAGCACACATTGCCTTGGTGACAACATTCCACAGAAAACAAGTCTAATGCAATCTTCAATTACTGTGCAAGTTCTCTTCATACAAGATATATAATCCAAAGTGTGTGTGTGTGTGCCTTTCCCAGGATTAAGCCATGGTCCCTTTGTACTTCTTAACAGCAGCATACAACATCAAAAGTCACAACTTTGAAATAATCCAAATGAAGATGAAATAGTGAACGAACCTAAAAATATTAGTAAAAATGAATTTCATATTAATTGCATTTCTAAATAGACACATTACAAATGACAAATGTTGAGAGGAAATTTTCTAAACACAATCAAAGATAAGATAATTTTAATAAACACAGTAGTCAGTCTGTCAAAACTTATATCAACAAGCATCTTTGCCCTGGATCTTCCTTAACTTGCTTTTTTCAAATCAATGTCTATCTCAGACTTTTTGACTCATCATATAAAAAGCTGCTTCAAATTTTTAAGTTATAGTATGTTAATACATACATGCATGTGAAGAAGTTGTCAATTACATCTTGACATTAATCTATTCCTTCCTCATCACCACTATCATCTTCAATTGGCATTTCAACAGCCTCACCCAGGGGCTCATCATGGGTTACTTCGTCGGCAATGTATGGTATCTTGTCACGGGGCTAGGTTTTGTAGCGTGTAGCATGCCATGGCGATTGTGCATACCTTATCGGGTGTAAGAGGAGAGTTCCACCAGTCTTATCCAGACATCTAAATCTGGCCTTTAGGAGCTCAAAAGCCCACTTTACTGGCCTTTGTGTTCTTCCATGGACCTCATTGAAGCTGACTTCCCCTGACGTTGTTGGATTCCTCAACGGTGCTAACAATCATGGTCTGTTAGGATGAACTGAGTCTCCTATTTGTAGAAAATCAAATATGAGTAAAAAGTTCAATACTAATTTTGCTCATTAAAAATTAAACTAAGCAAAATTAATATTGACAGATTGTTCTTACCAACTAGCCAAGTTCTCTCATGTCTAAGTTGTGAAATTTGCAGGAGTGTGCTGCTGTTCTGTAGTATGAATAATCACGTGTTGATGCTGAGAAAGGCACAGACATGCTAGTGATGTACAAACCTGGTAAAAACACTACGTGCACATCGATTACATGGAAGTTTTCTCAATTGCGTTAGACTTGTTCTCTGTTGTGTGGAGGCACCAAGTCTATAAGTGTGCCATCAATTGCTCCAATCCCATGTGGTAGGTGACCCACAGCATAACATTTTCCCTTCACATTGGCAAAATCTTCACTTCTAGGAAACTGTATGAAGCTATTGATGTGTCTTGTCATTGAAGAAAGTACTTTTTGTAGCACACCACTGAGAATTGGTTTTGACATTCCACCAGGTACTGCAACAGTGTATTTGAATGATCCCGTGACTACAAGATGGGAGTACTACCATTATTTTTACTAATTGGGGTTACTGATGTGGGATTCCTATTGTGAGGCAGAATATCGGGCTCCAACTGATGACATAAAACAATAATAGTTTGCCTATTTATTCTGTTTTTTTAATTATATCCTGTTCTTCCACAGAGAAAGGTCTGGAAATGCTTTCAGGACTTAAGTCTGTCGTCTTCTCACTCTCCCTGGGTTCATATGTCTGCATATATAAGGGTAAAATTGTTTAAATTTTTGTAAACAATTTTTTTTAATAAACCTAAAATTAATTCATGACTCAAAGATTTTTTCTTTCAGCATATTTGTACACATTTATTTGTGAATATGTTTTTTTACATTCAGCCTTTGACATGTCCAACAATTAAAAAAACAAAAAGGGGGTCATTACAACCCTGGCGGTCTGTGTTAAAGCGGCGGTAAAACCGGCAACAGGCCGGCGGTAAAAAAAATTGAATCGCGACCATGGCGGAAACCGCCAACATAGACAGCCACTTTAACACTCCGACTGCCACCGCGGTACAAACAAACACCGCGGCGGTAACCGCCAACAGACAGGCGGAAGACAAGGTTCCGCCCACTGTACTACAAGGCACCAATACGCCACCTTTTCCGGGGCAGATTCACTACAAACAAAAACACGGCGGAAACAGGACTTGGAAGGAAAAACGCTCACCTCTACACACCCCACGAGGAACCAGGACGCCATGTAACCCGATCTCCAGATATTCCCAGCCTTTATCTTCCTGCTCCTCTACCAGGAACAACAAAGACGGCTGCGAAGACCACGGGGAGTACTGCACCTACGACACAGGGGAGGGGGAGGGAAAAAAGAGTGACACACACCCGCAACACTCCCACCTCCATCCTCACCCACTACAACACACACACAAGTACATGTAGATACATTACATTTACAACCCCCAACCCCCCCTGGAAGAATGCCAGGACAAAAGGAAATTAGTCGAACGTTTGCAATCTATTAAAATACAGTAATCAAAAATATATATATATATATTTACACTATAAACAAATATATACACCAAGAATACAAGTCCAAGGTATTCCACCATCATAGTCCGTGGACCACTGGGCCCAAAATGCATGGGCGAGGCCCAAACTCAATACCCGATCAAAACAGAGAGAACACTGCTGGGGTATCAGATAGAAATGCAACAGGCACCTCAGGGGGAAGGGAAGAGGGGGCAGCTCATCCGGATGAGTGCACGACGCCAGATCCACGAGGGGGCTCCATGCCCACTGCTGCATCCTGGGGAGTGCAAAGCCACAGTCTCACAAGTCTTTACAGTGGGTGGGTTGCCCACTGCTTTATCCTGGGGAGTGCAAAGCCACAGTCTCACAAGTCTTTCCAGTGGGTGGGTTGCCCACTGCTTTATCCTGGGGAGTGCAAAGCCACAGTCTCACAAGTCTTTCCAGTGGGTGGGTTGCCCACTGCTGCATCCTGGGGAGTGCAAAGCCACAGTCTCAGAAGTCTTTCCAGTGGGTGGGTTGCCCACTGCTGCATCCTGGGGAGTGCAAAGCCAGTCTCACAAGTCTTTACAGTGGGTGGGTTGCCCACTGCTGCATCCTGGGGAATACAAAGCCACAGTCTCACAAGTCGTTACAGTGGGTGGGTTGCCCACTGCTGCATCCTGGGGAGTGCAAAGCCACAGTCGTACAAGTTTTTAAAGTGGGTGGGTTGCCCACTGCTGCATCCTGGGGAGTGCCAAGCCACAGTCTCTCAAGTGGATGTGCCCAGAGTGCTTCATCCTGCCAAGGACAGAGGTAGTGGATGTAAATCTCTACTGGTTCTGGAGGGGGCTTTGTGCCCAGAGTGCTTCATACTGCCAAGGACTGAGGTAGTGGATGCCTTACTCCACTGGTTCTGGAGGGGGCTTTGTGCCCAGAGTGCTTCATCCTGCCAAGGACAGAGGTAGTGGATGTAAATCTTCACTGGTTTTGGAGGGGGCCTTGTGCCCAGAGTGATTCATCCTGCTTGTAGCAGTCTTAGTAGCATCGGAAGCTTTGGCGCTCATTGGCCTGCGGTGCTGGTGGCGGCGCCGTCCTGTTCAGCGGTGCTGGTGGTGGCGGTGTCCTTGGCAGCAGTGCTGGTGGCGGCGGGGTCCTTGGCAGCGGTGCTGGTGGTGGCAGTGTCCTGTTCAGCGATGCTGGTGGCGGCGGTGTCCTTGGCAGCGGTGCTGATGGCGGCGGTGTCATGTTCCGTGGTGCTTGTGGCGGCGGTGTCCTTGGCAGCGGTGCTGGTGGCGGCGGTGTCCTTGGCAGCGGTGCTGGTGGCGGCGGTGATCTGTTCAGCGTTGCTGATGGCGTCGGTGTCCTTGGCAGCAGTGCTGGTGGCGGCGGTGTCCTGTTCAGCGGTGCTTGTGGCGGCGGTGTCCTTGGCAGCAATGCTTGTGGCAGCGGTGTCCTTGGCAGCGGTGCTGGTGGCGGCGGTGTCCTGTTCAGCGGTGCTGGTGGCGGCGGTGTCCTTGGCAGCGGTGCTGGTGACGGTCTTGTCCGCCGTGCAGGTTTTTGCCGACTTGCCTGTTTTTCTGTGCCCCTTCCCCACCTTGGTTTGTGGCGTAGCTGTCTTCCCACTCCCAACTGTACTCCTGGGAGAGGCTTTGGTGGTAGATGTTTTGCCTCTCTCCCGCCGGGCACTGGCCAACTTTTTGTGCTTGTGAGGTGGGGGACTGTCCGTGGTCTGGCTCCTTGGCACACTGGCTGCCCTGCTGTTTGGCGCACTCCAGAAGCCAGTTACTACTGGCACCACTGTTCCCGCAGATGTTGTGGCTGAGGTGCTGGGTTGGGACCTGGAAAGGCGGGCCTTAGGAGACTGAAGGGGTGGGGGAGGTGAGGAGAAGAGGTCAAGGTTGGACATGATAAGTTTTTTGGACACACTGGGACGAGTAGATGGAGAGGGTTTGGGAGTGGAGGAAGAGGTAGTGGTTGCAGGAGGTGTACGTTTGCTGACTTTGGGTGAAGGTGCATGGGCTGGAGGCTGTTATGAGGTGGATGGCTGTTGGGTGGGTGTGTGGCTGCGTTTGTGTACCTTAGGAGGTGGGCTCACAGACACACTGGGAGAGGACACAGGGGATGTGTGAATGGTAGTGGGGGTGGTGACTGCACGTGAGCGGGGTGTGGTGGTGGGTGTGCTGGTGATGGAGTTAGTGGCTGAAGATGTAGTGCATGCAGGTGTGAGTGGAGACGAGACTGGGAGGGAGGAGGGAGACGAGGAGGACACAGTGGAGGCAGTGGATGTTGGTATCTCTGCATGTGTATGATGCTTGCATGAGTGCCTGTGAGATGTGTGGTGCTTATGTTTGCCTGAGCTTCCCTTGTGTGTTGACGTGTGTGCATGCTGGTCTGATGGTGTGCTTGGTATAGGCTGAGGTACAGGGGTTTGGGTCTTGGAGGGGGGAAGCTAGAGACCGGGACAATGGCTGCCATCAGTGCTGAGGCCAGAGTCTGAAAAGCTCGCTGTTGGGCTGCCTGACCAGAATGAATGCCCTCCAGGTATGCATTGGTCTGTTGCAACTGCCTCTCTACACCCTGGATGGCATTCAAAATGGTAGACTGCCCAACAGTGAGGGACCTGAGGAGGTCAATGGCCTCCTCACTGAGGGCAGCAGGGCTGACTGGGGCAGGACCTGAGGTGCCTGGGACGAAGGAGATGCCCACCCTCCTGGTTGAGCGGCAACGGGGCACATGGTGAGGGGCTGCTGGGAGGGCGGTGCTGGTAGGGGGGGTGGCGGCTGTACCTGTAGATGCGGTGGGCACAGCTGGGCCCGCCACCGCAAGGGAGCTCCCATCAGAGGAGGAGTCCGTGTCGCTGGTCTCAGCTCCTGTCCCTGCTGTGGAGCTCCCCTCGCCCTCCGTCCCACTGGTGGCTTCTGACTCCGTTGTGTTGCCATCCAGGGCCATGTGGGATTCAGCTCCCTCCTGCTCCGGTGGCACTGCTCCTCCGCCTGATGATGCTAATGCACACAAGAACAGGGAGACCACAAAAGGGGGGGGAAGACAGAAGAAAGACATGTTGAGTGCATGCAATACCGCTACCGTTGGCGGACACTACTGACACAGAAGCCCCCTGCTCTACACCGTGCACTTAGAGTTCCCTAATTAATCACAGGGACATGGGTTACAAGGCTTATGCCCGATTGCTGCACACATGGAAGTCACAGGAGCCTGACTAGGTGTAGTTGGCTCGGAACACAGGTGGGGTGGGGTGCCACAGGGCCTGCCTTAAGAAAGAACCTTGCCTACTAAACTCGCCCTGGCCTAGGGGAACCCACAGCCCACCTCCCCCACCCGGACACCTACAATGTGCGCTGAATCAGCAGAATGAGAGTGTACTCACCCCCTTGTGGCTGCTGTGATGCCCTCAAGCGTCCATCCAACTCGGATAGGCCACTGCCAGGATCCGGAACATCAGGGGGGTCAAGGTGCGACGGGCACCCCTCCCATGTTGGGAGGCCATCCTCAGCTGGGCCTCCGCCGTCTTCTTGCTCCAGCGGCAAATGTCCTCCCATCTTTTACAGCAGTGGGTGCTCTGTCTGTGGTGGACCCCCAGGGTCTGGACTTCCTTGGCGATGGCACGCCAAATATCCTTCTTCTGGTGGGCGCTGACCTACAGGAATAGTACAGGGGAAAAGGAGAAAATATAACCGTCTGCACCGTCACAGTCATTGGCCCAGAACCCCTACCCTTGCCATGACGCACATGCACTCACCGTTGTATCATGCACGCCTCATTCTCCCCCCCCCATCTTTCATCAACACCACTCCACACAGGCATTGCCCATTCGGAATGCTCACAGTGTACTTACCTGTTTGTCTGGAGGACCGTAGAGTAGCTTGTACTGGGGGAGGACCCCATCCACTAGTTTCTCCAACTCCTCCGTGCTGAAGGCAGGGGCCCTTTCCCCAGACACATGAGCCATTGTCTCTTCCAGACTGAGGTCACAGCAGCACTTGCAGTGTAGGTCCTCTCCTGTCGAAGATCAGGTATCAAGTGATTGAACAGGGAGAAAATGGCGGTGACGTCCGCGGCGGTGCGTACCATCACTGCCGGTGTACATCGTCATTGGCTCCTGTGACCCATAGGGTCCAATGTTAACCAATGCAGGATTGCGCCGCGGTCTTCGACCGCCTACCGCGACCGTGTACAACGCCAGCGCAGTTACCTCATATCCCCTTGTCCCACATTACAGGTGAGACAGCCGCCCTTTCAGGGGGCCACATGGCATTAATTTTGACTGCGTCACACATATATAGGCCTTGCTTAAACACTAATGCAGCCATATATCGATTTTCAAACATTTTGCTATAAAGTTGTGTTTACGTACCTCAGTGTTGGTTGACTCTCTGCTCGCTGTTCTCCTCCATAGAGCACGTCCGCTGGGGCAGGTGAGGAGATGGCGGCATTCTCCAATGTACAGATCGCTGGTGGACCTGTCGACAATGGAGGAGCGACATGTAATTGTCACATACAGACTTGATCGTACCACAATCCTGGATCTGTGTGCCCAGTTGGAGCCAGACCTGATGTCAGCTATCCGCCATCCCACAGGAATCCCCCTCTAGTGCAGGTCCTGTCAGTACTCCATTTCCTAGCAAGTGGGTCTTTTCAAACAACAGTGGCCATTGCATCAGGGATGTCCCAGCCTATGTTCTCCAACGTGTTGTCCAGAGTGTTGTCTGCCCTGCTGAAACACATGCACAGCTACATTGTTTTCCCTCAGGTGGAAGATTTGCCTACAGTGAAAGGTGACTTCTATTCCCTGGGACATATCCCCAACATCATAGGTGCCATTGATGACACACATGTGGCCTTGGTACCCCCCGCAGGAGTGAACAGGTGTACAGGAAACGGAAGAGTTACCATTAAATGAATGTGCAGATGGTGTGTTAGGCCGACCAGTACATCTCCCATGTAAATGCCAAGTTTCCTGGCTCAGTTCATGACGCTTACATTCTGCGGAATAGCAGCATCCCTTATGTGATGGGGCAACTCCAGAGGCACCGTTTGTGGCTATTAGGTGAGGACATGGACCCAATACAGTGTGACTAGGTGTCTGGGTCTGGGATGTCCCTAAGAGTTAGTGTGTGTCTAACAGTTGTCCCTCGCCATTTGCAGGTGAATCCCAGGACAAGGGCAGAGGAACACTACAATGAGGCCCATGGGCGAACTAGGAGGATTATAGAGAGGACCTTCGGCCTCCTGAAGGCCAGGTTCCGGTGCCTCCATATGACAGGTGGTTCCCTATTCTACTCACCAAAGAAGGTGTGCCAGATCATCGTGGCCTGCTGTGTGCTTCACAACTTGGCTTTGCGACGACAGGTGCCTTTTCTGCAGGAGGATGGTCCAGATGGAGGTGTTGTGGCAGCTGTGGAGCCTGTGGACAGTGAAGACGAGGAAGCAGAAGAAGAGGACATAGACAACAGGAACACAGTGATCCAGCAATACTTCCAGTGAGACACAGGTAAGAAGACAACACTGCCTGCTACATCTGATTTAATTCTTCTACCTCTCATCTGTCTGACATTTTCACCCAGTGTATGGACACTTAGTTGTCACTTTCCCTTTCGATTTCACAGATGTGGGTCCCACTGTGTGACCTCTGCTTTGTTTCCGCATGGACTAGAGCTGTGTGACATAGGTATGTTGACATTACATTGGATATAGCATTTTTCCACAGTTATTGCAAATGCACATTTTCGAAAGCACAGACTGACTCCAGATTGTTTTGTGATTTAAGGGTGTTTATTTAAGTGCTAAATAGTCGAGGGGGTTGTAAAATGGTCAGGGGTGATGGTGGAGGAATGTCCATGGCAGAGTCTAGTCTATTAGTCTCACATGTGCATTGTCCAAAGGGGCTTAGGAAGTGGAGCTAAGGCAGTTTAAGTATGGACAGGGTGACAAAGTGGGACAGAAGGATGACAATCAGGGTGGTCTCATTTCTTGGCGGGGGTCTTGGCATTGTTCTCTGTCTTTGTCCTGGATCTCAGGGACCGTTTGCGGGGTGGTTCTCCATCTGCAGGGGGTGGGGTGCTGGTGTCGTGGTCCTGTGGCGGTGCCTCCTGTCCACTAGCGCCGACGGAGGTGGTGGGCAGTTCATCGTCCAGGCTAGTGTCAGGGGCCCCTTGTTGTGCCACAGTGTCACTCCTGGTGTTGATGAGTTCCTTCAGCACCCCTACATTGGTGCCCAGGGTGGAATTGATGGATTTGAGTTCCTCCCTGAACCCCAAATACTGTTCCTCCTGCAGCAGCTGGATCTCCTGGAACCGGGCCAGTACCGTTGCCATTGTCTCCTGGGAGTGGTGGTAGGCTCCCATGATGTTGGAGAGGGCCTCGTGGAGAGTGGGTTCCATGGGCCTGTCCTCCCCCTGTCGCACAGCAGCCCTCCCAGTTCCCCTGTGTTCCTGGGCCTCTGTCCCCTGAACCGTGTGCCCACTACCACTGCCCCCAGGTCCCTGGTGTTGTTGGGGTGGTGGGTTAGCCTGGGTTCCCTGAGGTGGTGGACACACTGCTGCTTGACGTGTCCTGGGGACAGAGGTATGGGCCCGCTAGATGGGTGCTGTGCTGGTGTTTCCAGAGGGGGAAGCTCTGTAGTGGCCTGTGCCAGTGTGAAGGGAACCGACAGTCCCGAGGTCCCAGATGGGCCGGCCTGGTCACCTTGATCCAGTTGGACAGAGCTGCTGTCATCATTGTGGGCCTCTTCTGTGGGTGGAGTGGACATGTCTGGACCCTCCTGTCCGGTGACGTTGGGTAGGGGTTCTGCAGGGGTGTAAAGGCATGATTATTGCATCTGTGTGTGCCATGGTGTGCAATGGGTGGGTCACCCTGTACCCCAGTGCTTCCATTCTTGTGTGGGACCTTCTATGATAATGGTTTAGGGGGGTGTATGGGTATGTGCAGTGGACATGCTTTGGTGATGGGTGTCCATGCTTTGGTGTTGCATGCAGGGCTTGGGTTTGGATTGTGTGGTTTGTGATAGTGGGACATGTGTGAGGAGTTGGAGTGATGAGGGTGAGGGCGAGGGTGGGGGTATGTGATAGCATGCAGGTAGGGTGGGGGATATGGTAGTTAAAGGTTTGACTTACCAGAGTCCATTCCTTCAGCTACTCCTGCGAGGCCCTCAGGATGCAGTATAGCCAAGACCTGCTCCTCCCATGTTGTTAGTTCTGGGGGAGGAGGTGGGGATCCGCTGCCAGTCCTCTGAACCGCAATCTGGTGTCTTGAGACCACGGAACGCACCTTCCCCCGTAGGTCGTTCCACCTCTTCCTGATGTCATCCCTAGTTCTTGGGTGCTGTCCCACTGTGTTGACCCTGTCCACGATTCTGCGCCATAGCTCCATCTTCCTAGCTATGGTGGTGTGCTGCACCTGTGATCCGAATAGCTGTGGCTCTACCCGGATGATTTCCTCCACCATGACCCTGAGCTCCTCCTCAGAAAACCTGGGGTGTCTTTGCGGTGCCATGGGGTGTTGTGGGTGATGTGTGGGGTGGTGTGTGTTGTGATGTGTGGGTTGATATTTAGAGATGTGTTGTGTGAGGTACGTGGATGTTGTGTGAGTGATGGTGTTGAGTGCCTGTGGATGCTAGTGTTGTGTCTGGTGGTGTCTCTCTCTGACCTTCTGTCGCAATTGTTGTTGTAGGGGTTTGTGGGTGATGTGGGTGTGTGTTTTATATTGTATTGGGTGTGTGGGAGTGGTGTGTGTATATGTATCAGGTGTGTGTATTTCGAATTGTCCAATGTGGTAGTGTTTTGTAAATGTGTGTGTATTTTGAGCGCAGCGGTGTGTACCGCCAATGGAATACCGCGGTTGAAAGACCGCCGCGTGGATTCGTGGGTTGTGATAGTGTGGGCGTATTCCTGTTGGCGTGACGGTGGAGGTTTTGTTATCGCCAGTTTGTCACTGACCTTTGGTGTGGCAGACTTTTGAGGTGTCTAGATTTTGGCAGATTCCGAGCTGTGGGTCATAATAGCTGTGGCGGAATTCCGCGGCGGTGTGTTGGCGGTCTTCTGCACGGCGGTAAGCGGCTTTTACCGCCAATGTTGTAATGACCCCCAAAGTGTGTAAATTAGACATTTTAAATGAATCAATTACAAAATCAATATTTATTTTCAATTTTATTTACAATTCCATCAATGGAAGTGTAAAGAAAACTGCGTAAATATTGCATTTTACAACAGTAACACAACATAATACATTTTTTTAAAAACAAGAAAATAACTTTAACATTTTGGATATTTATTCAAACTAGACACTATTTCAAGTGGTGGTGTGCACTCAACATTGACAAGCACACTATTTGACTATATGAAATGGCTGATGCCTGACCGCACCTTTAGGACATTTGCAAGTAGACGGAAGTTGACCAGGTAGTTGGCATGCAACTCCACGACGGACACATCCATAAGCTAATATGTGTGAAAGCCAATGGAAGTGTCCTTTTCAGTTGATGGTCTTGCACATCATATATGCGGTGTCCAAAAAAAAGCTCACTTACCTCCTAGCAATGCCAACACTTCCTCAACTTTTGCTGCTGTTTACTGACTCTAGGAGCTACAATGCCTAGTAAACATTTCACCAGAGGAGCCGAGGATGCTGGCTGATGAGGTCCTGTCCCTGTACATCAAGCTGTATGGCTCACTAGACAAACAAGTACATGGTTAAAATGGCAGTTTAATTTTGAGTAACTTTAATTTCTTTTTAAATACAAGGTTGAATGTCCTGTTTAGTTCCTGAGTGACGTGCAGTGATTTAAATGAAGTTTCTATTTTTTAATAAGATAGTACGTTATGGTGTGCATTTTAAACGCAGTTTAATATACAACACCAGAACATTAGAATTTGTTGTGTGTTTGCCGGATTATTTTTGTGTGTATTTCGATGTATATGTATTTTTAAATATTTTTTTTAAATGGAAAAATGTTAATCCAAACATGAAAATATATATATTATCTGAATTAACATTAATATATTTTTACATACCAAAAGCAGTAATTTTCAGAGATTTTGACAAGCCTATATGCTGTCAATTGCCTGGATTAGTTAGATAAGGACATACAAATTTGTGTTTTTATCAATTTGTAAAATTAATTAAATCAAAAATCAAAATGATTAAAAAATATGTTGGTTTAAGGCATAAGACTGTTTGTGTCTGATTTCTCAATTTTGTGTTACATAACACATAATGAAATAGAAGTCACTAACATGTTCTGCTCTTCCTTTTTTGATCCATGCAGGTCAACACCCATCGGGAAAAGGACATCTGGAAGGCCATTGCAAAGAAGGTGCAGACCCTGAGGGTTTACAAGCTACACTGCATTCACTTCAGTAAGCCCTGGGGAGACTTAAAATGCTGGACCAAAAAGTCAGCTGAAGTCCAGCTCAACCAGTCCTCTTAAAATAGGTAGTGTGTGCCCTGCCCCCTCACCCTCCTAATGGCCTGCATATGTGTGGTGGCCTATCCCCACCTTGATGGGCAGTTGAAGCCCAGACAGCTGCATGAAGGGGGTAAGTTTACTTTTCAGTTTTCTTTTCCGATAACTAATATTTGTTATAGCAATTGATTTGGCTTCAATGTTAAGGGTGACCAATGACCAACGCACAAGAAGTGTTCTTGAAAGTGTAAGTTTTGCAGAAGATGTATCATGATGTGTTTTTTGCAATGTTTTGTTAAAAAGGATACCATTATATTTTTGCACTTACGAAGGACTGGTTTGAGCAGGCACAAGCCTGCTTAAAATAAATGTAACATTCTTTTGTGACATTTTAAAAGGAACATGTGAGAAATTGGGTTGTTGGTTAACTTGGGTGTGAGCCCTGGTCCAGCAACAGCCACTATCCCTTGAAAGATGAACCACAAAAAATCACTAAATTAACCTGTGCTTAACACTGGATAGCTTGGCACAAAAACAGTCAGGCTAAACATAGAGGCAATGTATAAAGTCTTTATGCAAACAGAAATAAAGTGAAAACACAACACAAGAAAAATCCCAGACCAAATTTGAAAAATAGAGAAAATGTTAATACATTATTTGACACCAAACCCTCAAAATCCAATTAGTAGAACTGGAGTTATGAATTTATAAAATTTAAGTTTCAGAATAGCAAGTCCTTAGTTTTAGAAAATGTTCACCTGGGCACCTTTAGCACCACAAACAAAGGTCCAGAAGTGAATGGAGACCTCTTTGGGGGTTCAAAGCTTACTCATGCTGAATCCAAGTGAAGGTTCAAGATGATGGGAGACTGTTATTTCCCTGTGGCTCTGAAATGGAGGCCAACAAAACTAGCTCTTCGAGTCGCTTCTGGAAGTCCTGGGTGCAAGCGAAGATGCAGGGCTGCACAGCAGGGATGGCCTCTGAAGGTTCAAGGCCGGCTACAGGCAGCAAAGCAGTTCTTCCAGGTACAGCTGCAAGCTGGCAGAGTGCATAGCACGTCACAGCAGCAGGCAGTCCTCTAAGAGTCCTTCTGCAGGTTGGGTAGTGAACTGAAGAGTGGGTCTGAGAGCCCTGTTTTTATACCCTGGTGCCCTGCTCCTAGAAGTTGGTAGGAGTTTCCAGTAGAGGTCTTTGAAGTACAAGGAGTTTCCTGCCTCACCTGCCCTGTCTCCTAGCTGGATGCACTGAGAATACATGTTTGTTAAGGCTATTGTGTGGTGGCAGAGTCCAGCCTCTTCAGGTGCAGGTGGGGCTGTGCTTAACTCCACCCCTCCATAAAGTTAGTTAATGGCCCATCCAGGCTCTGCTAATCTCACTGTTGTGTGACTGTCTGGGCTGAATTCAGAAAGTCTCAACTGTCAGTTACACTCAGTCATGTGACCTAAGGCAGGCTGCAGGCACAGAGGGCTAAGGGCAGATAAATGCCAACTTTCTAAAAGTGGAATTTTCAAACTTGCAGTGATAAATCCGACTTTACCATTACATCCCAACTCCCACCCCAGTCCCAAGTAAACTCACTTCTTTGCAGGCACCCACTCCAACTGACACAAGTGGCACAACTTCATAAATACCACTCATGTTCATAGATACCACTCATGGCATATCTACCACCCCAGTTGTGACATAAGTTCACTATTCAAAACAACAGTCAGGACCATTCAGAGGTTTTAAACAGTTCCTGGAGAGAATTAAAAATAGTTGAGAAAAAATTATAACAAATAATATAGGCACAATAATGGGAAATTACAAAACTGTGACTAAATGGTTCCTGAAGATGTTCCCTACATGGATGAGGTAATGATAATAATAAACCAAAGTTTTGAAGCCTTGAGGCAGGTGAAATATGACAATTTGGAAAATGTTTTGAGAAAAAAGTTAATGATAAGTTATATTTACACAGATACAATTATTGTATATATCTTTATAGCATCTTCAATAGCAGGCAAAGGGGAAATTGGCCAAGAGGGCAGGGAAGCAGCTAGCCACTGTGTTTTGGGTGGTGAAACATCTGACACTAATTGACATAGTGACATGGAGAATAAGGGGACTGGAACGGAGGCCTCCAGCTCCTCGTCATCTTCGGAGGCATCCATAGGTGTCCTAGTGTTGGTGAAATGTATAGGAACTGTACCAACCTCATCCTTGATGACCACCCAGAGACCCATCTACACCCTCTCACTTTCTTCTCCCCAGTTGGCCAAACCCGACCCCTTAAAAGGGATGGCATCTTCTTCGCCACAGGCATTTCACCCCCTGCCCATGTGACCATGGCTGCGCTGAGTGAGGAGGCTATTGACCCCTTACACAGTATTTCTGCATGCCAGACTACAATAGTGACTGGAATTCAGGGCCTTAGCTGCCAAAGGCAACAAATGGTTGCATGTCTGGATGCCATTCACAGTTCAGTGTCTGGCATGCAGAGATCACTTGTAAAATTAGCCTCCTCACTGACTGCAGCCTCCCAAGCAGCCCAATCTCTTGCCCTAACTCAGGTCCCTTCCTCAACCTAAATCCCAACTCCTACCACAGTCCCAAGCACACTCACTTCTTTGCAGGCACCCACTTCAACAGACACAAGCAGCACAACTTCATAGATACCACTTATGTTTATAGATACCACTCATGACATATCTACTACCCCAGTTTAATAATGACAGCATATTACATATAAGAAGGAATCCCCAATGTTATCCTACAGTAGGTTTAGTCCTCACAGCAGTGAAAACGAATGTGGGAGTTTTTCACAACTAGGGCATGTAAAACTCAAAACTACATGTTTTACATGTTAACTACACAGCACCCTGCCCTATGGGGTACCTAGAGCCTACGTTAGGGGAGCTTATATGTAGTAAAAAGGGGGGTTTAGGCTTGGCAAAGGGGGTTAAATGCAAATTCAAAATGGCAGTGGGACATTAATGCTACTTTAATGGATGGCACAATAGATGTTGCAGGCCCACTGGTAGCATTTAATTTACAAGCATTTGGTACATGGTATAACACTCTACAAGGAACTTACATGTAATATGAAATATGCCAATCAGGAATATGCTTACTAAACCATGTTTAAGGGAGTGAGCACAAGAACTTTAGCACTGGTTAGCAGTGGCAAAGTGCACAGAGCCTTAAGGCCAACAAGCAAAAATCCAGAAAAACCTGGAAGGAAGAAGGTACAAAGCTTGGGGGATGACCCTGTAGAGAGGGCCATTTCCAACCGGACAGTTGTTTCACACGGGGCAAAAATCTTTTTTGTGTCAGGTGTGATACTCCATCACAATTGTGATGGTTGTTACTTTCCCTCTATTACAAGTGACATAGCATCAAATGCACCCATGATAAGGTGGTTGTTTCAAAATTCACAATTGTGGGTCAGCATTTCAAACAATCAGTATTAAACATATGAGCCAAAATGATCAAAAACATCTGAAAAAATGATTTAAATTTGAATGTTAACATATCACAGTTATGTTTTTAATGATGAAACATGTAAATTTTTGTAAAAATGTGACAATTTTCAAAAATGTCTTACTCGTTCACCAACAGGCATGTAGGCCAGTTTATTTTTAGAAAAATTTATTTTATCGGCATAATTTTGATAAAATAACTGACAGGAATGTGAACACAGTTGTGACAGGGTAACAGATAGCAAAAACACATTAATTTCATGTCCTTTGTTTTATCCGGTTGAAATATCATTAATGATAAAAAAATAGATTCCTTAAGGGACTTTTGCAGATGGAATGTTCCATCACATAGAAAACAGAACATTTGTCCTAGCTATTCCAAGTTCAATATAATGCACTTGGACTTTGAGGGAGGAAAATTCCATTCTGTATATGTTGAAGTATCACATCTGCAAAAATCCAAATCAGGCCCAAAAAATGATTCATTGTGAAATTTACGAGATGCACCAAAGTAAACATTTTAAATCTGGTAAATTTCATTTTGAATATCTTTTTCTTTTTTCTTTTCATATGAATCAACGGATGTGAAATTTTACGACAACATTGTACCGATATTTGACTAACCTGAAAGCCAGTTTTTATGTCTTATAACTATCACATTGCTTTTAAAAATCTAGAATTAAATGAAGATATTTCTGATAACGTCTTTAAAATATTTCTATCTGTACTAGAGTGGATTGAAAATGTATCAAGCCCTATGTATTTACTTATTCTGCAGAAGTAATTAGAAAATACCAACAACATTATTTTTGCATTTTTTCAACAGCATAAGTAGATACATAGGACATGATACATTAATAAGCAACTTAAGTACTGAATCCATAAAAATATTTGTAATACTTAAAAAATACTTAAGTAACTTGAAGTAAGTGTTACCATTGTGAAATGCTCAAACAAAAAACAGGCTTTCAGTTTATACAAATATTGGTACATCATTGCAGTAAATATTAACACATGTTGATTCATATTTGTATTTAAATAAACTAAAATAAATCAGCTTTTTTTGTCTTGTACACACAAAAAACACATTTATTTTTTATTTATTTTGATTTTTGTGACATATGTTCACCATTCAAAACTTTAATCAGAACCATTCAGGGGTTTTAAACAGTTCCTGGATAGAACTGAAAATGATTAAGAAAAAAATTATAAAAAATAATATAGGAGCAATAATGGGAAATTACAAAACTGTGACCAAATGGTTTTCGAAGATGTTCCCTACATGCAAAAGGTAACAATAATAATAAACCAACGTTTTGAAGCCTTGAAGCAGGTGAAATATGACAATTTGGAAAATGTTTTGAGCAAAAAAGAGAAAAAAGTTAATGATAAGTTAGATTTACACAGATACAATAAAACGATTGTATATGTCTTTATAGCATCTTCAAGAGCAGGAGAAGGGGATATTGGCCAAGAGGGCAGGGAAGCAGCTGGCCACTGTGTTTTGGGTGGTGAAACCTCTGGCACCGATTGACACAGTGGCATGGAGGGTAAGGGCACTGGAACGGAGGCCACCAGCTCGTCATCATCTTCAGAGGCCTCCACAAGTGTCCTAGTGTTGGTGGACCCTACAGGGACTGTACCAACCTCATCCTTGACGACCACCTAAAGACCCATCTACACCCGCCCTCTTGCTCCTCCCCAGTTGGCCAAACCTGACCCCCCAAAATGGCTGACGTCTTCTTCGCCACAAGCATTTCACCTCCTGCCCCTGTGACCATGGCTGCGCTGAGTGAGGAGACTATTGACCCCTTACACAGTATTTCTGTAGGCCAGACTGTGATTGTGACTGGAATCCAGGGCCTTAGCTGCCAAATGCAACAAATGGTTGCATGTCTGGATGACATTCACAGTTCAATATCTGGCATGCAGAGATCACTTGCCAAATTAGCCTCCTCACTGACTGCAGCCTCCCAGGCAGCCCAATCTCTTGCCCTAACTCAGGTCCCTTCCTCAACCCACATCCCAACTCCCACCCCAATCCAAAGCACACTCACGTTTTTGCAGGCACCCACTCCAACAGTCACAAGCAGTACAATTACACACACACACACACATAAACACAAGCACACAAAGAAACACAAACAACATACACTATTGACACTACAAACACAGGCCCACCCACAACCAGCATCACGTCCACATGCACTAAAACCACCACCTCGCCCACAAACACCACCACTCCCACAAGCAACACAACCACGCCAACCACCTCAACAGCACACTCATCCAAACCAACATGCTCACACAAAAGCAAACCTACACACAAAACTACACCAACCAAACTTGCACACTCACCCGAATACCAAACACCTGTCAAGAAACAAGCATCCAAACATGCACAACATACACCAGACCCACATGCATCTGCCAAACATACAGACACATGCACATCACCCACTCCAGCTCCTGCACCTCCAAAAACCCATCCTCTCTCACCCCTCCCACCCATACTCCTCCTCCTGAATTCACATCTTACCTGTCCTTAACCCCTGTCAAATGTAAACCCACTGATCCAAAGAAAGATCCTTGAGGTTCCTTGTCTGTGCCCAATAGATGCCCCTTTCTGAGGAGGTTACCATTTGGCAGTATTTATAGGAGGCAAGTGATGGGCAAAACAACCAGAGCTTGTTGCTATGGGAAAGCCTTTTGTTCTCCTTTTATGTTTTGAATGGTTTAACATTATTTTGAGGGAAGTATCTCATTTATTAATAAAAAGATTTTACTTTGACAGAGTTTGTCCGAACATTATTTTTAATTTACAATTCACTAATTCATAAAAATGTTAAGGATGAAAATGTGATTTACATATTTATATTTACAATTATAACAGGGAATACAACAGTTTTTTTTTATAATGTCCTATTTGTAAAGTACTTACTCATCTAAAAAGGAATGTGAAGGACATAAAATGTTTGGTGCAAGCATTCATCATGATAATAGACATGGGCAATAAACTATTGATTTTTTTGTTTTTTAGTTTTAGTACAAGTGTGTTTATTTAAACTTAATAAGTGAATAAATAAATACATATGCATTACACCTTACAAAATATAAGATAATTTACATTTAATACGATGCAGAAAATACACTAGACAAGGAGAAATGTTACATAAACAAATATATAAAATGCTTTCAGTTTAAAACCAACATTGATTTTACATATACTTTTAATCAGAACATTTTACCTCGTCTTGTGCAATTACTGTTATATTAAATTTTAATTATTAAGAAAAGTAATGCATATGTTTATAATTTGATAGTTTATGAAAAATGAAGAAATACACCTGTATGAACACATTATGAATTTTGTTTAATGCCATTTTTTGTGTAAGTGTCCATTATCACGAAGGATGCTTGCACCAAATTTGGCAATAATGAAACTAATTTAGTACATGTGTGTTTCTTTAAATTTCTTAAACGACAACATTACACACTTATACATTACACATTTGTCAAAAATTGCTCGTAAGTGAAATTTATAAATGCACAAGTCCAGAGCCAAGGTAAACAGACAATTCTAAACGAAACAAGTAAAAAAGATGCTTCCCTTTAATTCCTGCGACGACGGAGCTGATTTGCTTCGTTGTCAAGTAGCAGCTGCAAAGGAAGGACTTGGATGATCAGGTTCATGATGGAAAGAGAAGTGGAAAAAAGAAAAAAAGGTAAGTTTCTACCATATGTCCCTTTAAAACCGCCAACTCAGGTGTGGAGGTTTACCCACCACAGTGATGTCAACAGAAAGGCACATTGTGTTTGGGCCAGCGGAAATATTGGCTGTACACCCTACAGCTGCTTTTGCCTAGTACACTGTCAAGGTGGATGGAAAATTCTGGCGGGGACAGTAGGGCTCAGACAGACTATCGTCTATAGACCCATCAGCATCTAAATAGAGCGGGCCGACCACCTAGCAGGCAGACATATTAAGTGATGGAAATGTGACAGCAAGACCAGATCCGCCAAGATCTAAATCAGGACCTAAGTAAAGTGGGAAAGATTGACTGGCTAATCATATGTCAATAAGTCTCATCTACAACTCTCAAACAATCTATAGCAGACAGGCCCTTCATAGATTACAGGAGTGGCTAAAAGATCATTATGTGCTCACAGACTTCCAAGCGGGATTTCAAGAAAAAGTCAGTAATCTAGATCAAGTGTTCCGCTTTAGGACTGTATGCTGGAAGTATGTTGCACTAAAAAAGGACCACTTAGCTTTACCCTTTATGTATATGAGGGCTGCCTTTGATCTAATGCTGAGGGCAAATGTTTGGAAGGTTCTGGGTAGTTACAGGGTTCCCAAAGATCTATTGAGGGTATTGATAGTCTTGCATATAGAAACATGCACGCAAGTGAGATGGAGTAGTGTGGGGAAACTCACCACCAGGATCTTGATGGGTAAGGTAAGGCAACACTATTCGCCCTTTATGTTAATGGTATGGTGGACTGAGTGAGTAAGTGTAAGCATGATGCCCCATTTTGCCTCCTGCTTAAATAGGGGTCTTGAGAATAATGCAGCAAAGTCAAAATTCATTCTGCCTAAGCCCTACCCTTCCCTGTCCTTCAAGGGTATCCTTCAAGGGTAAGATGTCGGTAGGTGGAATTCGAATTGATAGAGGGAAAACAATTGACTTCCTTGGTGTAAGGCTTTCTGATAACTAAGCCTGGACCCTTCAGATTGAGAAAATTAGAACTATCTTACAACATAGAGCATGGGTGATAAGAATATATAAGACAACATCATGTAGAGCAGTCTCACCAGTATTTCAAGTGTTTAGGGCATCAGCGTTGGCTTGTGGGATGATGTAGATGTTATTTCATTAGTGCATGTTGAAAACAAATTGATTAGGTCTCTGTTTAATCTGCCAACTAGCACCCTTTTGCTTCCAATTAAGTTCAATCAAGACCTTTAAGGTGTAGACCAGGTTGTTTTATTTAGCACATTTACATGCTGGGTGCGTATTTGGACTGCATCGCAACTGTCCCCCTATCACAAGGCCCTTAAAGAAATTATTGATCTGGATAAATCGCTAACTATTCCTTTGCTTCACTCCATGGAACAACTATGTAGGTCACAAGTTAGATGAGGCTTGAACGGAACCAGGCAAAATGGAGAAATCTATGGCTAAAAAAGGGCAAGGAACATCTATTGGGACATTGTGCTGCAAAATCTATGGAATGGTCAAAGAAAAGCAAGTTTGTTCAGGAATTTCTTATCGTACAATGTAACCCCATGTTTGAGCCGTATCTTTACTAATTTAGCCCCAGTCACGTAAATAATTTGTATATTATATTTAGAACTGGTAATCTCTACTTAGGACTTTCACAGCATGGTGGTCTAGGATTGCTGAGTCCCCTAAGCACTACCCATTCCGTTTCTTCACGAAGGAGACAGAGGAGCATTTCTTATTTTTTTGTCTAGGGTATACATTGCCCAGGAAGAGGTGGATCAACCCATAATGCAAATCATTGGGTATGAGCCACTTGTGGCAGGAGCAAAGGCTATTGAGATGTGACACAACTTAATAAATTTGGTTTCTTATTCCAAATTTGTATTATGGGTGTTGCAAGTGAGAGCGAGATACCTAAAACAAGGCAGTATGTGAATAATAGGGTAATTTAGCCAAGTCCCCTTATCTTCTCTTATCATGTTATGTTACCTGGTCTTAAAAGGGCATAGTTCTATCTTTTTTGGGTGCGGATATTTTACCTTGAAACATACTTAAAGAAAATTAGCTAACATAGTAGACCCCTTAAGGAGGTTCTTGTGATTGTATGCTAGAGGGTTATGGACTTGGCCTCTGCTAGTTTCCCTTTTTAAAATCAAGTTGTGTAAAAGCAACTGTCAGTATTGCACATACCCAGCCAATCCCTCTGAATGGGCATATTTGTGTAGATTAATTGAATTGTTGCAATTATACCTTGCTTTTATGCATTATGAAATGTGTAGTTCGATTTTCTAATGTCCAAATATTTTTATATCTGTTTTATATTTGTATAAATAATTGTATATTGTTCTATTGGTGTACTTTTATGGTTTTCTTAAAACGAAATAAAGTACTTTGATTGAAAGAGATAACTGCAGAGGTAGGGCTCTATCTTCCTCCTGAAAATGTATAGCAATACTTCTGCATGGTTCAAGAAAGTGAAGCAGTTCTACCAAGTTAAGCTTTTACAGCTCTGAATTACAAATGACTTCGGTGTTGGTTCTCTTCTGGAAGGACTTGGTGGGCTTTTTAACAAGCTTCTTGCACCGCTGGTGCATCACTTATTAAATGGGGGGAGTGACGCCCCGCAAATAAGCCCCTTGATTTATAAGATCTATCCCAAATGTCACCTGCAAAGAGAAAAATAAAACTTCAGTGGACTCAGTGCGAAGCTGCTGCTGTCCTTGACCCAGTGTTGTCGTGTGAGGTTTACCTTGTAAAGCACCACACAAACGAGACCAAGCTGAAAAGGCCTAATTCACAACGCAAGGTACTGCTTAATAGGAAGCAGCTGCCTTCAACCTCCTAACATTGCATGTGACTGTAATCATATTTTGAAAGTAGATCGGTCTGAGTGCAATCCTTTTAATATGTACATGCGAAGCCATTTTTAGGTCTGGGCTTTGAGACATCTTTAGCTATTCTGCCAGACTATTGTTTCTTCAAAATAAATTATAGAACATATACATGTGTATAGGGACTTTTCGGCACTGGTCTTCTTTCATTCGAGTGTTAAATTGTCAATCACACTTTGCTTCCACCTACCACAGCTTACTTCATGGGACAGTGGATCAGTCTACTTCAGTGATTGGTTCACATCGTTTTAAGTGACTGCATTTTTTTGTGCGCAATGTGGTTATCCACAAATAAAATAGTGCACTTCTTGTTAGTTTCTCATATTCTTCTCCCTTACTAAGATCCATGTGCTACCTTACAGTAATCTCTCTCACAGTCCTAGAACAGTTTCTACGCACGTCACCTTTCACTTCAGGGCTCATTACTTTATAGAGCTCCCCACCAAGAGCCACAGATTTAAGAAATACAGTGCACTTCAATATGGTACTGAAGAGTCACTCTAATATTTCAATAAAAAAATGTAGGCCTCTGAGTTTGAACGTGTTAATTTATGCTCTGTTTCATAGAGTGAGCGCTTTTGTTAAACCCGTTTGAACTGTGTTTACTGGGATCTTGTGCCGCTCCATGTTGCTGCCCCTTGCAGCCTTGCTGTTTCCGAGCACACACCACACATTTACCAAAAACCAAGTGAAACACAGTACATATGCATGCTGTAAAATATACATCTCACAGCCTTGCTGCTATATTATAGATGATTAATGTCGTTTTCACCCCTTTGCTACCAGGCTTTTACCCCTTCAGATGCCGAGCCTTTTTTTGGCTATTCGAGGTAGTTTGCGCTTAGGCCCTCATAACCTTTTGTGCACATACGCTATCCATGCCAAATATTCGTCCTTTTTTTCCAACATCCTAGGGATTCTAAAGGTACCCATAATTTGTAGGTTCCCCTGGAGAATACCAAGAAATTAGCCAAAATACAGCTAAAAATGTATTTTTTTCAGTAAAATGGGAAAAAAAGTGCTGCAGTAGAAAGCATGTGTTTTTCCCCTGAAAATGGCATCAGGAAAGGGTTTGGGTGCTAAAATTACCATCTTCCCAGCTTTCAGGAACAGGCAGACTTGAATCAGAAAACCACATTTTTCAACATAATTTTGGCATTTTACTAGGACATACCCTATTTTTACTATTTTTTGTGTTTTCAGCCTCCTTGCAGTTAGTGACAGAAATGGGTGTAAAACCAATGCTGGACACCTACACATTTCTGAAAAGTAGACAAAATTCTGAATTCAGCAAGGGGCATTTGTGAAGATCATTCAAGGTTATCCTACAGAAAGTAACAGCAACAAAAAAAAAAAAAATGAAATTGAGGTGAAAAAAGAGCTATTTCTGTCCTCGTTTTCTTCTATAACTTTTTCCGGCTATGGGAGATTTTGTAAACCAATTTACCGTTACGTCTTCTGGACTCTTCTGGTTGCAGGGATATATATCGCTTGTAGGTTCATCAAGAACCCTAGGTACCCAGAGCCAATAAATGAGCTGCACCTTGTAATGGGTTTTCATTGTATACCGGGTATGCATCAATTAATTTGGTGAAATATAAAGAGTGAAAAATAGGTATCAAGTAAACCTTTCTATTTCCAAAATGGAAAATGTTTTTTGGTCGTGGGCTCAGTACTCATCTAGGGAAACCTACCAAACCCAGACATTTCTGAAAACTAGACACCCGAGGGAGACCAGAGAGGTGCGACTTGCATGGTTACCCAGGTGTTTTCTTACCCAGAATTCTCAGCAAACCTCAATTTTAGCTAAAAGATCAAATTTCCCCTCATTTCAGTGTGGGATCACAACACTGGCACACATTTCCTATCACTCAATGTTCCTCTCAGTCTCCCGATAAAAGTGATACCTGACTTGTGTAGGTGGGCCAAGTGCCTTTGACAGGTAAGTGCCAAAAACATGATGAAATTGAGGGGGAACCAAAGCGGGTCCAAAAGGGCAGTTTGAAAAAAATTGTTTTTAGGCTGACAAGTGGGGCAGAATTTTATCGGTATGGGTGCGACAATGCTGGGTGGTAGGAATTTTGTGGATTCCTGCAGATTCCAGAAGGTTCCATCACAAAAATGTGGGAAAAATGTGTGATTTCATGCAAAGTTGGAGGTTTACAGGGCATTGTGGGTAAGAAAATGGTGTGGGGTGCATGTGAAGCACACCACCCTGGACACACCCAGAAGTTTAGTTTTTAGATGTGTCTATGTCTCGTAGATTCTAGATGCAGCGTCCCAAAGTCCAACAAGTGCAGCTCTCACTAATCCAAGTGGGATAATTTTGAGAGTTAGTCAAGATCTCATGGCCCAAATGTAAAATCAAAACCCCAAATAATCAGATGTCCTCTTGCTTGCTGTTGGGATAAGATCTTTTAGTGTGCGGGGGAGGGAGAGCTAAAAGACTGTTACCCCCTTCAGTTGGGGTGGGTGCATTCCGTGACATGTAGTAGGATTTCTGCCCCCCTGGGGAGTGGATCAGGGGTAATTGCCCCATCTGCCCATCAGTGGGCAGTACAACATTGTCCCCATTTATTTGGGGTGGGGGTATGGCCATAACCCCACCCTCTTTTAAAAAAAAAAAATCTTTCCTGGTGTCTAGTCAGCTTTCTGCCCCTCTTACGGGCAGATGGACCTTAGAAAAATAGGCGGATCGTCCCCCAATGGGGGCAGAAATGGCCAACAGTAATGTGACCCCATAGGGAGCGACCCTTTCCCAAGGGGCTGCCCCCCCAAACAAAACTCTCACACACACACCAATCCCTGATGCCTAAGTGGTTTCTGTCCCTCTTCGGGCTGATGGACCTAATAGAAATAGGCCGATCTGCCCTGAAGGGGGGCAGAAATGGCCTGAAATAATTCCCCCCCCCCCCCCATGTGGAACAGGCTGTGCCTAAGGGGCGCTTCCCTTACGTAAAATAGTACAGAAAAAATCCCTGGTGTCTAGTGGTTTCTGCCCCTATTAAAATAGGCCAATTTGCACCCAAGGGGGGCAGAAAAGGCCTTTAAAAATGCCCCCCAAGGGAGCAACACTTGCCTAAGGGGTTGCTCCCCTTGCGTGAAACTGTCTTAGAAAACAAAATCCCTGGTGTCCAGTGGTTTCTGCCCCCCTTGGGTGCAGATTGGCCTAATACAAATAGACAAATCTGCCCCCAAGGGAGGCAGAAGAGGCCTAAAATAAATTTACCCCCTAGGGGAGCAACCCTTGCCTAAGTAACTGCTCCCCTCCTATATAAAAAAATAAAAAGATCCCTGGTGCCTAGAGGTTTCCGCCCTCCTTGGGGGCAGATGGGCCTAATTAACGTAGGCCGGTCTGCCCCCAAGGGAGGCAGAAATGGCCTTAAAATAAATTGCCCCCCTTAGGGAGAGACCCTTGCCCACCTAAGGAAAACAAAATCCCTGGTGTCTAGTGGGCATTCCTGCAGCACAATCACTATGAGATCTTGCTGCAGGAATGCTCAAAGAGACATGAAAAGGAAAGGAAAAGCCTTTCCTTTTAAAGCCTCTCTGACCTCCCCAGCTCCGTCCCGACGAGAAACTAATCAGTTAGAAGGCCTGCTCCAGCTCGATGGAGGTGACCTCTGTTGAGGTCAGACGTCACTGGGGTGGCTCTTTGGGGGGGTCTGGGTGGGAGGGGAAGCGTTTCCCCTTCCATCCCTGCCAAGGGGAGGGGGCTGGTGCAGGACATAACTGTTACCTCCTCAGCGCAGCAGCGCTGTATCCAAGAACATAACCATTACGTCCCAGGCACCCAAGGAGTTAATGGAAGAGCTGTGTTATAATGAGTCATTGCAAAATTTTTGTTAACTTGATTTCATGGTTCTGTTCTTTTATGTCCCTAGTTGCTCCTCCTGCACATTGCATGAAGTCTCTGTCTAATAATGTTGTATGTGTAGATTCCTCGTGAGCTCTATTAGTCTATCAATGTAGGAAGGTGATTGTAGTGTATTGTAATTTGATTTATGTGGTGCTTACTACACCTGACGAGACTTTATAATGCTTTATGGTGAGTACCACACTATTCATGAACCCAAGGTAAGAGGGTTAATCCACAGCTTATTGTTGTTTATTGGAAATAGTCTTATGCTTTCAAGGTAACCATTCGATACAATTATTGTATATATTAATAGAAGTTAGATAGAATCACTAAGCCAATACAAAAATGAAGATGATCCCAGGAGAGACAGTTCTGTTGTTTGAAGGCAATGCTGGTTAGTCTGCATGCCTTAGAGATAGTCGTCAGTCTGTGTCAGACTGTCAGATCGGAGTTACACTACTTATAACATACACCTGTGTCTGAATGTGTGCCTTATGTTCGTTGTGTATATGTGTTTCTATGTCCTTTGTCCATTAGCCTGGGTACCTATATCTGTGTTGTCTGCTTGTGCATCGACAAATATTACTCAATACACAGTCATTACAACAAGAAACACAGTCACCTGAAATAACCTAGGCTTATTGGTTTGGTAATGGCTATTTTTTGTTGTTTTGCCAGGGCCCACCAGCTTTATGCATGCTGCTACCAGGCAGCACACTCATCTAAACGTGTGTGGCATTCCGTGCATACCTTATTATTTTACCATTCCAATTAAGTGATTGACCTTCCTGACTTGGTTAAATAATAAAGTATGCCAAGCATCATAACAGAATTGCCGGTATTTATGCTTGCGTGTGCACCCACAGGCAGTCATCTTTGAATTATTTTGTAAAAATATAACTATAATCATTCCTAAATGTCCACCCATAGGTAGGTATGTAACAGAACCATCTCAAAATGTTTTTTCACTGCTTTATAATACATTAGCATTCCAAGATGGGTGGCTTAATTGGAATGGGTCAATCACCTTGGAAAATTACACAGTGCTAGAAGATTTTACAAACATTCAAAGATGGCTCTCTGTGCATGTGCATGCTGAATGGTTGGGGCTGTATATTGCTCACTAATGGCTGCCAGAGCTGGCAACAGTATTTACAAAGCCAAAGCTAGATCGCTTGGCTTTGCCAGTGCTTGTTGAAATGATATGTGCCACTACTAGGCAGCTTCTTAACATGAAAATTGTGTGTGTATGCACTTGTGCATTTTTTTTTTGCAGGTTCAAATGCTGTCAAGCTTGACGATTGGCTTTCTCAGGGTGGCAAAAAGGTACATACTTAATAAATGTACTAAAAATGAAGAAGTAACACACCAGTCCATGCACACCAGACCTGGCACTGAAGTACACTCCTTTTCAAGCTGCTGTGCGCTTGTGACCTGGAAAATGACATCACTCACGGGCGCAAGACAACCAATTGGTGATTGGGCTGACTTACTGCCTCATGATATAGGTTTTGGGGCCAGATGTATCAAGCGTTTTTGCATTCGCAAACGGTGCAAATCGCAAAAATCGGTCATTTTCGAATGCAAAAATGGCTTTTGCGATGTATCAAAGGCATTCGCAGCGTGAAAATAAGGTTTCACAAAAATTGCGATTTTTAGTGAATGCGACGTGGTTTTGCGTGTCGCAATCTGCGTTTCGCAAATAGCGACATGAAATACCAAATCGCTATTTGCACATCGCAAATTGCGAGCTAGAATAGCGACTCGCAAATAGCAATTCTTTAAATCATTACGCTATTTGCGAAACGCAGATTCCGACACGCAAAACCACGTCGCAATGCGATGCATAAAAAATTCGCAAATAGCGATTATTTGCAGAATGGTGTTTTGCACATGCAATTTACCACGAATTGAAACCAGGTGGTAACCAGGTGCAAACTATAAAAAGAGGCCCTGAATGACTCAGTCTCTTTTCCACAATGGCTGCACTCTACGTGATAGCGAGGAGAATGAGGATCTTGGCAGGTTTGAGGAGAGGGAGGAGGAGACAGGAGCACATTTTTAGGGTGCGCATAACCCTTTTTGACTAGACTAAGGAGGAGATTTATGAGAAGTACAGGTTGAGCTCGGCCATGATATTTGACCTGATAGCTGAGCTACAACCCATGCTGCAGCGTACAACACGCAGGACCAATAGCATACCCACCCATGTGCAGGTATTATGCTCCCTGCACCTACTAACCTCAGGTAGCTATCAAGGGGTCATAGCAGCAGCTGGAGGGGTATCACAGAGTGCCCACTCTAGATTTTTCAACGCATTTCTCAATGCCATGCTTAGCATAATACACCAGTACATCAGATTCCCCCACACCCCACAGGAATTACAGCACACTAAAATCACATTCTACCAGATAGCACAGTTCCCACATGTCCTAGGTGCCATAGATGGGACACATGTTGCAATCTGTCCACCATCGGCCACAGAGTATGTGTACCGCAACTGTAAAAACCAACATTCAATGAACATAAGGCTGATATGCAATGGCTCCTACATCATTACAGATCTCGTCGCCAGGTACCCAGGGAGCACACATGATTCGTACATATTCCACCACAGCGGGATTCACACCAGACTGCTAGCTGGGGAATTCGGTGAAGGCTATCTATTAGGTAAATTGCCACTTTACAATGTTGCATTGATGTCAGTGTGGCGTCAGATGGCACAAGTACTCATTTTACTCTCTGTTCCTTCTAGGAGACAGTGCCTATGCAGTGCGCACCTATATGATGACGCCCTACCTGAACTCTGCAACACCAGCAGAGCGGAGGTTCAATTCAGCACACAGGGCAACCCGCAATGTGGTGGAGCACACTTTTGGGGCTGTAGAAGAGCCGCTTCAGGTGTATTCACAAAAGTGGAGGCGCACTACAACACAGCCCAGAGACAACATGTAAAATAGTGGCCACATGTGCGATCTTGCACAATATAGCAACCACCAGGGGCATAACAGTGGAATTAACGAAGCCAGGCTCAGATGAGGATGATGATCCCATACCACCCCTTCACCCAGCAGACAGGACCAGTGCAGCAGAGGGCAGGCAGAGGCGTGCTGACATCATGCGCAACCATTTCTGAATTAAGTAATGAAAACACAACCTCAATAATATATATTCCGGAGGTCAGCATCTTTATTACCTTGACCTCAGGTAACATATGTGTCAATAGGACATAGCTATGAACTATAGGCAGACATGAGCGATTAACAGTGTCACACTATTAAGATCATAGTATAACTGTGTTGCTACATGTGAAGGTAGTCCCCCGTAGCCCTCAATGTCACTTCTTACGTCCACGCATTCCACTTGAGTGCGCAGTGCCCTCGCTGGCACCTCCTGTAGCGGGGTGAAAGGCAGTACTGTGTCTGGCACTGCGACGCCTAGAATCCATCACAGGGGCTGTTAGACTGCTGAGGCTAGAGGACTCCTCACTATCCCCAACACCCAGTTCGCTGGTTGTAGCACTGCGTGCTGTCTGCATTGCATTCAGAACGTTGGTTATTTGCACCAATGCCTGTGCAACGTCCCGACTGCATTGTGCCGTCTCCACCTGTGAGGCCACAGGACGTTGTGATATCAAGGCAGTTGAACTCGCGAGCCGATTGATGGATCTGCAGAACCCATTACACATTCCCATGAAATGGTGATGGCGCCTGCAATGGTTGACATGCTCATGCTTCATCTCAGTGCAGAGTTCCTTAATGGCGTTTGTCAATTCCTTAGTGTTTTCTGCAGCTTTTTGCTGGCCCTCATGCAGAGACTCCAACTGCTTGTACAGTACTCCCATATTGTCATTATGAGACTCCAACTGCCTGTGCACTGCACCCATGTTATGATCAATTGACACCAACTGCCTGTGCATTAACCTCATGTGTTTGCATTGCAGGCGCTGCACTTTCCCCATGGACGCTTCAAGGCCGCAAAATATTGATGGGCCCTCTCCTTCATCTGTACACTGTCTGCCTGCTTCGTGGCGCCTCCTGAGAAGAGTTGACTGCCGGTGGGGCAGGGATTGCTGTCTTAGTGTGGATGTAGCTTCTGGGGGTGGTGTGTGGAGTTCATCTGGCATTTCGTCTGAGTCCATGTTCAACTCTGGGAGAGGTAACACCCTTGCCCTGTGCCTAGTTGGTGCAATACTCAATGACTCACTGGTGTTCGAGTCAGACTGTGGCTGTGTTTCAACATCCCCCACATATCCACATTCTGCTGCGGCAGGGCCTGAGACATCTGCAACGACAATGTGCAGCATGTCATTTATGGATGTACCACAAAATCTTGCACAATTTTAAAATATGTACACTTACATCGTATCACTGTGAGTTGTGTATGTTGTTCCTCTGTGTGGCTGCACACTTACTTGCTATCTATGTGTTATTTGCAGGCTAGGGTTGTGGACTACCACTCCCATAAGGCATTGGTGCGCTGTATGTACGATGTGGCTTGGACTACTTAGCACATTGCATTGCACTGATAGCTATTTTCTAAGGGGCATTTGTACATGCACAAATGGGGATACACATCATTACTGTCCTTACCTTTGCTGGTGCTGGGTGTGCCTGAGGTGTCAATGTCAGTGACCCCACTGACAGCTTCAGGGAGCAGTGTGGACTCCACCATGTCCTCCTGTGGTATAGATGGTTCCTCCTCCGGTGCTCCTTGCCTTCTGTAGCCTGCTGGCTACCCTTTCTTTGGCATGGGAACGCAGGTCATACCACCTCTTGCGTATTTCCTCCACAGAGCGCTGCTCAGTACCCACTGCGCATATTTTTGTCTGGATTTCCAACCAGAGCTTCCTTTTCTCACTTTCTGGCACCTGTAGTGAGCTCTTTCCAAACAGTCTGTCATGGTTCCTGACTACCTCTTCAATGAGCACCTCCAGTTCCTGCTCACTGACTTTGATCTTGTGCTTTCTGTCTGCCTTGTCCTTCTCCTTCCCATCATTGGCCATGATGCAGTTTGATCCTGGCAGGCTCACTAAGTTGTCTCCCCGGTGCTGGGCTGTGTCTCCCTGCCTGCTCCTGTGGGTGTGGCTCCTGGAAACAGCATGGGCTGACTCACTTCCTGGTTGTGATGTCATCAGGCTGTTCCAGTTTGCCGTTTTCGCAATTTGCGATTTTCAGATACCGAATCGCTATTTATTTTGCGATTCAGTATTTGGACCTCGCAAATTGCGTTAGCGAATTTTAAGAAATCGCTATTTTCAACTCGGCATTTTGATACAACCCATTTTGCATGTCGAAAATAGCGATTTCTTAAAATTTGCTATTTGCGATGTGCAAACCGAAATCTTGATACATCTGGCCCTTGGTGGAGAAAAGGAAAGTGTGAATGGATGTGTGCTGACCAATGGATAAAGAGTGCCAGCCGTAAGCCCTTCAAATTATGTATGTGTCATTTAATGAACTAGCTTTAGAGGACTAGGGTTGACAAGACATCTAAAGTTGTCTGTAGGCAAGACCTAAAAAGAAACTACTTTCACTTTCATTGCCACTGTGTCACTTAACAAAACATGTTGAGCAGCTACCTGATCCTCTACATATACTTTCACAAAACATTATGTGGATGTAACATTGAAAGAAAGATGTTCAAGCGGGTCATACAGTGTTAAAACATTTATTTAGCTCTATGCAAACGTCACATCCCCTCCTAACAACAGTTACATAAAGAATTGAAAGCTTGTCAGTCTAGAAGAAGATCAAGGCTCTTAAAATGTCACCTTTTCTGGTGAAGGTGGGGGATCAGTGTGATATATATGTATATATATATATATATATATATAATTTTTTTTTTTACTACTGCATATTGGCGATGCTGTGAAGCACCAAATCACTGCTGGTGCTGTTGTGTCGCTCTTTTAATCCAAGAGCAATATACAGGAATGTGTTTCAGCACTGAATGCCTCCCTCAACCTGTGAAGCGCCATATTGCCTCTCCCCTTTATTTTACACATGTTTACAATCTCCACCAATCACCTCCTTGTTTACAACATTAATTAATCACAATTGTGCCCTTGCTTTGCAGAGCAGAACATATCACTTTCCTTGCAATCTATGCATTCTCTTACTGCTCCTTCCACCTGTTTATCCAAACCAGGCCACCAAAAGGGTAATCTTATTCTCTCTATAGTTGTGCTGATGCCCAAGTGCCCTTGATGTGCCAGCTCCATTAACTTGCACCTTACCCCTATAGGTGGAATTATGTGATGTCTTTCCACACCAATCCGTGGTGTGTTGATAACTCATTTTTCACCTCCAAATACTCCCCGCATGGTGGAGTCAATTTCTTGTGTTCACTCCACCCCTTTTTTAATCTATTCACACACTTGTTTCAACTCTTCATCCTTTGCCACCTGATCTTTCCACTCCTCCTCAAACATGGTGCCCTCCATAACCTCACACACCTCAAACTCATCCAACTCCCTCTGGTGCTCATTTGGTTCCTTCCTCACATTCTCTTTCACATCTTCTAACCTCGACAGATAATCTGCCATCCGGTTTTCCTCCCCAGCTATGTACTCTACCTTGAAATTAAAGTCCTGAAATGAGATTATCCAATTGCTGATTCTGGTTGAGGCCGCATCAAGAGCCTTTTAACCCCTTCTGTGCCCAGGACGTAATGGTTACGTCCTGAGGCACAGTGCTGCTGTGCCCAGGACGTAACCATTACGTCCTGTGCACAGAGCCCAGAGGGAGCGCTAGCGCTCCCTCTGTGGGGTTCCCCCCCACCCCCCCAAGTCAGGGATGGAAGGGGAAGCCCTTCCCCTTCCACCCCTGACCCCCCCAAACCCCCCCTGTGACGTCAGCGCGCGAGCGCGCGCTGATTAGTCACAGGGTCTCCCCCATCGCGCTGGAAGCAGAGCTTCCAGCGCGATTGAAAAAGAAATGCTTTTACATTTCTTTTTCAATCCCATGGGGGAGGCCCCGAGAGGCTTCAAAGGGAAGGAAATGTATTTCCTTCCCTTTGAAGTCTCTCACAGGTTTCAAAAGCCGGATTGCTTGAAATCCGGCTTTTGAAACCCCACTAGACACCAGGGATTTTTTTTTTTCAGTGAAATTGGCAAAAGGGAGCGACCCCTTGGGCAAGGGTCGCTCCCGGGGGGCATTTTTTTAGGAAGGCCTTTTCTGCCCCCCCCCTGGGGGCAGATTGGCCTATTATTAGGCCGATATGCCCCCGGGGGGGCAGAAACCTCTCGGCACCAGGGACCTTTTTTTTTTTTTTTGTGATGATTTTTTTTTAGGTGGGGAGCGATCCCTTAGGCAAGGGTCGCTCCCATACGGGGCAATATATATTTAGGCCATTTCTGCCCCCCTTGGGGGCAGATTGGCCTATTTTGATGAGGCCAATCTGCCCCCAAGGGGGGCAGAAACCATTAGACACCAGGGAGTTTGTTTTTGCGCGCGAATTTCACGCAACGGGAGCGACCCCTTTGGCAAGGGTCGCTCCCAGGGGGGGCATTTTTTTGGGAAGGCCTTTTCTGCCCCCCCTGGGGACAGATCGGCCTATTATTAGGCCGATCTGCCCCCAGGGGGGGCAGAAACCTCTAGGCACCAGGGATCTTTTTTTTTTTTTTTCTTTTTGTTATGATTTCTTTTTTTTTTTAGGTGGGGAGCGACCCCTTAGGCAAGGGTCGCTCCCCTAGGGGGCAAATTATATTTAGGCCATTTCTGCCCCCCTTGGGGGCAGATTGGCCTATTTTGATGATGCCAATCTGCCCCCAAGGGGGGCAGAAACCATTAGACACCAGGGAGTTTTTTTTTTGCGTGAATTTCACGCAAGGGGAGCGACCCCTTAGGCAAGGGTCGCTCCCTGGGGGGGGGGGATTATTTTAGGCCATTTCTGCCCCCCTGGGGGGGGTAGATCAGCCTATTTTGATTCGGCTGATCTGCCCCAAGGGGGGCAGAAACCACTAGGCACCAGGGATTTTTTTGTTTTTCTGTTTTACAGATGGGGAGCGACCCCCTTGGACAAGGGTCGCTCCCCTGGAGGGGCAAAATGTATTTAGGCCATTTCTGCCCGCTTTGGGGGCAGATCGGCCGATTTTAGGTCAATCTGCCCCCAAGGGGGGCAGAAACCACTAGGCACCAGGGATCTTTTTTTTGCGCCGTCACACAAGGGGAGCGACCTTGTAGTCAAGGGTCGCTCCCCAGGGGGGGGGGGGGGGGCAAATTATTTTAGGCCATCTCTGCCCCCCCTGGGGGCAGATCGCCCTATTGGTATTAGGCCGATCTACCCCCAGGGGGGGCAGAAACCTCTAGGCGCCAGGGCAAATTTTTTTTTTGTGGTTTTTTTTTGGTTTCGTTTCTTTTTTTAGAGATGGGCAGCGACCCATCAGGCAAGGGTCGCTCCCCTGGGGGTCAAATTGTGTTTAGACCATCTCTGCCCCCCTTGGGGGCAGATTGGTCGATTTTAGGTCAATCTGCCCCAAGGGGGCAGAAACCACTAGGCACCGGGGATTTGTTTTTTGGCGCCAATGTCACACAGGGAGAGCGACCCCGTAGGCAATGGTCGCTCTGGGGGGGGGGAGGGGGGGGGTTCAGGGGGCAAATTTATTTTAGGCCATTTCTGCCCCCAGGGGGGGCAGAAACCTCTTATTGCCAAGGCAAAAGATGTTTTTGTTTTTTTTTTTTTGTTTCTTTGTTTTTTTTAGATATGGGGAGCGACCCATCAGACAAGGGTCGCTCCCCTGGGGGGCAAACTCTGTTTAGACCATTTCTGCCACCCTTGGGGGCAGATTGGTCGATTTTAGGTCAATCTGCCCCAAGGGGGCAGAAACCACTAGGCACCGGGGATTTGTTTTTTGGTGGGGGGGTGGGGGGGGGTTTGGGGGGGCAAATTTATTTTAGGCCATTTCTGCCCCGCCTGGGGGCAGATCGGCCTATTATTAGGCCGACCTGCCCCCAGGGGGGGCAGAAACCTCTAGGCGCCAGGGCAAATGTTTTTTTGTTTTTTGTTTTGTTTTTTGTTTGTTTGTTTTTTTAGAGATGGGGAGCGACCCATCAGACAAGGGTCGCTTCCCTGGGGGGCAAACTGTATTTAGAGCATTTCTGCTCCCTTTGGGGGCAGATTGGTCGATTTTAGGTCAATCTGCCCCCAAGGGGGCAGAAACCACTAGGCACCGGGAATTTGTTTTTTGACGCCATTGTCACGCAGGGGTAGCGACCCCGTAGGCAAGGGTCGCACCTGGGCAGGGGGGGTTTGGGGGGTGGGGGGTCAAATTTATTTTAGGGCATTTCCCCCCCCCCCGGGGCCGGCTGGGCTAGAGGCCAAAATCCACATGTAGGCACTTTGCAAAAAACACCTCTGTTTTCTGTGAAAAAATATGTTGTGTCCACGTTGTGTTTTGGGCCATTTCCTTTCGTGGGCGCTAGGCCTACCCACACAAGTGAGGTACCATTTTTATGGAGAGACTTAGGGGAACGCTGGGTGGAAGGAAATTTGTGGCTCCTCTCAGATTCCAGAACTTTCTGTCACCGAAATGAGAGGAAAAAGTGTTTTTTGGCCAGATTTTGATGTTTGCAAAGGATTCTGGGTAACAGAACCTAGTCAGAGCCCCGCAAATCACCCCATCCTGGATTCCCCTAGGTCTCTAGTTTTCAAAAATGCGCTGGTTTGCTAGGTTTCCCCAGGTGCCGGCTGAGCTAGAGGCCAAAATCCACACGTAGGCACTGTTTTCTATGAAAAAATGTGATGTGTCCACGTTGTGTTTTGGGCCATTTCCTGTCGCAAGCGCTAGGCCTACCCACACAAGTGAGGTATCATTTTTATCGGGAGACGTGGGGGAACGCTGGGTGGAAGGAAATTTGTGGCTCCTCTCAGATTCCAGAACTTTCTGCCACAGAAATGTGAGGAACATGTGTTTTTTTAGCCAAATTTTGAGGTTTGCAAAGGATTCTGGGTAACAGAACCTGGTCCGAGCCACACAAATCACCCCATCTTGGATTCCCCTAGGTCTCTAGTTTTCAGAAATGCACAGGTTTGGTAGGTTTCCCTAGGTGGCGGCTGAGCTAGAGGCCAAAATCTACAGGTAGGCACTTTGCTAAAAACAGGTCTATTTTCTGTGATGTGTCCACGTTGCGCTTTGGGGCGTTTCCTGTCGCGGGCGGTAGGCCTACCCACACAAGTGAGGTATCATTTTTATCGGGAGACATGGGGGAACGCTGGGTGGAAGGACATTTGTGGCTCCTCTCAGATTGTAGAACTTTCTGCCACAGAAATGTGAGGAACATGTGTTTTTTTAGCCAAATTTTGAGGTTTGCAAAGGATTCTGGGTAACAGAACCTGGTCCGAGCCACACAAGTCACCCCATCTTGGATTCCCCTAGGTCTCTAGTTTTCAGAAATGCACAGGTTTGGTAGGTTTCCCTAGGTGGCGGCTGAGCTACAGGCCAAAATCTACAGGTAGGCACTTTGCAAAAAACACCTCTGTTTTCCTTCAAAAATGTGGTTGTGTCCACGTTGCGCTTTGGGGCGTTTCCTGTCGTGGGCGCTAGGCCTACCCACACAAGTGAGGTATCATTTTTATCGGGAGACGTGGGGGAACGCTGGGTGGAAGGAAATTTGTGGCTCCTCTCAGATTCCAGAACTTTCTGCCACAGAAATGTGAGGAACATGTGTTTTTTTAGCCAAATTTTGAGGTTTGCAAAGGATTCTGGGTAACAGAACCTGGTCCCAGCCACACAAGTCACCCCATCTTGGATTCCCCTAGGTCTCTAGTTTTCAGAAATGCACAGGTTTGGTAGGTTTCCCTAGGTGGCGGCTGAGCTACAGGCCAAAATCCACAGGTAGGCACTTTGCTAAAAACAGGTCTGTTTTCTGTGATGTGTCCACGTTGCGCTTTGGGGCGTTTCCTGTCGCGGGCGCTAGGCCTACCCACACAAGTGAGGTATCATTTTTATCGGGAGACGTGGGGGAACGCTGGGTGGAAGGAAATTTGTGGCTCCTCTCAGATTCCAGAACTTTCTGCCACAGAAATGTGAGGAACATGTGTTTTTTTAGCCACATTTTGAGGTTTGCAAAGGATTCTGGGTAACAGAACCTGGTCCCAGCCACACAAGTCACCCCATCTTGGATTCCCCTAGGTCTCTAGTTTTCAGAAATGCACAGGTTTGGTAGGTTTCCCTAGGTGGCGGCTGAGCTACAGGCCAAAATCTACAGGTAGGCACTTTGCAAAAAACACCTCTGTTTTCCTTCAAAAATTTGGTTGTGTCCACGTTGCGCTTTGGGGCGTTTCCTGTCGTGGGCGCTAGGCCTACCCACACAAGTGAGGTATCATTTTTATCAGGAGACGTGGGGGAACGCTGGGTGGAAGGAAATTTGTGGCTCCTCTCAGATTCCAGAACTTTCTGCCACAGAAATGTGAGGAACATGTGTTTTTTTAGCCACATTTTGAGGTTTGCAAAGGATTCTGGGTAACAGAACCTGGTCCCAGCCACACAAGTCACCCCATCTTGGATTCCCCTAGGTCTCTAGTTTTCAGAAATGCACAGGTTTGGTAGGTTTCCCTAGGTGGCGGCTGAGCTACAGGCCAAAATCCACAGGTAGGCACTTTGCTAAAAACAGGTCTATTTTCTGTGATGTGTCCACGTTGCACTTTGGGGCGTTTCCTGTCGCGGGCGCTAGGCCTACCCACACAAGTGAGGTATCATTTTTATCGGGAGACGTGGGGGAATGCTGGGTGGAAGGAAATTTGTGGCTCCTCTCAGATTCCAGAACTTTCTGCCACAGAAATGTGAGGAACATGTGTTTTTTTAGCCACATTTTGAGGTTTGCAAAGGATTCTGGGTAACAGAACCTGGTCCCAGCCACACAAGTCACCCCATCCTGGATTCCCCTAGGTCTCTAGTTTTCAGAAATGCACAGGTTTGGTAGGTTTCCCTAGGTGGCGGCTGAGCTACAGGCCAAAATCTACAGGTAGGCACTTTGCAAAAAACACCTCTGTTTTCCTACAAAAATTTGGTTGTGTCCACGTTGCGCTTTGGGGCGTTTCCTGTCGTGGGCGCTAGGCCTACCCACACAAGTGAGGTATCATTTTTATCGGGAGACGTGGGGGAACGCTGGGTGGAAGGAAATTTGTGGCTCCTCTCAGATTACAGAACTTTCTGCCACAGAAATGTGAGGAACATGTGTTTTTTTAGCCAAATTTTGAGGTTTGCAAAGGATTCTGGGTAACAGAACCTGGTCCCAGCCACACAAGTCACCCCATCTTGGATTCCCCTAGGTCTCTAGTTTTCAGAAATGCACAGGTTTGGTAGGTTTCCCTAGGTGGCGGCTGAGCTACAGGCCAAAATCCACAGGTAGGCACTTTGCTAAAAACAGGTCTGTTTTCTGTGATGTGTCCACGTTGCGCTTTGGGGCGTTTCCTGTCGCGGGCGCTATGCCTACCCACACAAGTGAGGTATCATTTTTATCGGGAGACGTGGGGGAACGCTGGGTGGAAGGAAATTTGTGGCTCCTCTCAGATTCCAGAACTTTCTGCCACAGAAATGTGAGGAACATGTGTTTTTTTAGCCACATTTTGAGGTTTGCAAAGGATTCTGGGTAACAGAACCTGGTCCCAGCCACACAAGTCACCCCATCTTGGATTCCCCTAGGTCTCTAGTTTTCAGAAATGCACAGGTTTGGTAGGTTTCCCTAGGTGGCGGCTGAGCTACAGGCCAAAATCTACAGGTAGGCACTTTGCAAAAAACACCTCTGTTTTCCTTCAAAAATTTGGTTGTGTCCACGTTGCGCTTTGGGGCGTTTCCTGTTGTGGGCGCCAGGCCTACCCACACAAGTGAGGTATCATTTTTATCGGGAGACGTGGGGGAACGCTGGGTGGAAGGAAATTTGTGGCTCCTCTCAGATTCCAGAACTTTCTGCCACAGAAATGTGAGGAACATGTGTTTTTTTAGCCAAATTTTGAGGTTTGCAAAGGATTCTGGGTAACAGAACCTGGTCCCAGCCACACAAGTCACCCCATCTTGGATTCCCCTAGGTCTCTAGTTTTCAGAAATGCACAGGTTTGGTAGGTTTCCCTAGGTGGCGGCTGAGCTACAGGCCAAAATCCACAGGTAGGCACTTTGCTAAAAACAGGTCTGTTTTCTGTGATGTGTCCACGTTGCGCTTTGGGGCGTTTCCTGTCGCGGGCGCTAGGCCTACCCACACAAGTGAGGTATCATTTTTATCGGGAGACGTGGGGGAACGCTGGGTGGAAGGAAATTTGTGGCTCCTCTCAGATTCCAGAACTTTCTGCCACAGAAATGTGAGGAACATGTGTTTTTTTAGCCACATTTTGAGGTTTGCAAAGGATTCTGGGTAACAGAACCTGGTCCCAGCCACACAAGTCACCCCATCTTGGATTCCCCTAGGTCTCTAGTTTTCAGAAATGCACAGGTTTGGTAGGTTTCCCTAGGTGGCGGCTGAGCTACAGGCCAAAATCTACAGGTAGGCACTTTGCAAAAAACACCTCTGTTTTCCTTCAAAAATTTGGTTGTGTCCACGTTGCGCTTTGGGGCGTTTCCTGTCGTGGACGCTAGGCCTACCCACACAAGTGAGGTATCATTTTTATCAGGAGACGTGGGGGAACGCTGGGTGGAAGGAAATTTGTGGCTCCTCTCAGATTCCAGAACTTTCTGCCACAGAAATGTGAGGAACATGTGTTTTTTTTAGCCAAATTTTGAGGTTTGCAAAGGATTCTGGGTAACAGAACCTGGTCCCAGCCACACAAGTCACCCCATCTTGGATTCCCCTAGGTCTCTAATTTTCAGAAATGCACAGGTTTGGTAGGTTTCCCTAGGTGGCGGCTGAGCTACAGGCCAAAATCCACAGGTAGGCACTTTGCTAAAAACAGGTCTATTTTCTGTGATGTGTCCACGTTGCGCTTTGGGGCGTTTCCTGTCGCGGGCACTAGGCCTACCCACACAAGTGAGGTATCATTTTTATCGGGAGACGTGGGGGAACGCTGGGTGGAAGGAAATTTGTGGCTCCTCTCAGATTCCAGAACTTTCTGCCACAGAAATGTGAGGAACATGTGTTTTTTTAGCCACATTTTGAGGTTTGCAAAGGATTCTGGGTAACAGAACCTGGTCCCAGCCACACAAGTCACCCCGTCCTGGATTCCCCTAGGTCTCTAGTTTTCAGAAATGCACAGGTTTGGTAGGTTTCCCTAGGTGGCGGCTGAGCTACAGGCCAAAATCTACAGGTAGGCACTTTGCAAAAAACACCTCTGTTTTCCTACAAAAATTTGGTTGTGTCCACGTTGCGCTTTGGGGCGTTTCCTGTCGTGGGCGCTAGGCCTACCCACACAAGTGAGGTATCATTTTTATCGGGAGACGTGGGGGAACGCTGGGTGGAAGGAAATTTGTGGCTCCTCTCAGATTCCAGAACTTTCTGCCACAGAAATGTGAGGAACATGTGTTTTTTTAGCCAAATTTTGAGGTTTGCAAAGGATTCTGGGTAACAGAACCTGGTCCCAGCCACACAAGTCACCCCATCTTGGATTCCCCTAGGTCTCTAGTTTTCTGAAATGCACGGGTTTGGTAGGTTTCCCTAGGTGGCGGCTGAGCTACAGGCCAAAATCCACAGGTAGGCACTTTGCTAAAAACAGGTCTGTTTTCTGTGATGTGTCCACGTTGCGCTTTGGGGCGTTTCCTGTCGCGGGCGCTAGGCCTACCCACACAAGTGAGGTATCATTTTTATCGGGAGACGTGGGGGAACGCTGGGTGGAAGGAAATTTGTGGCTCCTCTCAGATTCCAGAACTTTCTGCCACAGAAATGTGAGGAACATGTGTTTTTTTAGCCACATTTTGAGGTTTGCAAAGGATTCTGGGTAACAGAACCTGGTCCCAGCCACACAAGTCACCCCATCTTGGATTCCCCTAAGTCTCTAGTTTTCAGAAATGCACAGGTTTGGTAGGTTTCCCTAGGTGGCGGCTGAGCTACAGGCCAAAATCTACAGGTAGGCACTTTGCAAAAAACACCTCTGTTTTCCTTCCAAAATTTGGTTGTGTCCACGTTGCGCTTTGGGGCGTTTCCTGTCGTGGGCGCTAGGCCTACCCACTCAAGTGAGGTATCATTTTTATCGGGAGACGTGGGGGAACGCTGGGTGGAAGGAAATTTGTGGCTCCTCTCAGATTCCAGAACTTTCTGCCACAGAAATGTGAGGAACATGTGTTTTTTTAGCCAAATTTTGAGGTTTGCAAAGGATTCTGGGTAACAGAACCTGGTCCCAGCCACACAAGTCACCCCATCTTGGATTCCCCTAGGTCTCTAGTTTTCAGAAATGCACAGGTTTGGTAGGTTTCCCTAGGTGGCGGCTGAGCTACAGGCCAAAATCCACAGGTAGGCACTTTGCTAAAAACAGGTCTATTTTCTGTGATGTGTCCACGTTGCGCTTTGGGGCGTTTCCTGTCGCGGGCGCTAGGCCTAGCCACACAAGTGAGGTATCATTTTTATCGGGAGACGTGGGGGAACGCTGGGTGGAAGGAAATTTGTGGCTCCTCTCAGATTCCAGAACTTTCTGCCACAGAAATGTGAGGAACTTGTGTTTTTTTAGCCACATTTTGAGGTTTGCAAAGGATTCTGGGTAACAGAACCTGGTCCCAGCCACACAAGTCACCCCATCTTGGATTCCCCTAGGTCTCTAGTTTTCAGAAATGCACAGGTTTGGTAGGTTTCCCTAGGTGGCGGCTGAGCTACAGGCCAAAATCTACAGGTAGGCACTTTGCAAAAACCACCTCTGTTTTCCTTCAAAAATGTGGCTGTGTCCACGTTGCGCTTTGGGGCGTTTCCTGTCGTGGGCGCTAGGCCTACCCACACAAGTGAGGTATCATTTTTATCAGGAGACGTGGGGGAACGCTGGGTGGAAGGAAATTTGTGGCTCCTCTCAGATTCCAGAACTTTCTGCCACAGAAATGTGAGGAACATGTGTTTTTTTAGCCACATTTTGAGGTTTGCAAAGGATTCTGGGTAACAGAACCTGGTCCCAGCCACACAAGTCACCCCATCTTGGATTCCCCTAGGTCTCTAGTTTTCAGAAATGCACAGGTTTGGTAGGTTTCCCTAGGTGGCGGCTGAGCTACAGGCCAAAATCTACAGGTAGGCACTTTGCAAAAAACACCTCTGTTTTCCTTAAAAAATTTGGTTGTGTCCACGTTGCGCTTTGGGGCGTTTCCTGTCGTGGGCGCTAGGCCTACCCACACAAGTGAGGTATCATTTTTATCGGGAGACGTGGGGGAACGCTGGGTGAAAGGAAATTTGTGGCTCCTCTCAGATTCCAGAACTTTCTGCCACAGAAATGTGAGGAACATGTGTTTTTTTAGCCAAATTTTGAGGTTTGCAAAGGATTCTGGGTAACAGAACCTGGTCCCAGCCACACAAGTCACCCCATCTTGGATTCCCCTAGGTCTCTAGTTTTCAGAAATGCACAGGTTTGGTAGGTTTCCCTCGGTGGCGGCTGAGCTACAGGCCAAAATCCACAGGTAGGCACTTTGCTAAAAACAGGTCTATTTTCTGTGATGTGTCCACGTTGCGCTTTGGCGCGTTTCCTGTCGCGGGCGCTAGGCCTACCCACACAAGTGAGGTATCATTTTTATCAGGAGACGTGGGGGAACGCTGGGTGGAAGGAAATTTGTGGCTCCTCTCAGATTCCAGAACTTTCTGCCACAGAAATGTGAGGAACATGTGTTTTTTTAGCCAAATTTTGAGGTTTGCAAAGGATTCTGGGTAACAGAACCTGGTCCCAGCCACACAAGTCACCCCATCTTGGATTCCCCCAGGTCTCTAGTTTTCAGAAATGCACAGGTTTGGTAGGTTTCCCTAGGTGGCGGCTGAGCTACAGGCCAAAATCTACAGGTAGGCACTTTGCAAAAAACACCTCTGTTTTCCTTCAAAAATTTGGTTGTGTCCACGTTGCGCTTTGGGGGATTTCCTGTCGTGGGCGCTAGGCCTACCCACACAAGTGAGGTATCATTTTTATCGGGAGACGTGGGGGAACGCTGGGTGGAAGGAAATTTGTGGCTCCTCTCAGATTCCAGAACTTTCTGCCACAGAAATGTGAGGAACATGTGTTTTTTTAGCCAAATTTTGAGGTTTGCAAAGGATTCTGGGTAACAGAACCTGGTCCCAGCCACACAAGTCACCCCGTCTTGGATTCCCCTAGGTCTCTAGTTTTCAGAAATGCACAGGTTTGGTAGGTTTCCCTCGGTGGCGGCTGAGCTACAGGCCAAAATCCACAGGTAGGCACTTTGCTAAAAACAGGTCTATTTTCTGTGATGTGTCCACGTTGCGCTTTGGGGCGTTTCCTGTCGCGGGCGCTAGGCCTACCCACACAAGTGAGGTATCATTTTTATCGGGAGACGTGGGGGAACGCTGGGTGGAAGGAAATTTGTGGCTCCTCTCAGATTCCAGAACTTTCTGCCACAGAAATGTGAGGAACATGTGTTTTTTTAGCCACATTTTGAGGTTTGCAAAGGATTCTGGGTAACAGAACCTGGTCCCAGCCACACAAGTCACCCCATCTTGGATTCCCCTAGGTCTCTAGTTTTCAGAAATGCACAGGTTTGGTAGGTTTCCCTAGGTGGCGGCTGAGCTACAGGCCAAAATCCACAGGTAGGCACTTTGCTAAAAACAGGTCTGTTTTCTGTGATGTGTCCACGTTGCGCTTTGGGGCGTTTGCTGTCGCGGGCGCTAGGCCTACCCACACAAGTGAGGTATCATTTTTATCGGGAGACGTGGGGGAACGCTGGGTGGAAGGAAATTTGTGGCTCCTCTCAGATTCCAGAACTTTCTGCCACAGAAATGTGAGGAACATGTGTTTTTTTAGCCACATTTTGAGGTTTGCAAAGGATTCTGGGTAACAGAACCTGGTCCCAGCCACACAAGTCACCCCATCTTGGATTCCCCTAGGTCTCTAGCTTTCAGAAATGCACAGGTTTGGTAGGTTTCCCTAGGTGGCGGCTGAGCTACAGGCCAAAATCTACAGGTAGGCACTTTGCAAAAACCACCTCTGTTTTCCTTCAAAAATTTGGCTGTGTCCACGTTGCGCTTTGGGGCGTTTCCTGTCGCGGGCGCTAGGCCTACCCACACAAGTGAGGTATCATTTTTATCAGGAGACGTGGGGGAACGCTGGGTGGAAGGAAATTTGTGGCTCCTCTCAGATTCCAGAACTTTCTGCCACAGAAATGTGAGGAACATGTGTTTTTTTAGCCAAATTTTGAGGTTTGCAAAGGATTCTGGGTAACAGAACCTGGTCCCAGCCACACAAGTCACCCCATCTTGGATTCCCCCAGGTCTCTAGTTTTCAGAAATGCACAGGTTTGGTAGGTTTCCCTAGGTGGCGGCTGAGCTACAGGCCAAAATCTACAGGTAGGCACTTTGCAAAAAACACCTCTGTTTTCCTTCAAAAATTTGGCTGTGTCCACGTTGCGCTTTGGGGCGTTTCCTGTCGCGGGCGCTAGGCCTACCCACACAAGTGAGGTATCATTTTTATCGGGAGATGTGGGGGAACGCTGGGTGGAAGGAAATTTGTGGCTCCTCTCAGATTCCAGAACTTTCTGCCACAGAAATGTGAGGAACATGTGTTTTTTTAGCCAAATTTTGAGGTTTGCAAAGGATTCTGGGTAACAGAACCTGGTCCCAGCCACACAAATCACCCCATCTTGGATTCCCCTAGGTCTCTAGTTTTCAGAAATGCACAGGTTTGGTAGGTTTCCCTAGGTGGCGGCTGAGCTACAGGCCAAAATCTACAGGTAGGCACTTTGCAAAAAACACCTCTGTTTTCCTTCAAAAATTTGGCTGTGTCCACGTTGCGCTTTGGGGCGTTTCCTGTCGCGGGTGCTAGGCCTACCCACACAAGTGAGGTATCATTTTTATCGGGAGATGTGGGGGAACGCTGGGTGGAAGGAAATGTGTGGCTCCTCTCAGATTCCAGAACTTTCTGCCACAGAAATGTGAGGAACATGTGTTTTTTTAGCCACATTTTGAGGTTTGCAAAGGATTCTGGGTAACAGAACCTGGTCCCAGCCACACAAGTCACCCCATCTTGGATTCCCCTAGGTCTCTAGTTTTCAGAAATGCACAGGTTTGGTAGGTTTCCCTAGGTGGCGGCTGAGCTACAGGCCAAAATCTACAGGTAGGCACTTTGCTAAAAACAGGTCTGTTTTCTGTGATGTGTCCATGTTGTGTTTTGGGGCGTATCCTGTCGCGGGCGCTAGGCCTACCCACACAAGTGAGGTATCATTTTTATCGGGAGACTTGGGGGAACATAGAATAGAAAAACAAGTGTTTTTGCCCCTTGTCTTTCTCTACATTTTTCCCTTCCAAATGTAAGACAGTGTGTAAAAAAGACATCTATTTGAGAAATGCCCTGTAATTCACATGCTAGTATGGGCACCCTGGAATTCAGAGATGTGCAAATAACCACTGCTTCTCAACACCTTATCTTGTGCCCATTTTGGAAATACAAAGGTTTTCTTGATAGCTATTTTTTACTCTTTATATTTCAGCAAATGAATTGCTGTATACCCGGCATAGAATGAAAACCCACTGCAGGGTGCAGGTCATTTATTGGCTCTGGGTACCTAGAGTTCTTGATGAACCTACAAGCCCTATATATCCCCGCAACCAGAAGAGTCCAGCAGACGTAACGGTATATTGCTTTCGAAAATCTGACATTGCAGGAAAAAATTACAATGTAAAACATAGAGAAAAATTGATGTTTTTTTCACCTCAATTTCAATATTTTTCTTTTTCAGTTGTTATTTTCTGTAGGAAACCCTTGTAGGATCTACACAAATTACCCCTTGCTGAATTCAGAATTTTGTCTACTTTTCAGAAATGTTGCGGTTTCTGGGATCCAGCATTGGTTTCATGCCCATTTCTGTCACTGACTGGAAGGAGGCTGAAAGCACAAAAAATCGTAAAAATGGGGTATGTCCCAGTAAAATGCCAAAATTGTGTTGAAAAATTGGGTTTTCTGATTCAAGTCTGCCTGTTCCTGAAAGCTGGGAAGCTGGTGATTTTATCACCGCAAACCCTTTGTTGATGCCCTTTTCAGGGAAAAAAACACAAGCCTTCTTCTGCAGCCCATTTTTCCAATTTTTTTAAAAAAAACGAAATTTTCACTGTTTTTTGGCTAATTTCTTGGCCTCCTTCTCGGGAACCCACAAAGCCTGGGTACCTCTAGAATCCCTAGGATGTTGGAAAAAAAGGACGCAAATTTGGCGTGGGTAGCTTACGTGAACAAAAAGTTATGAGGGCCTAAGCGCGAACTGCTCCAAATAGCCAAAAAAAGGCTCGGCACAGGAGGGGGAAAAGGCCTGGCAGCGAAGGGGTTAATCAAACAATTCTCTAAGTGGTTTGTGGTCCATTCTCACTATGAAATGTATACTCCATACAATCTTTTTCAGTTTTTTACTAACCCAAGCTATGCTTAAAGCCTCTCTTTCAATCACCAAATAGTGATTCTCAGGTCCCTTCAAACTCCTTGGTAAGTATAATGCTAGTTCTTCACAGCCTTTCCCTAGCTCTACAACTGTGTCTGTCCTTTAACACTAGCATCTGCTATTAACACTCACCTGTCTTGTGTTTCGAAACTTTTTAATGAAGGCGCTTCTGACAATGCCCCTTTGAGATCATTAAACACCTGATCACACTGTGTAAACCACACAAATTTTACTCCTTTCTTCAGCAGTTTTACTCATGTTAAAAGCCCTAGCTGCAAAGTGTGGAATGAACTTGTGATAATATTTAGCTACACATAGAAACTTGATCAAATCCTCCTCATTCTCGGGGGCCGCCAGCTTATTTAACTATATCCATCAATTATTTGCTTGGAATGCATCATCCCTCTATCAGTTTATGTCCTAAGTAGATGATTTCCTTGCTACTTAGTTTACATTTGCATATTTTCAATGTGAGACCTTGGTGTTAAAATCTCTCTAGAACCATCCTCAAACAGCAGTTGGGTTGTTGTAGTGTACTAACAAAGACTAATACATCATCCTGGTAGACTTTAATCCCCTAATCACCTTCCAACAAATTCTCCAGGGCCCTCTGAAATGCAGAGACTGCGGAGATCAACCCAAAGGGCATCTTTGTAAACTTAAACACCCTAAAAGGTATGATGAAGGCTTATAAATCTCTGGATTGTTCCCCCAACACAATTTGGTGATTTGCCACCTGGTGATCTAACGTGGAGAATACCCTTGCCCCATCCAGTTTTCTAAGCATGTCTGTGATGTTTGGCAAGGGAAATACATCCACTACAATCTCCTTGTTCAACCCTCTTAGATCCACAAGGAATCTAATGTCACCTCATGCTTTATGAGCCAAAACAACCAGCGCCAACCCGTTCCGATACCTCAACCTCCTCAGTTTTTTCCTCCTTTTCTAGCCTGTCTACTCTTCTTTCATGGTCTATCACATCAGAAGAGGAATTCCTCATACCTTATTGACAACAGGCACAGCATTCTTTTTCAAAGTTATGTCATGAGTGTAATCTGTCTGACCCACTTGGTTATTGAACACTTTCCTTTTGCCAGACATTTCTTTGTTCTTGGCCAATGTCATCTTGAGTCATCCCCACTGCATGCAACCTTGACCCTTCACCATTCTCCCACGCATTGCTTGCTCCAAGCTGACCTTCCTTCTTAAGAGAATTTGTGTTGAACTATTCGAGTCCAGCATCTCCTCTTGATGGTTCCAACGGATTATGCTTGTCCTCTTTGCAGGACATATACATTTTATCTGCTGTAATCCATCCTTTATATTCCAACTGACCCATAAAGTAAGGCAGTAGTTTGATGGGTGGCTTATGTCTGGCTTTAACAACTTCAGCTTAACCCCCAATTGCTCCTCATAGAAAATCCTGAGAATAAAAGTAATTTTTGCTCCTGACTCAAATAACATTTTCACTTTATAACCGTCCCCATATATAGTCTTCCAGACCTCTCTCTCGCCCTTGTTGCTGCACCTGAAGAACTATTTTGCCAGCTCGCAAATCCTCACATTCTTGTTCTTCATAAATGTCTGAAACCCCCACTTCTTTACTCTGCTGCTCCTCTTTTGCGACCTGCAATTCCTCCTAGTAGCCTTTAACACCACACAATTTGCACACCACTTCCCACGCAGGACACTTAGGCCCTCATTCTGACCTTGGCGGGCGGAAAGTCCCGCCGTCAGGTTACCGTTCCGCGGTCGAAAGACCGCGGCGGTAATTCTGACTTTCCCGCTGGGCTGGCGGGCGGCCTGCGGCCGCCCGCCAGCCCAGCGGGAAAGAGGCTTCCACGATGAAGCCGGCTCGGAATCGAGCCGGCGGAGTGGAAGCTGTGCGACGGGTGCAGTTGCACCCGTAGCGTATTTCACTGTCTGCGCAGCAGACAGTGAAATACATTTAGGGGCCCTCTTACGGGGGCCCCTGCAATGCCCATGCCAGTGGCATGGGCACTGCAGGGGCCCCCAGGGGCCCCGCGACCCCCCCTACCGCCATCCGGATCCCGGCGGTCGGACCGCCGGGATCTGGATGGCGGTAGGGGGGGTCGGAATCCCCTCGGCGGCGCAGCAAGCTGCGCCGCCTTGGAGGATTCAATGGGGCGGCGGTACACTGGCGGGAGCCCGCCAGTGGTGCCGGTCCGACCGCGGCTTTACCGCCGCGGTCGGAATCCCCATTGGAGCACCGCCGGCCTGTCGGCGGTGCTCCCGCGGTCCTCCGCCCTGGCGGTCTTTGACCGCCAGGGTCAGAATGACCGCCTTATTGTCAATGGCCATATGGCTCACAACCCCACATCTGAAATGCTTCAGAGTTAATGTTTTCCTTTGTGTATCCTCACCTTCAGACTTGACTACACACCGCACTTGTTCTCTGGCTGTATTGCTGATCACCTGCACACACTCTAATGAATGTTCTATTTTCTTTACAATAAGAAACACCTAATCTGGTGTAGGAGCATCCTTCTGACAGAGCTTATCTCTTACCTTTTCTATATTGCACCCCAACATGAATTGGTCCCTGATCCACTCCTCTACACTCCCTTCAAATTTGCACGAAGGTGCAAGCTTACACAAATGTGTGACATAATCTTCAACAGATTCTTGTTCATTTTAAACCCTTCTCCCTAAATGGTAACACTCCAATATTGTACTGACCTTCACCAATTAATGTTTGTCCAGATTATTTATGCACCCCCTCAAATTCACACAGACAGTCCGCCTCTGTATTATCCAACTCTGGGAGATGTTCAAAGACCTGCTGCCCCTCCAGACCCAGACAATGCAGAAGGAGAGAAGTCTATCTCTCTGCACTCAATGTCGCACCAAACACTCTGGCATAATGTAAAAATACCCTTTTTCCATTTAACCCACTTCAAAGTCAGTTCCTCTGGTGACATTAAAGAAAATGGAGGAGGTGTTATATTCTGCATTGTGTGCTTTCAGGCACTTCCTGCCTACTTTACCTATTTCACTATGCAAGTCCCACTGAATCACAACCATACATCCAAAGATGAGTTACCAATGCCCGCATCACCACCAGAAGACACTGATGCCCAATTAGGCACCTGGGTTATGTGCACAACACCTTGCACCCCCAATAGCCATCAGTATCTGAAATGATACTCAAGGCTCTACACCAGTTCTGATTGACTAGCATTAGCACTGGTACAGAGTGCGTTTCTAGTACAAGAGGAACTCCCTGTTGTGATGGAGAAGCATCTATGAGGATTCACCTTGCTTAGCATAGGATCTATCCTTTAAAATGGCTGAGATGGTACTCGCCAATTAAAGTCAAATTTGCCGTTATAGGGAGCTTTCCCCAAATATGAGGAAAGAGTTCAACCTGCTCTGCCCGGTTACTTTCCTCTAATGTGGCTGAGCTAGGACTCTCTACCCAATCAGGACCTTCAGTGACTCCCTGCAACAATGAGGTAGGTTGTGCTTTTCTTGTCCAGAAAGTGAAACAGAAGGGGGATTTTCGTGACCTCTTGGGGCGAGGAAGTAACTGTAGCAGCTAGCGCATGTGCAATTTCTGCGCTTGGGAGAGCAGAAAGTCTTCCCTGTGGTGCTCGATTAAGTCATTTCGTGTGAACACGTTAGAGCTCATAAGCTCACGCACTGCCTATCATGCATGCTTGGTGAAGCCCATGCACACACAAGTCTGTTGGAGCATACAAGCTCCCACTAATATGCTGCTCCCTCTCAAAACTCTGGAGCTCAACCGCGACACAGCCAGAGATGAGTCAATACCAGCAGCAGAGATAGTCCAGTGCCCAAACCACCCCAAAATTCTTGCTAACGGTAGTTATTTTCCTCCTCACCACTTGCTGATGATATTGTTTTCCGTGGCCTCTGCTAGCAGTGATCAATCTGGGCCTTGAGGCATTGTCATTTCCACCTGGATACCTCAGATAATTTATATTTGTACAATACATGTCAACCCCAGCTGCCATACAGCATCTTCTCTCGCTCAAACGCCATCCTCTGAACCCCCTTGGAACCTACATTCCCCAATCTACTATTGCAACCTTCTGTAACCTGTAACCCTGGATACCACATACTGGTGAAGTATTAGTGCAATTCATTATATCCACCATTTCATGCACAATGGCAAGCCCGGACCCTGAGTATAAAGGTAGCAGGAACAGCAAGAGAAAATTCAGCAACGGAAGCTAGAAATTTTGACTTGAGTGTTTTGCAGTTAAAGGCAAGCTATTTGGGAAAGCCTTACCAACTGTGACACAGGCAACAAAAATACAGATATGGGTCCAGATACAACAGCAGACAAAACTGTTGTGGTTACTAGCAAGAATGTGGAAAAGTTTCACATGCAAATTAAGGATAACCTTGACTCCCGAAGACGAAGGTGTGGTAACCGTAGGTGGCCGAAGAACTGAAGCACCACTGGAACCCCTGGAGGAACTCATAATGTCCATTATATAGCAGGGACTGTAACAGCAGCATAGAAACATCTGCAACAAGTAGAACAGGTAAGTCAAATGTATGATCTGCTGGGGGCATCTTATTTTTCAGGACGCGTGTGGTGGCAAATCAGACACCATAATGGCACGCTTCACAACCAGACACTCAAACAATTAGCAAACACACTGGCTGCTAGCTCTAGCACATATATTTCCTAAGGGCCATTATTGTGTTGCATCATGGTACATGTAGTCCATAATAAAAAGATGACTACATCATTTGGCCAAGCCATTTAATACATTGCTAGAACAATTCTATGTATTTTCTAATGGACATTAGTGCATTGCATCACAGTTCATGTAGTCCATAATAAATTACTTAAGCAAAACCATGTAATGCACTCTTACTACTTGAATAAGGACAGCAGTGGGATTGTGCATATGTGTAGCATTAGTACATGTTCTCATAAGTCATATGTCATCACTCGATGGCATCAGCATGAGCACACCTTCACACGTGGCCTAATACATATGTGAAAGTGAAAAGCAATGACTTTCATACTTCTTATCCAACATGTTACTTACACGCCACCTGTTCTGTCTCTATAAACGTCAGTCAATTCCTGCAGTCTCTCAGGCTGCAGACACAAGAGGACCAGAGTACTTTCTTTTTTAATTAGCATGATGAAGCTGTTACAGTCTTAACATCTAATTCTATCTCTGGTTTTATGCACACAGTTTTAATAATATGTAAGGCTGTTGCTTCTGTGGTCTTGAGTGCATTAACCAACCATGAGAACACTTTACCTCTTTCTAGTGCAATGTTAGAATAAAGTTCTAGTGTCATTCGTGCTTCCTATAGCTGAAAGACTGTGGCTGCTACTCAGTTTTACTGGGACAGAGAAGCAACTAGGATTTGAGCCAATGTTTTGGCTATTTCAATAATATGTATGTCAGAACAAAAAGCTTCATGTAATTTTGGATGATTTACAGTTGGTTAGATCATTACAGGTGTGACGTTATATAGTTAAATGAGAAAAAAAAGGTATATAGGTTATTTTAGCTCATTCTTTCTGGTTAGAACTAGTATGTTACTGGAGCTTCAATTACAGTGTTTTCTATTGGCCTGAAAAGGAAAAGGAAACGTTACGTTTTGAAGCGGGGGACCTAACCATCACATAAACCCCTGCCTTTTGGAACAAGGGGGAGAGAGTTGGACGCTGGCTGCTAGAAATATGCTTGGAATGGTGCCTAAGGGAGACAGAGAAAGCCTGCAACTTAAATGGAACATCCTTAACCAAGGACCTGAGATAAATGATTTTCTAAAGAGAAATGAAATGAAAGAGATTTATTGAGTGCAAACAAATGCCTGAATGTGACCAGGCACTGACAACAGTTAGGCCTAAGAAGGGAAAATGAAGATGGCACTAGAAATTCCATGAGCACAAGTTCAGAGGCATCCATTACAGAGTAAAAAAAACGGTTTTTAAGGCCTTACGAAATTGAGCGTGAGCCTGAAGACTGTAGATAGAATGAAGGAAGTTCCATAGCTTGAATGTTGCCAACGAGTAGGCTCTGCCTCCCCACCTTGCTTTTCGGTATTTAGGAACAATTAAAAGATTTTAACTTGAGGATCGAAGCTGCCTGGAGGGAATATACCATTGAAACATGTCTTTAATTCCCCCAAGCCTGATGTTATGCAGTGCCTTGTGAATAATACATAGAGCTTTAAAAGTGATTCGTTTGTTCAAAGGTGACCAATGGATCTTCAGAATCCCTGCCAAAACTCATTGAGATTTGTGAACATCAAGAATCAGTCTTGCAGCCGCATTTTGGACCAACTATAGTTACAGTCTTGTTGGGGTCTGGGTAGAGCACATTGCAGTAGTCTAACCTGAATGAGATAAGTGCCAAAGAGAGCAATTGAACCATTCTAATGAAGAACCTGGAATGGTAAATCTTAGGGGATATACCAGCATACTTGCACTTTCCAAGATATAAATATGTAATTCAGTATACACCTGTTTGGTGTACTAGCCTTACGGCTAGAATAATCTTCAATGACTTAATATTCTGCTGGTTAAGTACTTTGGGCCATATTTATGGCACAGTGCAGTGCAGCAAGTTACCTTGCTGCGCTGCATCACTGGGAAAGGGCAGGAATGTGCCGTATTTAAGGCATACGGCATATTTCTGTCCTTTCCCCCTGAGCTGGTGTATAAAGGCTGCCTAGCGCCAATGGAGGCAACCTTGCACATTCCTCTATCTATATGTGAAGCAGAATGCAGCCCACATAGACCAAATCGACACATCGTTCCCCTGCGGGGAGGAAAAACGGCACACGCCGATCGGAGACGGAGAAACGACACACGACCTCACTTGCAGGTGAGAAATCGACGCACCGCTTACCTTTTTCGACGCACACTCGCCCATGCGTGTTATTTTGATGCTACCCAGGTACTTTTCAACGCTAATAGTGTTTTACCGGTTTACAAAATGATTTAAGACTCTTTTGCTTATAAAATAATAACTTGACTTGTGTAAGTTGGATTTTTGTCGATTTGGTCTTCATTAAGCTGCTGTGTGTGTTGGTACAAATACTTTACACCTAGCACTCTGAAGTTAAGCCTACCTTCCCGGGCCAAGCTACCAATGGGGTGAGCAGGGGTTACCTGAGGGTGATTCTTCTTTACCCTGACTAGAGTGAGGGTCCTTGTTGGACAGGGGGTAACCTGACTGCCAACCAAAGACCCCATTTCCAACAGTCACCCTTAGGGAAACAGCAGACAACACTATATGAATTAGATCAAATCCTTTCCCTTTTAGTGGAAGCCACCCAGTTCCTAATTGGCCCAATATTCATAAAGAAGGCCATGTGGAACTAGCGGTGCTCGTGCCTTATTTAAGTCATGTGCATATCTATCTATCAAAACTGCCTAATCTATCCTATGGTCACAGTGCCCTAGAACAATAGACACCAAACCTATCTCAATGTCAAATCCATTATATCCATATCCTATGGATCATCACTGAGCCTGGACAGAGTCTCATCTAAAGAAACTGCCTTACCTACCATTGAAAAGTCGAGCATATACCTAAATTATTAATGAAAATGGCATATTAAAGACCCACAGAAAAAGTGCTTAATTACATTTCACATAATCATTACAACAGAAAGCCAATTTAAGTTGGTAGTTCAATTAAGGAAAACTTAAAATAAGGCTATATAATTAGCAACAAGTGCTGTTAGTGAACATCTTGAACAAATTCATTTAGCACCATACCAAGATGCACAAAAGGCAAACTAGTCTGAGAAAATAGTATTACCAACAGAACCAGAAAATATACTAGAAGTTATGTGAGCTGAAAGCTATGCCTGTCACAACCTGAACGCCTCTTAACGCTGTAATCTGCCAGTCTCTGGACACCACCAGGTTTCTTGCTTGTTCTGGATTGACCAAGGTAGGGGCGACTCTTTCTAGTAGCCACAGTGCTGCTGATAACAGAACACCAAGCAGGCCGTAACCTCCAGAAGGAGTCCCAGAGGAAAAAAAACTAACTTGGGAAAAACCTCGGATCAAGGAACTCCTGAAAAAGATGTAAAGAAAAGAAAAAGTGAGGCACAAAAAGTCTGGAACAAAAACTGCAGACCGGGAAAAGCAGGTGAAGTCCAAAATCACAGGATAAAAGAGCGAGGAGCACAACCGGAACGGAAGTGTTTTCAACACAAGGAACAGAAGACCAACTGTGCTTATATACTGACAAACAGGAAGTGACATGCAGGAAGTTTAAAGACACTATCTTGGATTGGGAAAAGCCACATTAAAGTAAATGGACAAATAGCCGTAGTATAAAAGTAGGGGAGCAAAGCATGCAGGGAAGGAAACATAGACTCATGGGAAAGAGAAAATATGTCCAAGAAGAAACAAAAAAGAAAAAGAGAAAAAAAGAAGAAAAACAGTAAAAAAACAAGTAAGTAAAAACTAGGGGGGTAAAAGGTGGGCTCAGGGTAAAACAGAGCCCAAAGGGAAAGTTTCAGGTCGCGCTGCAGCCCAAAAAACAGGTTGTGACCCACAAAGCAGCCCGCGGCAGAAACAGCCGTCCGAGTTGCGGACTGCCGATCTGACCGTGGCCCACAAGTGGGATGCCGCCGGTCTTCGTGGCACAGTAGGTCCCCTCCCCGAAGCTCCAGGCTTGTCCGAAAAATGCTGAAAAAATGTGCAACCAAGCGAGGAGCATGGACTGAGGAAGCATCCTCCCGAGAACAATCACTAATGGGGTATCCCTTCCAGCGAATCAAGAATTGGAGACGATTCCAAAAAAGGCGAGAATCGCATATCTCTTGTACTTCATACTCAGGATGGCCATCAACCATAAGAGGAGGAGGACAATGGGTATTTCTCTTGTAGGGGTCAGGAATAAAAGGTGTGAGTTGAGATACATGAAAAACAGGATGAACCTTACAAGACAATGGTAGAGGAAGTCAAACTGAGACTGGGTTAAATACCTGCAGGATTCTAAAAGCGCCATAGTAACGGGGTTTGAATTTATTCTGGGACAGGCGAAAAGGCAAAACCTTAGAAGAAAGCCAAACTTGTTCCCAGGCTGGTAAGATGGTGCAGGACTACTCCGAGTATCAGCTACCTTCTTCATGTAACGTTTTGTAGCTAAGAGATTGGTACATAGCTGGTCCTGAACCTGACGGAGATTTCGAACAACTGAAGTAACTGCGGGAACAGAGGAATCCTTATTAGTGACGGTAGGAAAAGCAGTAGGGTGGAAACCATAAATACAAAAAAAAAAGATGTGGACTTTGTTGCACTATGGACTGTATTATTATAGGAAAATTCAGCTAATGGTAGATACGAAGACCAACTACTTTGAGTTGCATTACAAAAACAGTGTAAATATTGTTGTAATCCTTGATTTAGGCATTCAGTTTGACCACTGGTCCGAGGATGGAACCCGGATGATAGAGCCACCTCAATATGTAAAAACTTACCAAATGTTCTCCAAAAACGGGACACATTTGGAGGTCTTCGATCGGAAATGATTACTTGAGGGAGGCCATGCAATCGAAATATATCTCATAGAGATACTTGACTCATTTCCTTAGCAGTAGGTAATTTCTTTAGGGCAGAAAAATGAGCCATCTTAGTAAAAGAGTCAACCGTTACCATTATGACCTGATAGCCTGCAGAGGATGGCAATGAACATATAAAATCTGTGTTCAACGTATGCCATGGAACGGATGGCACAGGCAAGGGCATCAATAAACCTGCTGACTTAGTCCGAGGTGTCTTAGTTTGAGCACATATTGGGCAAGATCTTACATATGTTTCAGCATCAGATTTCAACGTGGGCCACTAAAAGGAGCGGAGGAGCAGTTCCTGTGTGGTCCTAATTCCACAATGTCCAGCAATAGGGGAGTTGTGACACATTTGCATGGCTTCAATTTGCACCTTCTTAGTAGGCAAAAATAAGGTGTTTTTATGATAGTAATAGTCCTGATGCTTCTGTAGGTGGGAATTTAAAGCGTTCCATTCTTCCACTAGTACATTTTGATACTCTGCTTTCACACGGTTGAGAAAGGATTGAACTCCCACTGTTCGACATGGCTCTGTAATGTGTGGATAAGTAGTATTTGTGCTCTCCGGATATCGGCGGGATAAGGCATCTGCTACAACATTTTGGGATCCAGGTATGTATGTTACTACAAAATTGTATCGCCTAAAAAAGAAAGCCCATCTGGCTTGCCGACTATTCCGGCATTGAAAACTGCGGAGGCATTGTAGATTCCGATGATCTGTTATAGCCTCAAACGTTTCCTGTGAACCCATTAGAAAATGTCTCCATTCCTTGCAGGCAGCTTTTAATGCTAGTAATTCCCTCTCCAACACGGAATAGTTTTGTTCTCCATCTGACAAGACATGGGATAGGTAAACAACAGGATGTTCGAGGCCATCATCGTCTTGTCTTTGTAGTAACCCAGTTCCAATAGCTCTATCTGATGCATCAGTGACAACTATAAATTTCTTTGTAGTATCAGGATGACGTAATATCGGAGCTTGTGAAGAGACACGTTTTAGACTGTGAAAGGCTCTTTCTGCTTCTTCTGTCTAAATTAAACTCTTTAGACTTTCTTTTTTGATGGTCTGGGCTATCTGACCTTGTTGTTGGGCCAAGTCCTTTATAAATTGTCTGTAGAAATTGGATAACCCTAGAAAGCACTGTGTCTCCTTAACAGAAGCAGGAGTAGGCCAATCTAATACAGCTTGTACCTTTTCTGGGTCCATGGCGATGCCAACTTGGTTGATACGGAAACCAAGATTTTGAACCTCGGCCTTGTTGAACTCACACTTTTCAGGCTTACAGTACAGATTGTTTTGTCGGAGTCTTTCCAGAACCTGAAGAACATGCTTAGTATGGTGTTCAGGACAACAAGATTATACCAGAATGTCATCTAGATAGATGACAACACTTTGGGTCAAAAGATCAGAGAAAACCGAATCAATAAATCTTTGGAATATGGAAGGTGCATTGGTCAGACCAAAAGGCATGATGTGGTATTCAAAATGGCCTAACGGAGTACGAAAAGCTGTCGTCCATTCATCACCTTTCTTAATCCATAAAAGATGATAGGCACAACACAGATCTAACTTGGTGAGTATCTTGCCTCCTTGGACTGCTTCCAAAATATCCTTAATAAGAGGTAGGGATACCTATCCTTGATAGACATTTTATTCAGCTCTCAAAAGTCAATACAGGGTCAGAGATCTTTGGTCTTCTTTGGTACAAAGAAAAGTGGAGCCCCAGCAGGTGATGAAGAGTGAACAATCAATCCGCTTTGCATGTTTTCATCTATGTATTCCTTAAGTACTTTTCTTTCCTGCTCTGATAAGGAATACATTCTTCCGAATTGAACTACTTCCCCAGGTATCAAAGGAATAGTACAGTCATAATCCCAATGAAGAGGCAAAATGGGTTTTTGAGGTTTCTGGAACACATCTGAGTATCCTTGATAGCATCTGAGTATTCCTTGAATCATATTAATGGCACTGCTTGCTTCATTGGAAGAGAAATTGGCCATTTTCAGAGGCCAATAGGGATCTGTTGAATAGCAATGTAATTGACTAAAGTGGGATGAGAGTGAGATAGTCCTTCTTTCCCAATTTGTATATGGATTATGTTGTGTTAACCAAGAAATACCTAGAATCATAGTATGGTTAGGAGAAGATATCAAGTCAAAGGCAACGTATTCCTTATGCCTTCCAAATTGCAGGCAAAGGGTAGGAGTAGTATCCACCATTGGTCCAGAAGTTAAAGGAGAGCCATCTACTGTTTAAACATGTTCGGGGATCTCTTTAGGAACGCAAGGTATTCCTTTTTCCTTAGCCCATTTCTCATCTAGGAACATCCCACTGTCTCCACAACTAAATAACGCAAATACAAGTTCTTCCTGGTTAGGGCACTGTAGAATTACTGAAAATATAAAAAGAGCTGTGGTATCTTCTCTGTAGGAGCAGATGGAAGGTGTCTCAATGCCTCACGTCCCCTTCCTTCTCACAGGGGACAGGAGTTGGCGTTTCCCAACGGTCTGGTGGGACAGATTGGACACATTTGAATTAGATGGCCCGCACTGCCACAATAAAGACACAAGCCTTTGCGTCATCTGTTTTCTCGTTCTGTTTTAGATAACGGTCCATGAGCAACATCAATTTGCATGGGTTCTTCTTCTGTGGAGGCTGGTTTCTCTGGTTGGTTTTCTTCAGGGCGGCGTGCAGAAGAGCGCATTGCTACTGACTGGGACTGAAACCTGGATCTTCGTTTCTCCAATCCACGTTCTCGTTAACGTTACTCAATATTAAGTGCCATGTTCATCAGTTCTTTCAATGATTCTACCTGGGTGGAATGCACCAGTTCATCCTTCATTTCGTCTTGTAACCCTTGACCGAAGAGTGTCACAAAAGTGCGTTCAACCCATGTGGTTTCAGCCACTAGTTTTTTTAAACGGGTTATGTAAGTCAGGACACCCGATTTCCTTGTTGTATCTCATATAATGCCTCTTCCGCAGCGGCTTCCAGTCCAGGTCGTTCGAACATCTCTTTAAAGGCTTGAAGAAAATCTGAATAGTTGGATAATACAGAGTCAATGGCAGCTACCAAGGGGGTTGCCCAGGCTAAGGCTGGGCCAGACAGTGAACTTATCAAATAACCAACCTTGGTCTTATCCTGGGTAAACTGAGAGGGTCGAAATGCAAAATACACCCTTAAAGAGTCCAGAAATTCCTTTAACTTGGTAGGATCTCCAGAATAACGTGGTGTTGAGACGGAGATAGTAGGTACATCAATGGATTGAGACACCAGAGCTTGTCTCAGAGCATTATTTTCGGCACCCAGTTGTAATTCCTGTGCCTGTTTCTGTACGGTAAGAAGCATAAACTGTGCAGTTTCCACAACATCTTCAGGTGGTCCTTCCATGGTTCCAGAGCAACTCAGAAGTGTTTGGCGTTGCAATCTGTCACAAACTGAACGCTTCTTACCACTGTAATCTGCCAGTCTCTGGGCACCACCAGGTTTCTTGCTTGTTCTGGATTGTCCAAGGTAGGGGCGACCCTTTCCAGTAGCCACGGTGCTGCTGATAATAGAACACCAAGCAGGCCGTAACCTCCAGATGGGGTCCCAGAGGAAAAAAAACAAACTTGGAAAAAACCTCAGATCAAGGAACTCCTGAAAAAGATATAAAGAAAAGAAAAGGTGAGGCACAAAAAGTCTGTAACAAAAACTGCAGGCAGGGAAAAGCACGTGAAGTCCAAAATCACAGGATACAGGAGCGAGGAGAACAACCGGAACTGAAGTGTTTGCAACGCAAGGAACAGAAGACCAACTGTGCTTATATACTGACAAACAGGAAGTAATGAAGACACCATCTTGGATTGGGAACAAACCACATTAAGGTAAATGGAAAAATAGCCGTAGTATAAAAAGTAGGGACCAAAGCATGCAGGGAAGGAAACACAGACTCCTGGGAAAGAGAAAATATTGCCAAGAAGAAACAAAAAAGAAAAAGAGAAAAAAGAAGAAAAGAAGAAAAACAGGTAAGTAAAACTATGGGGGGGTAAAAGGTGAGTGCAGTGTGAAACAGAGCCCAAAGGGAAAGTTTCAGGTCGCGCAGCGGCCCAAAAATTAGGTTGCGACCTGAAAAGCGGCCCACTGCAGAAACCGCCATCTGAGACACGGACTGCTGATCTGACCGTGGTCCGCAAGTGGGACACCCCCGGTCTTCGCGACGTCACAATGGCACACAATCATTTAATATCCCACCAATTAAAAATGTTAGCAATGGTCACATAGAAATTTCTACCGACTCTCATTAACAGCTTTTTTCAGTGACAAGCTAACATGAGGATCCGTGAGAACCATTTTCAATAACGTTGGTTAAGTTATTGGAACTGCATAGCCAGAGAGAGGGACCAAGACATGAAAGAGCACACTCTGCTCAGCCAGAGGAAACTGAAAAAAGATCAGGATGAAGTATGCGGCTGTACCATTTCTATGTCCTGACATAACAAATAAAATGCACCAATCCAGAGTCTGTCATTGTAAGACCCAAGGGATCTTATAGAACCCACAAAAACTTTAGTAGGGGAAGGAAAAGGAGATTAAAAGCTGTTCTAAAAAATAAAACATGGAAAACTACATCCAGATCAAAAAGAGTCCATTTCTCACTAACAGACTGTGCTGCAAAGATAGAAGAAAATTGAAATCTGGACCTGGAGTCACGACATAAAGATAGAAAATAATACTAGAAATATTGCTATGTGAACTGTGCTCCGTGGAAGTGAGTAACAAGAAAGAAACACAAACCTAAGAGCAAGTCTTGATGTGGTTTATAAACTGACCAGGAGATGAAGAAGGAATTGTTCACAAAGCTAGCTTTGCACCTAACAGCACACAATAGCGTATATGATCCTTTTCTAGAGTAAACTTCTGTTCCTGACAATATTAAAATATTGTCTTTGAAAGTGGGTGTTAAGTTACACAGCTAGACTAAATTATGTTGGGTGGCAACAGTTTTGCAAATAAACAAAACAAACAAGAAATTAATAAGAACCAAAGAAAATGGTGAAATGTGTTGAGGGGTTGTTACAAACAAAATAGGATAGAGCAATGTTTGGAGACATCGAAATATTTGGATTAGAAGAAACCCTCAGTTTTTTACCGGTGGGTGCTTGACACAGCAGGGTCCCCAGATTGTGGCCTCATAATGCTTTCCATTTGGCCATGTTGCTTAGAGATTAGATACACTACCCTCCAAAGGGTCCAACATGTTATGACACAAAAAGTACACGGATTACGTATTTTCACAACATTGAATAAAAATGATGGGTGACTTTTTTGGACTCCATAGCAAAGTGCACTGTGAAAGTGGTAGGACAAGAGTTTCCCAATGACCAAAATAGGATTCCTAGACACTAAATGAGTATCTTAAATTCTAATGGCATGCCTTTAATATTCTGCATAAGCACCTCCTCATCCTTTAAAGTCGTAGCTTGGTGATGTGGCACTGATTCAAGAAAAACATCTTTTGGCTCAAAGGTCAAGCAAAATAAAAAAAAAGACTAGGTTGAAAGATAATTGCCAATGGGCCTACCAATGGGAAGAAAAATGGTTAGTGCTCCTGTTAGACCTGACAGCCGTAGAGTGGTCACTCCCAACTTCTTGCCTGCCTCCCTCCACTTTTCTAACGATGTTTTTGCTTGTTTTAGATCTCTGTGCACCTTACCACTGCTAACTAGTGCAAAAGTGCATATGCTCTCTCCCTTAAAACATGGTAACATTGGTTCATTCCCAATTGGCATATATGATCTACTTTTAAGTCCCTAGTAAAGTGCACGAAATGTGCCCAGGGCCTTTAGATTGAATGCTACTAGTCGGCCTGCAGCACTGGGTGTGCCACCCACCTAAGTAGCCCCTTAACCATGTTCCAGGCCTGCCATTGCAAGGCCTAAGTGTGCAGTTTCACTGCCACTTCGAACTTGACATTTAAAAGTCCTTGCCAAGCCTTAAACTCCCCCTTTTGCTATATATATAAGTTACCTCTAAGGTAGGCCCTAGGTAACCCATAGGGCAGGGTGCTGGATAGGTAAAAGCCAGGGCATATACCTGTGTGTTTGATATGTCCTGATAGTGGAAAACTCCTAAATTCGTTTTCCACGAATGCGAGGCCTGCTCCTTTCATTGGATAGCATTAGGGCTACCCTTAGCTACTTTTTGAGTGGTAATTTCTGATCAGAAAGGGGTAGACAGGTCATATTTAGTACGGCCTGAATGGTAATACAAAATCCTGCTGACTAGTGAGGTTGAATTTTATTTTACTGTTTTAGAAAGTGAGCATTTCTCTGCACTTAAAATCCATCTGTGCCTTACAGCCTGTCTCCAATCCACGTCTAGGCTGGTTGACAGCTCCCTTGTGCATTTAACCCAGACAACCACAAACACAGGATGCTCAGTCACATTTGCACACATTTGCCTACTGAATGGGTCTTCCCAGGCTGGAAGGGTGGAGGGGCTTGACACTTACATTTCAAGGCTAGTGATCTGCCCTCACAAAAAGGACTGCCACACCCCCTATTGGGACCCTGGCAGACAGGCCTGTACTGAAAGGGGACTGTGTGTACTTCAAAACCACTCTTTGAAGTTTCCCCACTTCAAAGGCACTTTTGGGTATAAAAATGGGGTCACTGACCCTACCAACGAAGACACTTCCTGGGACAGACACTCTGAAGCGGATCCTGCAACCTGCCAAAAGGAGCTGCCTAGCTGCCCTAAAGACTCACCTGGACTGTTTTGCTGTGAAGGACTGCTGCCTTGCTATTGCCTTGCTGGCCTCGGGCTCTGCTGAAAAGTGCTCTTCAAGGGCTTGGATTGAACTTGCCTCCTGTTCCTGAAGTCTCAAGTCTCAAGATTCCGGCACAGCCTGCCAGAATCAACGCACAGCCTGCCTCGCGGTGAAAGAATCACTGCATCGCGGACCTGAAACGACAGCCTGCACCCCGAGTGGAGATCAGCGCAGTGCCAGTGTTGTGACCAGAACTTTGACACACAACCCTCCGGATCGTCGCTGTGCCGGAACAACGCAGCCCAACTTCCTGCATGAGGAATCGACGCAGCGCCTGCTGTGTGACAGAAAATCAGACGCATCACCCATCGGATCGACACAGCATCTGAGCAGTCGTCCTGCACTCCCAGGATTTCCACTCATCGTCCCTGGGCCTCACAAGACCCTGCATCGCAGTGAGGATTCACGTCTGTGCACCGGATTTCGACGCAAAGCCCTTGCCGCGTGGAAAAGAATTGACGCATCGTCTGTGCGTGCCCAGAAATCTGACACACACCTTCCTTTTTCCACGCATCTCCTCTGTGGTCTTCTTGCATGTAATTTTGATGCATATCAGGTACTTTGTGCACAAACTAGACATTTATTGATTTTTAAAGACTTAAGACTCTTCTTATCATTGCAAAAGTGATATTTCAAAAAAAGTGATATTTCAACTTGTACTTATCAAATCTTGATCATTTTGACCTTAATTTACACTGATAAATATCTTATATTTTTCTAAACCTGTGTGGTGTATTATTGTGGTGTTTTCACTGTGTTGCTGCAGGATTTACTGCACAAATACTTAACCTATTGCCTTCTAAGTTAAGCCTGACTGCTCAGTCAAAAGCTACCAGAGGTTGGGCACAGGATAAGTTGGATTGTGTGTGACTTACCCTGACTAGGATTGTGGTTCCTACTTGGACATGGGGGTATACCTTTGTCAACCAGAGACCCCATTTCTAACAGCTCCTATTTGATTTGAGGAATTTCCAAATTACAGCTAGATGGGAAAGTGACATTGATCATTAGCAACTTTTTTTGTCAAGATCATGTGTTTGTGGTTAAATGACAGAAAATCAAGTTTCCTATGAACTGCTTTATGTTAAACAGATATGCAGCTATAAACACATTTTCTAGCTATAAAGCTGTGTATTACAACTGTATGTGTTTATTGTCGATCTTAGAAATGAGGTCTCTAGTTGGCAGTCAGTTTGCACCCTGTCCAAGTAGAGACTCTCACTCTAGTCAGGGAGAGAGAGTCACACTCCTAAGATAACCCCTGCTCAACCCCTTGGTAGCCTGGCACGAGCAGTCAGACTTATCTCAGAGGCAATGTGTTAAGTAATTGTACCCACACACAGTAACACAGTGCAACCACTGCAAATGGACACCACACCAGTTTAGAAAAACAGCCAATGTGTATATAAGTAAAACAAGCCCAAAACACCAAAAATCTAAAACGCACAAGCAAAGATATGTCTTTTAAAAAATTGAATCCCAATAAAGCACCTAGAAACATAATAGCTCCAGCTGGGGCTATCACAACGTCATTGACTGAGTCATTCCCAATAGTCCAACGCCACTCGCAAGGGAGTGCGGCACCGCTCATGGAGTTGCACAGACCCCAAGTACAATACCTTTGAAAACAAAGAAGTTGCACAGAGTTCGGAAGGTGAGGCATTGCTGGAGCTGGTGCGGCGTCGGTTCCTTACTGCTACCGGGTAGGTCAGGTGTCAGTTCCTTACTGTGAGGCAGGGGAGGTAAAGCATCGGTTCCTTACAGTTGCAGGGGAGGTGATGCAGCGTTGGTGGTGAGGCATCAGTTTCTTACGATCCGGCGGGGTAGATGAATCCAGCCATTCAAGACACTATTGGGCAACCTGTTGGGGTTGCGGTCACACCACGGGGCCACAGGTGCCTCAGCGGAGTCCGGTGTCATGGACGTTGGTGACATGGCACTCGGGACTCATGCTGTTGCTGGATACCAGAGGCACAGCGGCAGCTTTGGGCCAGCGGTGTCGGATCTGTGGCATCGGTTGCACTTCAGCGGGTAGTACGGCCTCTGATGCAGGTAGCGGGACGGAGTTGAGCAGCGGCGCCGGTTCTGGAGTCGTCTGGAGACTATAGCCCTCATTACAACCCTGGCGGTTGGTGATAAAGTGGAGGTAATACCACCAACAGGCCGGCGGTAATAACTGCGAAATTATGACCATGGCGGGAACAGCTCAGACAGACAGCCACTTTAACACACTGACAGCCAGGGCAGAATCAACAGGCACCATGGCGGTAACCACCTACAGCCAGGCAGAAGACAATGTTCCGCCCACTGTATTATGAGAAAGAAACCACCACCTTTTCTGGGACGGTACCAACGACATCAAAAGCCTGGCAGAAACACTGCACAGAAGGGAAACAACTGTGGAGACTCTGGGAAGAACCACGCCGCCATGGAGCCCAAGTTGCATGTCTTCCCCATGCTCTTCTACGTGCTGCTCCACTACGAACACCAACGACGGCAAAGAAGACCACAGTGATTACTGCTGCCTAGCACACAAGGGGGGGGAGGAAAATGAAAGTGGCACACACATGCAACACGCAACACCCCCAGCCCCAACACCATACACACAAGCAGATGCAGTAACATAACATATTGACCCCGTACCCCCCAGGAATAATGCAAGGACAACTACAATAGAGTAGAGAGTGTAATAAGATAAATATAGCAGTAACACGTGCTTCCAAATCAAAAAGTATATACATTTTACAAATCAAGGGACACTGCCCAGTCCTCAATGTTCGTGGGCCACAGGGCCACATCACAAAGTCCAAGGCCCCACCTCACTCCTGCAACAACACGGAGAGAAAACTGCAGGGGCAGCAGGTCGAAAATAGCTAGGCACCTCAGGGGCACGGGGAACGGGGGAGCACCTCAGCCAGAAGATGGTACAAAGCCACTGGTCCTGGAGGGGGCAACATGCCCATCACTCTGTCCTGGTGAGTGCAAGGCCATAGTCTCTCAAGTGGGTGACTTGCCCTCTGGCTCTGAAGTGGGCAACATGCCCTGTGCTTGGTCCTGGGCAATGCAAGGCCACAGTCTCTCAAGTGGGTGATTTGCCCACATGCTCTGGGGGGGTGGCAAAATGCCCTGTGCTCGGTCCTGGGGAATGCAAGGCCACAGTTTCTCAAGTGAGTGACTTGCCCACATGCTCTGGAGGGGGCATTGTGCCCAGTGAGCTTCATCCTGTGGAGGATGGGGTTAGTGGATGTCTTCTATACTGGTTCTGGAGGGGGCATTGTGCCCAGTGAGGTTCATCCTGGGAAGGATGGAGTTAGTGGATGTCTTCTCCACTGGTTCTGGAGGGGGCATCGTGCCCAGTGAGCTTCATCCTGGGGAGGATGGGGTGAGTAGATGCTTCTCCACTGGTTCTGGAGGGGGCATCGTGCTCAGTGAGCTTCATCCTGTGGAGGATGGGGTGAGTGGATGTCTTCTCCATTGGTTCTGGAGGGGGCATCATGCCCAGTGAGCTTCATCCTGGGGAGGATGGGGTGAGTGGATGTCTTCTCCACTGGTTCTGGGGGGGCATTGTGCCCTGTGCTCTTGATCTGGGGAGGCTGGGGTTGGTGGGTGTCTTACCCACTGTTTCTGGAGGGGCATAATGCCCTGTGATGCAGATCTTGGGGAGTGCAAGGTCACAGTCTCTCAGCTGGGTGTCATACTACACACGATTTGCAGGGGCCAGGCCACACAACAGCCCATGGATGCAGGACTACACACTGTCTGCCGGTGGTGACAGATGTTCAGTGGTGGCAGTGGTGCTGTTGCTGCAGGTAGTGGTGGGGGGAAGCACCAGTCCATCCCCTCCAGCCTCAGACTGCTGCCCACTGGGGCTGCTGCTGGTAGTGGTGGGGGGAGGCTCCAGCCCATCCCCTGCAGCCTCGGACGGCTGCCCACTGGGGCTGCTTCTGCTGGCAGTGTTGGTGGCAGTGCTGCTGGTGGAGCTGGTAGTGGTGGGAGATGCTCCAGCCCATCCTCTGCAGCCTCGGATGCCGGCCCACTGGGGCACGTGGTGGTGCTGGTGGCGGTGCTGTTGGTGCTGCTAGTGGACCTGGTAGTGCTGGGGGGAGGCTCCAGCCCATCCCCTGCAGCCTCGGACGGCTGCACCACCATGGTTGGTGGTGGTGGCTCCAACTAAGTCCCAGCACCAGGCTCCTTGTCTCTACTGTCTGCTGTTGTAGGCCCCTTGCCCTTCCTTCCTGCAGCTGGGGATGGCTCCTTGCCCTTCTTCCTGCACCTGGGGCTGGCTCCTTGCCCTTCCATCCTGCAGCTGGGGCTTGTTCCTTGCCCTTCCTTCCTGCAGCTGGGACTGGCTCCTTACCCTTTCTTCCTGCAGCTGGGGCTGGCTCATTGCCCTTCTTGAAGCACTTGGGGCAGGCACCTTTTCCATCTGGCTGGATGGTGGCCGGGATCCTTTCCCACCTGGAATTGCTGGGGACACTACTGTGCCCGTGGACTGGGTGGCTGAGGTGCTTGCCTGGGTTTTGACTACCCTGGCATGACGTGAGGGACGGGGACGAGGGCTAGGGAAGAGGTCAATGGTGGCGAGGAAAAGCTTCTTAGGGACATTGGGGCGGGAAGAGGGAGATGGTTTGGGAGTGGAGGAAGAGGGAGTGGTGGTAGGAGGTGTCAATCTGCTGTGTTTGGGTGCAGGTGCACGGCCTGGATGCTGTTGTGAGGTGGATGGCTGTTGGGTGTCTGAGTTCTTGCGTTTGTGTACTTTGGGAGGAGGGGGCACAGACACAGAGGGAGAGGACACAGGGGACGTGTGCATGGATGTGGGGGTGGTGACTGCCACTGAGGGGTGTGTATTGATAGGTGTGTGGGTAATGGTGGTAGTGGATGAGGATGTAGTGCATGCAGGTGTGAGTGGAGACGCTACTGGGAGGTAGGTGGAGGACAAGGAGGAGGGGGCCACAGTGGAGGCAGTAGATGTTGTTATGTCGTCTTCTGTATGGTGTTTGTGTGAGTGCCTGTGGGATGAAGTCTGGTGCTTGTGTTTGCCTGCCATGTCCACTCTTGTGTGTTGTCCTGGATGTCTGCTCGTCTGACTGTGTGCTTGGGATAGGTTGGGGTTGAGGGGAATGGTATTGGGAAGAGGAAGTTGGAGGGGGGAGGTTGGAAACAGGGACAATGGCTGCCATCAGAGAGGAGGCCAGAGCCTGGATTGATCTCTGTTGGGCCACCAAGCCAGAGTGAATGCCCTCCAGAAATGCATTGGACTGTTGCATTTGGGCTGCCAGCCCTTGGATGGCATTAACGATGGTTGACTGCCCAACAGAGATGGATCTCAGGAGGTCAGTAGCCTCCTCATTCAGGGCAGCAGGGCTAACTGGGGCAGGGCCTGAGGTGCCTGGGGCGAAGGAGATGCCCACCCTCCTGAGTGAGCGGGCACAGGAAACTCGCTGAGGGGCTGCTGGGATGGCGGTGCTGGTACGGGGGTGGCGGCTGTACCTGTAGGTGTGGTGGGCACAGAGGTGTCTGCCACCACCAGGGAGCTTCCATCGGAGGAGGTATCCATGTCTGAACTGTCCCCTCCAGTCTTTGCCGTGGTGCTCCCCTCGCCCTCTGTCCCACTGGTGCCCTCACCGTCGGTGGATTCGGCCACCTGGGTCCTGTGGGATGCAGCTCCCTCCGTCGCCGGTGCCTCTGCTCCTCCGCTAGATGATGCTAATGCACAGAAGGACAGGGTGACAAAACAATAATGGGGGAGAAGAGAAAAAGGATGCACTTGGTCAATGGCGGCATCAACACCACCGTTGGCGTACACAATACACTCACACACAGAGAACAGCCTTACGCATTAGGCAATGCACTACCAGTCACAATGCTAGTCACCAGCCTATGGATAGGAACACCTAAAGCAAATTGCAGCATACCTGAGACCCACAGAACCCTGCCCATAGTGGATGGCTACTAGCTTGGTTGGAGGACTTTCATATCAGAACCCTGCCCAACATGGTACCTACTCTGCAATGCCAGGCGTGGCCTAGGGACACCCACAGGGCCCACACCCCCCACCCGGATACCAACTCACCAGGCGTAAGTTGTAAGTTAGGGCACTGTACTCACCCCCTTGTTGCTGCTGTGATGCCCCCAAGCAGCCATCTAGCTCCGGATAGGCCACCGCCAGTATGCAGTCCATCAGGGGGGTCAGGGTTCGACGGGCACCCCTTCCTCATTGGGAGGCCATCCCCAGCTGGGCCTCCGCCGTCTTCCGTGCCCAGCGTCTCAGGTCCTCCCACCTTTTCAACAGTGGGTGCTCCGCCTGCCATAGATCCCCAGGGTCCGCACGTCCTTGGCGATGGCATGCCATATATTTGATGGGCGCTAACCTGCAGGGAAATAGACACAGGGAAAGGTATTAGTCCGACCATCCTGCCTGTTACACTTATGGCCCACTAGGCCCCTTCCCATCCCCATTAGCACAGACATGGCCCAGCATACATGCTGCACACTGCCCAGGGCCCATCCACCAACCCCCCTCTACATGAGGCCTTCACACACAGCACTCCATGCATTCACGCCCCATGCATCGTACTCACAGTGTTCTCACCTGTTGGTCTGGAGGCCCATACAGCAGTCGGTACTGGGGTAGGACCCCATCCACCAGTCACTCCAACTTTGCCGAGGTGAAGGCAGGGGCACTTTCCCCAGTAACACAAGCCATGGTCGGTTCCAGACACAGGTCACAGCAGCACATGCAGTGTAGGTCCTCTCCTGTTGAAGGTCAGCTAGTAAGTGAGTGAACAGATAGAAAATGGCGGTCACGTCCGTGGCGGTGCATACCGTCACCACCGGCGTACATCACCATTGGCCACTATACCCCATAGGGCTCTATGAGAACCAATGAGGAGTTGCACGGCGGTTCTCGACCGCCTCCTGCAACAGCTCACAAAGTCAGCGGAATTACCTCATTTCCACCTGTCCCTCCATACAGGACAGGCGGATGCCATTTCAGGGGGGTTGCAGGCCATGGATCCTAACTGCGTCACAGTACAAACATTTTCATTTTGGACATATCCCACTGTTAGACTTTTCATCCTTGGCGTGGTCTCCCTTAACTTTTTGCCTCTGTTCCCCAGGTTGTTGATGTGTGCCCGACTCTGATGTTGTTTTTGTTAATCTGGGGACTGCTAACAAATTGCTAAAGTGCAAGTGCTCCTATACAAAATGTGTATGTAATTGGCTTATCCATGATTGGCATATTTGATTTACTAGTAAGTTCCTAGTAAAGTGCACTAGAGGTGCCAGGGCCTGCCAATCAAATGCTACTAGTGGGCCTGCAGCACTGGTTGTGCCACCCACATAAGTAGCTCTGTGATCATGTCTCAGACCTGCCATTGCAGTGTCTGTGTGTGCAGTTTTAACTGTGAATTCGACTTGGCAAGTGTACCCACTTGCCAAGCCTAAACCTTCCCTTTTCTTACATGTAAGGTGTTAGACCTGACAGCCTTAGGTTGGTCACTCCTAACTTTTTGCCTGCCTCCCTCCACTTTTTGGACACTGTTTTTGCTGGGTTTAAGACTCTGCACACTTTACCACTGCTAACCAGTGCTAAAGTACATATGCTCTCTCCCCTTTAAACATGGTAACATTTGATCATACCCAATTGGACTATTTAATTTGCTTATAAGTCCCTAGTACTGTGCATTGTATGTGCCTAGGGCCTGTAGATTAAATGCTACTAGTGGACCTGCAGCACTGGTTGTGCCACCCACTTAAGTAGTCCCTTAACCTTGTCTCAGGCCTGCCATTGCAAGGCCGGTGTGTGCAGTTTCACTGCCAATTCGACTTGGCTTTTAAAAGTACTTGCCAAGCCTAAAACTCCCCTTTTTCTACATATAAGACACCCCTAAGGGATGCCCTAGGTAGCCCATAGGGCAGGGTGCGGTGTAGGCAAAAGGCAGGACATGTACCTATGTAGTTTACATGTCTTGGTAGTGTAAAACTCCCAAATTCGTTTTTACACTGCTGTGAGGCCTGCTCCCTTCATAGGCTAACATTGGGGCTGCCCTCATACATTGTTTGAGTGGTAGCTGCTGATCTAAAAGGAGTAGGAAGGTCATATTTGGTATGGCCAGAATGGTGATATAAAATCCTGCTGACTGGTGAAGTTGATTTAATATTACCATTTTAGAAATGACACTTTTGGAAAGTGAGCATTTCTCTGCACTTAAATATGTCTGTGCCTTGCAATCCACGTCTGGCTGGGTTTAGTTGACAGCTCCTTGTGCATTCACTCAGACACACCCCAAACACAGGATACTCAGCCTCACTTGCATACATCTGCATTTTGAATGGGTCTTTCTGGGCTGGGAGGGTGGATGGCCTGCTCTCACACAAAGGACTTCCACACCCCCTACTGGGACCCTGGCAGACAGTATTGAACTGAAAGAAGAACTTGGTGCATTTCTAAGCCTCCCCCACTTCAAAGGCACATTTGGGTATATAAACAGGGCATCTGCCTCTTCCAACTCAGACACTTCCTGGGGAAGAAACGTGTAACCAGAACCTGCATCCTGCCAAGAAGAACTGCCTGGCTGCCCAAAAGACTCACCTGACTGCTTTCTGTGAAGGACTGCTGCCTTGCTGTTGCCTTGCTGCCTTGCTGCTCCCTGGCTGTGGTGAAGAAGTGCTCTCCAAGAGCTTGGATAGAGCTTGCCTCCTGTTCCCTGAAGTCTCAGGACCAAAAAGACTTCTCTCTTGCAACTGGACTCCTTGTGTGGTGAAAATTCGACACACAGCTTGCTAAAAACGACACACAGCCAGCCCTGCGGTGAAAAATTCACCAAACGCCGAACCGGAACGATGCAGCCCGACTTTGCAAAAGAAGATCAACACTGCGCCTGCATTGCAACTGGAACTTCGACGCATGGCCCACCGGATCGACGCACAGCCGACCTGGGACGACGCAGCCCGACTTCCAGAGGGGTAATCGACTCTGCGCCTGCCGTGCAGGAGAAACGTCCCCACAATGCCCACTGGTACAATGCAACCCTTGTGACTTCGCTCCACAAGCCCAGGATTCCACGCACAGACCCCGGGGCATCTGAAAACCCCGCAACCTGAAAAGGATCCACGACCAAGTGCCGGAAAGCGACGCACAGCCATCCCTGCGAGGAAATTAAACGACGCATCACTGTGTGCTGCCTGAGAAATCGACGCACACCTTTGTTTCCACGCTTCTCCTCCTCTCGGTCCATTGCAGAGATTTTTCACGCGGACCAGGTACTTTGTGCTAAAAAGAGACTTTGTTGTCTTTAAAAAGACTTAAGACACTTTGGGCCTGAATACAACTTTGGAGGAAGGTGTTAATCCGTCCCAAAAGTGACGGATATACCACCAGCCGTATTACGAGTCCATTATATCCTATGGAACTCGTAATACGGCTGGTGGTATATCCGTCACATTTGGGACGGATTAACACCTCCTCCAAAGTTGTAATCAGGCCCTTTATATCTCTTTTAAGTGATATCTCTACATTTACTTATTGCATCTTTGATCGTTTTGACCTGCAAATATCCAGATAAATATTATATATTTTTCTAAACACTGTGTAGTGTATTTTTGTGGTGTTATATTGGGTTATTGAATGATTTATTGCCCAAATACTTTACACATTGCCTTCTAAGTTAAGCCTGACTGCTCAGTCCAAAGCTACCAGAGGGTGGGCACAGGATCATTTGGATTGTGTGTGACTTACCCTGACTAGAATGAGGGTCCCTGCTTGGACAGGGGGTAACCTGACTGCCAACCAAAGACCCCATTTCTAACATTGGTGATCAGCAGTGAGGATAGGACTTGTATTTGTGCAGTGACATAGAGTAGTTAAGTATTTCACTACCTCCCCGCAGTTGAAGGTCAGCTTGATTTTTATCTTTTTTCTGCAATTTCGTTTTTCCTGTCACTTTTTTGACCAAAATCCTCTCTCAACATGTCTCAGGCTGGGTGTCAAGCAGAAGATTTTGACCTAGACCTGTTGGAGACATACACTGTCAAACAGCTTAAAGGGTTCTGCAGGGATATGGGAGAACTCACCCAAGATGCCTCCAGAAAGGTGGAATTTGCAGAAGCCCATTCAGAGGAGGAGGAGCCAGGAGATGGTTCCCAAGAGGATTTTTTGCCATCAGTGGATCTTACCACTGCAACTGTGCCCCCTGCAAAACCAGGGAGCAGTGTCTCTGATCAAAGCCTGACCACAGAGGAAAGGAGAGAGGAGAGAGAGTTTCAGTTGCAAATGGCAAGGCTAAAAATTGAGGCTCAACAGGAGGAAAGGAGGGCAGAGAGAGAAGCCAAGCAAGCTGAGGCTGAAAGAGCAGCCAAACGGATTGAAGCTGAAAGAGCTGAAGCTGTAGCTGAGAGAGCCTTGGCTGAGAAAAAACTATTGTTGGCTCATGAACTGAGGGGCATATTTATACCCTGTTTGCGCTGAATGTGCGTCAAACATTTTGACGCACATTCGTTGCAAATCGTGCACCAAATTTGTACAATGACGCCCGAGCTTGCGAACGCCAAAAGTCTGCCGTGTGAGTCATTTTCTGGATGCAGGAAACAACCTTGCGTTAATGACATGCAAGGTAGGCATTCCCGTCCCAAAAATGACTTAAACACCTGTGCGCCATATTTATGCTACTGCGCAAAAATTCCGCACGGCCGGGAGGCGGAGGTGGAAAATGACGCACAGCCCGATATGCGTAAAAAAAAAACACCTGTGTCAGGGCAGGCATTAAAATGGGGCAAACACACCAGTAATTAAGGAAAACACACAGAAGCAACAGCAGAGCTCCAAAAGGAAGACATGGAGGTGCTTTTCATCCAGCATGCACGCAGACTCAGAGCACAGGACCAACACCAGTAGCTTCCACCACACCAGCAGGGACCCCAAAGGCAACTCGCAAGGCAGGAGAGGATATTCCGCACCAGGACAACCCTTCTGGAACTCCGGCAACAGGACATTATCCAGAGGTAGAGACTCAACTGGCAAGCCATTCAGCAGCTGCTGCTCCACATTGAGCCACAGTTGGCACCCAGCTTATAGACACCCCACACCATTCCACCAGAAAACAATCTGCTAGCTGTACTCCACATGTTGGAAAGTGGCTCCTTTCAAACCACTGGTGCCCTGGTTGCCGGGATCTCACAGCCCTTTTTTTCTGCCTTCCTACTCAAGGTATTGGATGCCATCATCTCCCTCACACCCGCCACATCAGCTTCCCCAACACACAGCAGAAGCAGCAGGAGACCAAACAGGGCTTCTATCAAATCAATGGCTTCCCACACGTGCTCAGTGCCATTGACTGAACACATGTACGCATTGTGCCACCTGCTGCAACTGAACATCTATACCGCAACAGGAAGCACACACACTCCATCAATGTGCACGCCATTGTCGATCACCAGGGATGGATCACCAACATCGTGGCAAAGTATCCTGGAAGTGTACATGATTCATTCATCTTCCGACACTGCACCATCAATCAACACTTCCAGGATGGACGATATGGCAATGGCCTACTTGTTGGTAAGTACAGAAACATACTTATATACACACTGCACAGCAACCCTCTAGGACAAACAACACATACACCACTACATTGACATGTGGCCAGGAAGACACTGAGGTTGTGATACTGCTAGGCATGTGTGATATCCTGACCCATTTGGATACACACCTATGTACAAATGACAGATCCAAATAGTAACAGATGCCACTCCACAGACACAAGGGAACAATTTAAAACAACACAATGACATGGCCTCAACTGGCAGTACAACTTGGAAAATTAATCTTTCAATATCACATCAATAACACTCAATCAAACACCCTTCCAAGCAATAAGTACTGTGTAAGGGGTGTGTAATGTATTTTGCTGCAGGTCAAACACCATGACACACATAGCATGATGATGATGACTACAATGAAGGTGACATGGAATCATTGAGGCAGTACCAATATCTCACATCAATCCTGCTCTGACATTGCCCACTACCAATAAGCAAGTGGACTGTGCTGAGAACACATATTGATGTGACAATATTGAAAGTGCACATTCCTACACATATGGTTTGAGACAATTACACATATACAAAACAGATTTACAAGCATATGGACCTTCTGACACTGTAAATGACAACCTCGCAACCAAGTTAGCCAGCTGAACTAGAACATGTTCAGTAGTATAAGAACAAGTTTGAACCTGAGTCGACTTGGCAAGGGCAGAGAAATAGGTCTGCAAAGAACTTGTTACACATGGGATATTTGTGCATAGTTAATTGTCAACACGTCAGTGCTCACAATTTATGGAGATGTGTTGTACATTGTCACCTTGCCAAATCTAAGGGCCTCCCAGATGTTCAACTAATTCTATTGCATATGTTAAATTGGAGGGGATGTCCATGCCATATAGATGCAACCATGTTACCACCACTGTGGAAGTATCATGTCACCCCCAGTTAAGACACATGGACACCTCTTTCACATGACATAATGCAAGGGAGTACACAATGTACTGCAACTCTACAAAAATGCCGCTGACATCCGGTCAATCAGCCAAACACCAGTTCAGATAAGGAAACAACCCAATGCTGATGGAATATCCTAGAAGCCTAGGATTCCACACAATAACACAAACACCGATGAGTCACAGACAACACAGGAGAACAACTGCCATGCAAAGTGATAATCATGGTGCAAGCAACATCAACATTTTCTCTTTCAGCTGATCAGGGGTATGGGATCCAGCCATGGATCATGACCCCATTTGCAAACCCAAGCACAGCATCGAGCATACCTGTAATGAGGGACATCGGAGGACACGCACCATAGTCGAGAGGACTTTTGGCATCCTGAAGTCAAGATTCAGGTGCCTCGACATCACCGGAGGCAGCCTCCTATACTCACCAGAAATAGTCTGCAAGATCATTTTGACCTGTGCCATCCTGCACAAAATATGTTTAAGGGGGAGCATTCCCCTATATGAACCCGACCCACAAATGCCTGAAGAGGAGGAAGAGGAGGACGTTGTCCATCAACATGAGGGGGACCATCCAAACACAGCTGCAGGATTGCGTCGGAGACAACACATTGTCCACAATTTCTTTTAACTCTACTCACCATCACCACTGTCTTACCATATGTCAATAAACACCTATTCTAATCTCTATATCATGGTCTGGGTAATCATTTTTGCATCACATTATCCCTAAGAATCATAATGAGAGTGTAGCCTCATGGAGCATTGCTGAAATATAGATTAGGATACAGAAAAGGCCACATGGGTATGGGTATGAATGTTCACCCAACTTCACTCACACTATAAATGACATATATCCTGTCCATTTCCCATTTGAAGGGCAATAGCAGGGAGCACAGCTATTTCACCCATACATGTTGGCAACATGGTTCATTGCAGCATATGGCACACACAACTAAGACACCATCATTCACTAAGGAAAACAATACCTCATGAATGAGGCAGTGGATGTGCTATAGCATTGGTAACAAGAAGGTATGACCAGACCCTTGACAGCAGTAAGTGTGACATCAGCTATCTTTGCAAGGAGTATGTGTGACAAGAAATCCACATAAGCAGCAAATGGATAGCACGAGTGCCCCAGGTATGACTAGCATTGCTCACAACACATCCCCTGCACATGCCATCCCAGGTCATAAGTCCTGTCACTGCCATGTTCCCTGTCTCACCCCACCCTTCTTCAGGGGGCCCTGGAAATTGAATATTTGTACCCAGATAATCCCTCATCTACACACACCCAGACTCACAATCTGACTCCAGTGTGCCTCCCTCTTTAGTATGGTATGCCATAGTCATTGTTCTTCTGTCTGCATGGACTTCTGGTCGAATAATGCACTGCCTTGTAGTCTGTAGGACCTGTAATCACCTGTCCATTGCTTCTCATGTGAAAGGTACTGTTGGCCCTTTGAACTTGATTCTCACCTACAGGACTTGTGAGAGACTGAAGCTGCACACACCGGTGTGCACCTCCATGCAGACCAGCCATTTGAACATGCACTGCCCTTGCAGCTTCCTGGAATGGCATAGAAACTGCCATTATATGTATAACACTGTTATGCATTGCCGTATAAATCATCTGGGTAACACAGGCCTTGGGTTATTGTGTTACGTTCCAACACATAGGACAAATACAGTTTTCATTTTCCACAGTATTGTTCCAGCTTTGACTAGTCTCAGTCTGCTCACTGTGTATTTGCCGTGTTCATTTTTGTTCCTGATTGACCCTGCATCCTGTTAGCCTGACTGGTTCCTGTCTTTGTGTCACCATAAAGGTTCCCTGTGGCTACATTTGTATCATAGTTGCTTCCCATGCCCTCACTCTCCTCCTCGGGTATTGTGTCATGTAGGTCTACAATGAATACTCAAATACATTGTATAGCATAATCAGTTTACTTATCGTATCATGGGGTGGAACTTTTCTTTAAATAGCCTAATCATGGCTCATCCCTTGTCTTGGTTTCATGTATGCATGAGTGACAAATAGTGACAGTGTACCATGGCTGTATGTATGGATTGGGTATGGTGCCTCCAGCACAACAAACAACTTTAGATAATATGCATGAAATGCCAACACATGTTTGTACCCTGACAGTCCACACACTGATTCACGTATCCCCCAGCATACTGATGGGGCTTGCGTGGTGAATAGCTGTGAGATTAATCAGCACAGAGGCACTGATGTTCCCGGCTGCAGTGGGGATTTTAGAGGCCAACCTGTGTACAAATGTTGTGAGGAAACCTGCCAGTTTAAAATTCCTGACCCATTACCTTTGTCAGCACGCCAAGGTTGCCCTGTTGTCAGTCTCATAAAACGTCTGCAGTGCCATAGCTGGACTATCCCCATGTGTGTTCTCAATTCCTCTTCGGCTTTCCTTCAATTCAGCTGTGAATGATACTTTGTAAATGCAGGAAATTGCTCCACAGACTCATGAGTAGACCTGCACGTAACTGTGAGAACATGGACCCCAATAATGACACAGGCCCCACACACTTGAACTGGACACCTTTGTGCAATTAAACACTGGAAATATGTGCACACGTGCTGCTTGGTCTGCTGGTCCTCCACTGCCACAGGAGAAACATAGGTCATTTATATGACTCAAACTGTGGCGTGACATTACATTTGTGGATTGGTTTTGGGACTCAGCGTCACAAACACCGTACCCACATAGCATTTTCCAATGCCTGACTCATGGGTAGTATACAAACAAGTGCCCAGAAAGTGGTATCCAACATTCCAGGACATGTGATGGCCTAGTCTTGGAACATTGCCATTATCAACCGTCTTCTAACTATCCTGGGCATGGTTTGTCATTGGCGATACTTATGTCCCAAAAAACCTGGGAAGTTCACACAGCATTTGTTGCTACGTGTATGACAAACACATTTCCTTTCGCATTTCCACACTGAATAGCATCTGATGGTTGGCCACATTGAGAAAACATGCATACAAGCACATTTAGGAAAACCCGTCTTGTGATGTTCACACAGTGGGACAACTACATTAGTAAGAGCCAATTCACATACATTGACACACAGGCAATGAGTTACTATATTGAGTTGCCTAGCCTTTCTATCCTCTATTGATGCACAACATGCCCAAGCTGGGTAATACCGATTTGTATTCCACACGTTTGGCCATCTATTGCATCAGTGAAGAGCGCAAATCCGGTACAACAACTAGAGAATCATGGTCCGCTGTAGTATGATCTGTCACATGTGCCCATACACCGGAATGCACAAAGTAGGTGCAAACAGCCTATCTCTGTATAGTCACACCTGTCATGTACCCTTAAAATTGAGAAATGACTCAAACCCAGTAAAAGACAGAATTTTTTTACGCATATGCATAAAAAAAGACGCACATGCGTCAAAAAATGCTGCATATGCGTGGAGAAATTACGCTCACTGCCATGATACATCCATTGGCCCTGAGCAGTAATTCCCACACTGTACCCCATGAAATTGGTTAAGTATGAAAAATAATTGAAAATATGGATGTGGGGTAATTTCTAAGCATGTGTGTAAAAAAAAAAGATGCACAGACTGTAAGCGTCATAATATTTTGGTGCATAAGAATAAAAACGCACCGCATTTAAGGCAGGAAGTGATGTAATAGGATATCCTGTTTACAGAATTGGTACAGTGGGTGTACTTTCACTTTCACTTTGCAGTCTGTGATTTTTCCTGACTGCGTGGCTGTGTTTGAACTTGTCCCTCTGTGCATATTGTGAATTTGTCTCCTGTGTCGTCTTTAAATTGTCTTTTGGTGTTTCCTAAGTGTCTGTGGTTCCTGTATGAGTGTATTTTTGTCATTTCTGGTGTCTATTTTTGTCTTTGTGCTGTTGGGAGTCTGTTGTGGGTAGTGTTAGTTTTGGGATAGTTGGGCTGTTTTACTGTTAATTAGTTTTCATTTCCCTCTCCTACTTTCCCTTCATTATCCTCTGTACCCCTTTATTACATCTTTTTTTTCAAGCATGTTGGGTAGGCCACGTCTTGGTAGGATCGGAGAGGAGGAGCTGGGGGGATTTATTTGGCTGGTGTGCCACTTCCTCCCATTAATGATTGAAGAAGGTGGCCGTGTGATGCAGGGGTATCACACAGAGGCAAGGAGGCTCCGGTGGGCAAAGGTCCTGTACCATCTTAAAAGAATCTACAACACACCACGCAACGACCATCAGCTGAAACACCATTGGGCTGACCTGGTTGCCAGGGAGCAAGACCTGCTGGACCACCTGGGGATTGTGATTGGTGGCCCTGTTGGTGAGTACAATTTAGAGTAATGTGCACATTTAAATACTCTGTAGTGACAGTAGCAGATTTGTTAATATGCTGCAGGCAATGTTTTTGGACATGTGGAATGCAAGTTAAACATACAGTTTCTGTGAGTTATACAATAATTCCTACACATTACCGTCATTTGTTGACGTAACAGCTGCACTAACTTACAAAACACAACAGGAGCCTGTAAATTAGTGCTGCCTTCACGTCAATAGATGATACAAATGTGGCTCTAACATATGTTTTAGGCATGGTCTGTGAGTGTACCAGGAAAGACATGTTTTTCATCCGGATATTTTCAAGAAATAATGTGTCCCTCAATTATTTCTGATACATGTCTGAACTGGATTCTGACACATACATAACAAGTTATATCTGACCTCAGGTGACATCTTAGGCTGATAGTTGGACTTGGTTGTGCCGCAATTAAATTAGGGATGGATGCCAAAAGTAATGCACACGGGTTCATATCAAAATGTTTGGTGCAGCATACCATAGCTGTGGCACATAAAATGAAGCAAATGATACAAATTGAGTGGTAACAACTATCCATGGCCCTCTGTACATTGTACCTGTGTGTTTTACATTGGCCTTAGTCACAATAGCTGGCCCGAGCTAATACATTTGCCATCTGTGTCACTCTATTGCCATGTACTTCTCATAAGTTATGGGATTATAATGGGATACGTGAAGTTGGGGAATGCATGATCACAATGGATGAAGTGCATGATGTCATGCAGGGGACCACTGACCAATTCCATCATACATATAAAGTTGACTAATACTTAGCTAGTTTAGTTTGGCACACCCATGCTGATCAAGTGCAGCATATGTTTAATAACTAACCTCCCAGTATGGAGGCTATCACTGACATGGGTGTATGCTAAGATCAGTAGACCAGCATTCCTGTGACTGCTCTCATTCCAAAGGTACATACAAATTGAAAACTACATCAGCATGATTGACACACTGATACATTTGCTAAACCACGTATTAATAATATCACGGTGTCAGTTTGCTATACATCCGCTGATCAACCAAATTTGCAAATGTAAGATGATGAATGTGGCTCATATGTGATTTCCGAAACCCATATTGGGTAAACAGGGCAATGAGAGACACATTTCAGGTGCAATGACTACACCTGTGCCCATGCAGTCTGCCATGGATGAATACAATATACACTGTCAACATATGTCTCCTTGTTGTATCCAAATATGAAAACTGGTCAATCCATGGCTAGCCTCAAGCTGTCACCAAATAATGCACAGGATCCCTGCCATTATGGTGTCATAGGGGGCATATGTGGCTCAGGGTACCCTTTTAATGTACCATATATGACCTAGACACAACACAGGCCCTACATGTAAGGGACCATAGAAAGCATGATAAATTATGCCCTTAATTAAGCCCACAGGTGCGTCATGCAGTAAAGGATTGGCCTTTGATGCCCCAGCCACAATACCTGAGTGACTGGTATTGCAGTCCTCCAGGAAAGTGGCTTTGCATGTCTCTCATTGATACACATGATGAGAAGAGTACACTCCATAAATGCGTGTACAAACAAATGATGGAGCATGCTTGCCACCACATGATAGTTAGGGCCACTGAATGTGTGCAGATATGTGTGTATCACTCACTGGAGTGCCCGGGTCTGTACATGTTTGCAGTGGTATATCGGTTGCAGTTTCATCATGCCTGAGAGGCTTGACTTTCTGATTTAATCTTACACACAGTAATTGTATCTGGAAGTGTTGTACAGTGCACAGACATTGAGCACATTTCTCCCTTCCATGCTTTACAGGTGGACCTGCCCCTTACACTATCGGAGAGGTGGCTCGATTTGCAGACCCAGACATCTCCAGTAAGTGTTGATATTTCTGTTTTGTGTTGTGGTTGCTGCTGTTGTGTGATTGACTCCTGTGTGTTGGACACATAGCAAGGTATGATGCGCTGGTAAATGATCGGATATGTACCTTGAGTGGAGTATCATTTGTTTTCCATCTTTGAGTTGGGCAATCATTAGCGTATAATCATATTTTGGGATTGTAGTGCAGCCCTGTAGGTACAGCCATGTGAATAGGGTGACTTTTTCGGGTAAAACTTTTATTAAGAACATTTTGCAGAGGACCATATTTATCATTTAGTCAGCAAGTCAGACCCTGAATCTCACAGATTAGGGATGCCAAAGTCTTACCCACAGACTTGAGCCTCCCTGTTCACTAATGATCATGTTTGACTGTATGTTTTTCTTCCTAGCAGCATGTAGCTCCACATGTTGTGATACGTGTATGTGGCACTTGAGTACAATGTCATAGGTGTGCATGCAGCTCATGGGCAGATGTGTGCTTGCATCTATCTGCTTTTTGTAAGTCATGTGTTACTGGTATGAAATTATGTTGACAATTGTCTGCATTTCCAAACATAAATGTGAATGGGATTGTCCAAGGTTTGGGTCTATCCCAGTTGGACATCCTCCTTACCTGTGGTGGACTGTCCAAACCCATGTACAGCTGTCCAAAGCTTCTGGGGTGTCCTAGATGTTGGAAAGTATTTGTTGCTTGTCCATCCCCCCCTCAGGCACAGGCGGAGGGTAATGAAGTGTGTACCTAGGACTGTTGATCCAAGTTTAGTACACAGACATGTAAATCTGTAAATCACTTGTCCAAAACTAGGATACCCACTCATGATTAGCAACTGCATTTTATCCTGGCAATTCCATTTACAACTCACAGATCTTGTGGCCTTTGATTGTCATCAAAACGTTAGTCATTAGTTGGCCTGTCACATGTGGAGGTTTTTCAGCATTTTATTTACGTGACAAATGGCTGAACAATGATGCATTGGTCATTTAAGTGGTAACACATCTTTTAGAGCATTGCTGTGCTGCTTGATAGGACATGTGTAGGCTGCGTGGGCATGCACTTCCTCAGGGACAATCAGTGATCTGTATGATGATATGGCCTGTTTCTGGTACATTAGATGTATTGTCTGATTTACTTCTGGAGCCATATCACACAATGAAGTACCTAATGTTTGGTTTTATATTTTTTTTAACAGCTGCCAATATGAATCCCATCCAGATTCGGGAGTTTCAGTGCCGGGCAATGCGTTACCGCCACATTCTGGATGTGGAGTCTGGGTTCCGCAACATGGAAGAGCCTCCAGAGTGTGGAGGGCATTTGCCCAAGGGGGCCCTTCTGTGTCCACCACCACCACCACTACCACCCAGATGGTACCAACCATAGCAGGCACCTTTGCTGGACCGTCAACCTCCACTGCTCCTGGACCTATCACAGCACCACCTGCACCTCCTCCTACACACTTGGCACCGACAAGGGGACATACATCTTCAACAGGCACCTGGACCACCCCTGCTGCAGTCATTGGCCCAGCAGTTTTTAAGTGGATGCAACGTGACATTGACCGTATGTTAAGGAAAATGAACAGGCTGCAGCAGAAGGTGGCACAAGTGAATAGGAGGGTGTGTGCCATAAAGAAGACCCTGCGGAGGGCCAACTTGTAAACTTTTTACCCTCAGCCATGATTCCCTCCCCTCCCTCCTCTTTCCTGGTTCTTTTCAATAGTGGGTTTAGGGGGCTTAGTGTTAGGTTAGAATAGCCTGTTAGTTTAGTTAGTAGTAGTGGGTGGGGGGGCGGGAGTATGATACTTTTAATATCTGTTTTTTATTACGTGTGTGGGTGGGTGGGGGATGAAGGGGTTTTGGTGTTAATAAAAAAATACAAAAAATAAATAAAAATACAAAAATACAAAAAAATATATATTTGTTTAGTATAAGATAGTATGTGTTTAGGTTAGTATATGTTGTCCTCCATGTGTCCCGCCTTATAAGGGGGGTGGGAGGTTGATGTTTAGATCATTTAGTTAAATGTGATAAGTAAGTTTAGCTTAGGTTAGTTAGGGCCAGTTTTGGGTAATGGGTAGTTAGGATAGGTCAGGTTAGGTAAGGTGTTTTCCAAGGTTTTAGTTTCCTTTTTTACTGTTAAATATTTAGGTCATCCTTTAAAGTATGTGTCACATGCTTGGGGATCAGGGCCTTGGCATGGGTGAACAGTGTCTCTTTAGAATTTGCATTTGTGTCTCATCCTGCAACCAAATCCCAATTGAGCTGTTACATTGGCAGCTACACCAGAGGTACTTTGCTAAGAATCTGCCATCCATTGCACCTACCACTCAAGGTTACTATGGATCCCAAAGTGTTGTTAATTTTTGATGTATGTTTTCAATCTCACATACCTTGCAACCAGATTTGGTATTGAGGACACTGTGTTAAGTCTGCCTGCAGCCTGATGTTCAAGTGAAGCCTTATAAGGTGAGTGGTAGTATGATATCATGTAGTATGGTATACAAACCTCACACCTATCATTTGTTACATTGTTCAGCCAGGCTACATATTTGTACGTACACTCAGACACATCCATTCATGCTGTATGGTGTGTGTTAGGAAAAATTTGGTTCAAATGTCACATACGTAAATATTGGCTTGAAGGAAAAGTTTAAGGCAGTAATTTTTGGCTTAGACTTCCCTTGAGGAAGCGTTATTCTGTCTAACACAGCATTATACTCTATAGTTTCTATTTCTCTCATAATTAACCCTCAGGAAGGGCAGATGATGGTACAATCCAAACCACAGTGCATAGTTATCAGCCAACATTCTTTCAGGTCAGTTGTTTTGACATTCTATAATGATTAACCTGAGGTAAACATTACTGATCTCCATCACGGTTGATGTGTCACATTACACAGAGACAAAGTTGTTGTGTAAGTGCTATTTATTTTAAAGTGCTGTAGTGCTATATGTACATTGTCCATGATTGTGAGTCCATTAGTGTGACACCTTCCATTGTGATCCTACACAAGTGCAAAAGGACATGCCATTGGACATGCTGGGGTGAAGTGTCATACAGTGCAGAGGGCCAATGAGTTAGTGAGAGACAATCACAGGGCAGGGTGACAAGATAAACAGTGGGCTGGAGAACAGTGCTTGTGAGCAGCTGGTGCAAGACTGGCACGTTACAAAGCACAGGACCTTGGTTATAGGTGGCCATGTGGCAGGGACTAGTGCTACCAGGTACTCTTACGAGTGAAGGTGATCTGTTCCACGTCTTCATCTTCTGATGTGTGTCGTCTCCTCTGCCCTCAGTGGTGGTGGCTGTGAAGGGGCAACACACACCTCAGTGTTTGAAGACGTGGAGTCAGACATCCCAGTAGCTGCCAACTGTGGGGCTATTAAGGGCAGTACTGCAGCAAGGAGGAGCTGCTGGTTCTTAAGATTAACAGCTACATCACTGTGGTAGGCAGCCAGGTCGGCCCTGAGGGGGTCATGATTGCATTTGTGCATGCATTGAAAGGTTTGGGGTGCCAGGTGTTGTGGCAACTCCCTTACTGCAGTGGTGAATTCCCTTACACTTTGTTGTAGTCCTTGCAGGATGGATGTTAGTGTTTGCATGGCTGCTGCCTGTTCTGAAGATGACATCATGCATGAACGCATCCCCTCAAGGCTGGCTGCCATATTTTGCATCCCCACCGCACCTCCTTGGCCAGCTCCCGCTGTACTCCAACTACAGTCCTCTCAAAGGTGGTACCAGTGTCCTCAGAGTCCTCAGCTGGGTTGGAGCTGGCAGGTCATACTATTGGGGTGGTGGGTGGGTCCTCTGTGATGGCTGCTGTATCTGTGCTCCTCCTTGCGACTGAAGATGGGGTCTGGAGGGTTCCAAGGACATCTTGGAGGGTCTGCTGGCTGATGTTTGTCAGCTCGTCATCCATGCCATCAGGGAAGTCCAGGACAGGCATATCCCCAGGAGAGCCATCGTCCTCTGCAATGAGATATGGTACAATTAGTGTGTCTGTGTTGTGGGTTTTGTAATGTGACGTGACTGCCTTCCTATTTGTTGCACATTGTGATCTTGGTTCCGGTTCATTACTCCTGTCTTTCATATTAGCATTCTCCCATGGCCTATGCCCCACCTGCATGTCACATGTATTGTGGTCAGTTTGGCGGACTTGTCAGCATCAAACCTCTAGGTGTTGGTTCAGGCCAAATTGTGAATTGCCACCTTCTTGCCCTACTCAACCCTCCGTCTACTTCCATTCCCATGGTGAGGCCTTGCACTGGCTGTGGTTGTTCTGATGGCACTAGCACCACACTTCACAATCTGGAACTGAGACAGTCTCAGATATTTCACATCCAGCTATATGTTGCTGAGATCTAGCATATCTATGTATAGCATTGTCATGATACACTACATATATCAGCATTGGTAGTGTGTAATGTTGATGTTGGGGAATGTGTGCTACATTGGATTGCACTGACGGTCCTAGCAGTGTTCCATTTCCTCTTCTGACTGTGAGGGTGAATTTCACTAGCCGGGGACAATTGGCCCCCCCTCAATGCTGTTGTCTGAGCAGTGTGACATTTGGGATGTTGCATGGTGTCATTGGAGCTATTGTAACCCAGGCACAGGGTGGACCCTGACATATGCGGCATGGGTATGACATTAGTGCTGTGTACCTCATAATGTGTATGACAATGGCACATATTTGTAGCAATTATGGACAATCACATTTGACAGGATTGGAACTTTTTTATTGATTACATGGATTGATAAAGTTGTCATCCTGAACCCTCTAATTTGGGGGTGTTTGATCCATGGGGACGTTACTGCCATTAGCTACTTGACCTGCACACATAGCAGAGGTGGTAGTGGCAACTGTTGTCAATGTTAAATTCCACTTGCAGATATAGCCTGAGACTGTTAATTGAGCCCTAGTTCATGTAGGGAGAATACCAGCTGACGTGTGACAGCAGGCCAGTTTTACGTTGTGCCCTACCCTCCTGGACTGGCTTTACCTTTCCAACATCCTTGGCATGGTAACATACCCCCATGCAAAGGTTGTTGGTGTAGTGTAGTACTGTGCCCCAGGTTTCCGCTGAATGGGCCATGCCCCCGTGCTGTGGCCCTTTACCCATGCCACTCCCTGAATATCATGACTTCCATGCATTGTGTAGTAGGTATGTCCTCCCTCTCTGCTTACAGTTAACATTTGTGCATTTTAATTCCCCATGCGACTTACCCTGCATCTGTGTTGTCTCCTGGTAGTCTGCGCTGTCCTGTCCTTGAATCCCTGTGACGGCTCCTCAGGTATGATGGCTGCCACCATCTCCTCCATGTGGTCCAGGGCCTCCTGCCGTGCTGGACTCCCACCTCCAGTCTGCAGTGCTGTCTTTCTGTTCCTGGCCATCTTTTCCTTGGTCCTGCGCGTGCAGTCATGCCAGCGTTTCTTGCACTTGATGTCTGTTCTCCGTACTTCTGCCACACTGTTTATCTTGTCAACAATGTGTTGCCATATTGCCTTTCTCCTACGGATTGGCAACTTTGAGGTGAAAGTTGGTGCTGGTGTTCCGTCACCTCTTTCACCAGAATTTCCTGCTCCTCTGCACGGAAGCGACACTTTCTTTTCTTCTTCTCCCTGTCCTGGGTCTGGTGTGGGTCCTCCTGGCTGGTTCCTGGTCTGTTGTCATCTTCCTGGGGTCTGTGCAAGCATCTGGGATCCATTTTGGCTCTCCTTAGCACATTTTGCTGTGTTTGCGCCACATTTTGACAATTGCAATCGTAAATCGTCTCACAGTCATTTTCGCCTCATTAACGTCTTTTTTCTTTACGACGTGACGCAATGGTTTGAGTAAAAAAAATGACTCACACCAGTGGTTTGCGCCGCCGTGCGTCAAAGTATAAATTTGACACCTGAACGGCGCAAAGAAATGGCATTAGCCGGCGGTCAAATTTTTGACGCAAAACTCCATCTGCGCAGTTTTGTGTCAAAAAGTATAAATATGGCCCTGAGTCTCAAGGAGCTGGAGATCAAGGCGAGACAGTCTGAGTCCAGCAGTGATAGTGGCAGCATACGTGCAGGACCGGTTGGGGACAAGCAGGTTTGCATACCCAAGAATGTGGTGCCAAGTTTTGTGGTGGGAGATGACATTGATAAGTGGCTGGCTGCCTATGAAGTTGTACTAAGGGCCCATGGGACACCTGGGGAGCACTGGGGGCGGCCATGTGGTTTTATGTACCATCCTTAGGGAGGGACACACTTCTCACACTTGCTCCACAGAATAGAAATGACTACCCATATATGAAAGCCGCTTTACTGACCAAGTTTGGCCTGACCCCTGAGGGATACCGTCAGACGTTCAGGGACAGTACCAAACTTTCAACACAAACTTGGGTGGACTGTTATGATTTCTCTAACAAGGCACTGGATGGATGGGTGTGTGGCAGCAAAGTAGATGGTTAGAAAGGGTTATATGACTTGATTCTGAGAGAGCATATGCTCAATATTTCTTTTACAGAGTTGCGCCAGCACTTGGTAGATAGTAAGCTGACTGACCCCGGGAAGCTTGCTGAGGAGGCGGACCTCTGGGTTAGCACCCGAGTGTCCAAAAAGGCATCTGGGGGGGGACTCCCACAAAGGGGGTCAGGGTTCCCAACAGAAGAAAGAGGGGGGAGAAAAACTTAAAGAAAAGGAGTTCTCAGAAGGCCCCCAAAAGAATTCCCAAGGGGCGGGTGGATACCATTCTTCCTCTAGGTTTTCAAAGAAGCCAGGGTATTTTGATAAAACATTAGGGAAATTCATCCCCAAATGCTTAGAGTGCTACCAGCATGGACACTCTAAGGGTGACTCCCAGTGCCTCAGGAGGGCACAGTCCACCTCTGGACAGACACCTGGGTTGGCTAGTGTAGCACTCGGGGGGGAGACAATCCCAGTTAGCTTTGGGGAGCAGGCAGAGGTTTCCCTAGTGTCCCTGGGAGAAAAAGAGATGGTGCCTAAAGCCTACATGCCAGAAAATACTTCAAAGAATAGGCAGTGGGTCACCATTGATAGGCAAAGGGTGGAGGCTCTGTGTGACACAGGAGCCAGTGTGACTTCTGTCAAGAGTCAACTGGTGTCATCAGAGCTGATAGTCCCAGATTCATTCCACCAGGTCATAGTTTGCTTACAATCGCGAGAGTCACCTACTGGTGGCTCTGGTTCCCTTTGAGTGGGGGGGGAGTCTCTGATACTCTGAAAGTAGCTGTGAGTTCTGCCATGCCTGTAGATTGTCTGTTAGGCAATGATCTTGAGCATACTGCCTGGAAAGAGGTAGAGCTCAGATCCCACCTGGACATGTTAGGTTTGCCTGAGTGGGTCTGCAGGCAAGTAGAGGGTGGGCCAACCAGGGCAGAATTCTGCAAGGCACAGAAGGAATGCCCCACCCCGAGGGTCTGAGGCGACAGGCCACAGCCCAAGCAGCAGGTGATGCCTCTGGCACTCACCATATTTTCTAGGAGAATGATCTCCTTTATAGTGAGCCTAAGGTTCCAGGTCCTGGGGCAGCACATGTGCTGGTGGCCCCCCAGTTTTACTGGGCCTTCCTACTGGGTCTGGCTCACGGCATTCCCCTGGCAGCACATCTGGGCCAAGACAAGACCTTTAACAGGCTTGTCACCCACTTCCATTGGCCCAGAATGAGGTTAGCCTCAGATAATTTCTGCAGAGCTTGCCCTCCTGCCAGGCTAGTGGGAAGACAGAGCAAAAGCTGAAAGCTCCCCTGCTCCCACTCCCAGTCGTTGGCACACCCTTTGAAAGGGTGGGCATCAACATTGTTGGTCCCTTGGACCCCAAAACTGCCTTAGGCAACAGGTTTATCCTGGTTTTGGTGGACCATGCCACCCGCAATCCAGAGGCAATCCCTCTGAGAACAGTGACTGCACCGGTGGTGACCAGAGCCCTGTTGGGAATATTTACCCATGTGGGATTCCATAAGGAGGTTGTGTCTGACAGGGGCACAAACTTCATGTCTGCGTGCATGACGTCCATGTGGGATGAGTGTGGGGTGACCTACCGGTTTACCACCCCTTATCATTCTCAATCCAATGGGCTTGTTGTGAGATTCAACAAGACCCTGAAAGGCATGATTAATGGCCTGACTGAAGCCATGAGGCGTAAGTGGGACGTCCTCTTACCATGCCTGTTGTTTGCTTACAGAGAAGTGCCCCAGAAAGGGGTGGGGTTCAACCCCTTTGAGCATCTCTATGGTCACCCTGTCAGGGGACCTCTAAGCATTGTACAAGAGGGTTGGGAGAAAGCTCCCAAGACACCTCCCCAGGATGTGGTCAGCTACATGCTGGCCCCTGGAACCAGACCCAACGCTTCTGGAAGCAGGCCAAGAGTAACCTCGAGGCCAGTCAAGAGGTGATGAAGGAGTGGTATGACCGGAAGACCACTCTGGTTGAGTTCTCACCTGGAGACAAGGTTTGGGTGATGAAGCCAGTAAAGCCCAGGGCTCTCCAGGACAGCTGGACTGGCCCATTTGAGATCAAGAAGCGCAAAGGAGAGGCTAATTACATAGTGGACCTCAAGACCCCTAGGCTCCCCCTAAGGGTCCTCCATCACAACAGGCTCAAACCTCACTTTGAGAGGTCTGAGATCAATATGCTCCTGGTCACAGATGAGGGCATGGAAGAGGAGAGTGAACCTCTCCTTGACCTCCTCTCTGCCAAAGAAGGTGATGGGTCAGTGGAGGGTGTCATTCTCTCTGACTCCCTGACACTAAACCAGAGATGAGACTGCTATGAGTTGTTAGAGCAGTTCTCCTCCCTGTTCTCCATTACTCCTGGACTGACCCACCTATGTGTTCATGACATTGACACAGGTGACAGTCCCCCTGTGAAGAACAAAATGTACAGGTTATCGGATAAGGTGAAGGCCAGCATCAAGGAGGAGGTCTACAAGATGTTGACTTTAGGGTTTATTGAGAAATCCAGTAGTCCCTGGACCAGCCCTGTGGTGCTGGTTCCTAAGGCTGCTGCTCCCAGTGCGAAGCCAGAACTCAGGTTCTGTGTGGACTACCGGAGTCTCAACTCAGTCACACGGACTGATGCTCCATTATCCCCCGAGCTGATGAGCTCGTTGACAGACTAGGCACTGCCAAGTTCCTGAGTACATTTGATCTTACTTCAGGGTACTGGCAGATCGCCCTGACTGAGGGGGCCAAAGAGAGATCAGCATTTTCTACACCTGATGGCCATTACCAGTTCCGGGTGATGCCATTTGGATTGAAAAATGCCCCCGCTACCTTCCAACGGTTGGTTAACAGGGTCCTAGCTGGCAAGGATGCCTACTGTGCAGCCTACCTGGACGACATAGCTGTCAACAGTTCCAGCTGGGAGGAACACCTGCTCCACCTCAGTTAGGTGCTTCAGGCTCTGCAACAGGCAGGCCTGACCATCAAGGTTAGTAAGTGCCAGATTGGGCAGGGTCCGTGGTGTACCTGGGACACCAAGTAGGTGTGGCAAGGTGCAGCCACCTCAGGCCAAGATTGAAACTATCAAGGCCTGGCAACCACCTAGAACACAGACTGAAGTCAGAGCCTTTTTAGGCCTCACTGGATACTACTGCAGATTTGTCAAGGGCTTTGGTACCATTTTGTAACCCTTGACAGAACTCACTTCCAAGAAGCAACCTAAGTTGGTGAATTGGACAGAGGCTTGTCAGAAAGCCTTTGATTCTCTGAAGGAAGCCATGTGCATGACCCCGTGCTCAAGGCCCCTGTCTACTCCCAGGAATTTATTGTGCAGACAGAGGCTTCAGAGCATAGCATAGGGGCTGTTCTAGCACAGCTAAATATGGAGTGCTCAGACCAACCATTAGCCTTTATTAGCAGAAGGCTATTACCACTGGAACAGAGGTGGAGTGCTATTGAGAGAGAAGCATTTGCTGTGGTCTGGGCACTAAAGACGTTAAGACCCTACCTGTTTGGGACTCACTTCTGAGTTCAGACAGACAACAGGCCCCCCCAGATGGCTCATGCAGATGAGGGGTGAGAATCCAAAACTCTTGAGATAGTCCATTTCCCTACAGGGTATGGACTTTACGGTGGAGCATCGCCCGGGGATTGACCACACCAACACTGATGGTCTCTCAAGATACTTCCGCCTTAGCGATGAGAGCTCTCAGGAGGTTGGGTAACTCTCCCCACTTTCAGCTGGGGGGACAAATGTTAGACCTAACAGCCTTAGGGTGGTCACCCCTAACTTTTTGCCTGCCTCCCTCCACTTTTTGGACACTGTTTTTGCTGGTTTTTAGACTCTGCGCACTTTACCACTGCTAACCAGTGCTAAAGTGCTTATGCTCTCTCCCCATTAAGCATGGTAACATTGGATCATACCCAATTTGACTATTTAATTTGCTTATAAGTCCCTAGTACTGTGCACTGTATGTGCTCAGGGCCTGTAGATTAAATGCTACTAGTGGCCTGCTGCACTGGTTGTGCCACCCACTTAAGTAGCCCCTTAACCTTGTCTCAGGCCTGCCATTGCAAGGCCTGTTTGTGCAGTTTCACTACCAATTCGACTTGGCATTTAAAAGAACTTGCCAAGCCTAAAACTCCAATTTTTCTACATACAAGACACCCCTAAGGGATGCACTAGGTAACCCATAGAGCAGGTTGCTGTGTAGGCAAAAGGCTGGACATGTACCTATGTAGTTTACATGACCTGGCAGTGTAAAACTCCCAAATTCGTTTTTACACTGCTGTGAGGCCTGCTCCCTTCATAGGCTAACATTGGGGCTGTCCTCATATATTGTGTGAGTGGTAGCTGCTGATCTGAAAGTAGTAGGAAGGTCATATTTAGTATGGCCAGAATGGTGATATAAAATCACGCTGACTAGTGAAGTTGGATTTAATATTACTATTTTAGAAATCTCACTTTTAGAAAGTAAGCATTTCTCTGCACTTAAATCTTTCTGTGCCTTAGAATCCACATCTGGCTGGGTTTAGTTGACAGCTCCTTGTGCATTCACTCAGACACACCCCAAACACAGGATACTCAGCCTCACTTGCATACATCTGCATTTTGAATGGGTCTTCCTGGGCTGGGAGGTTGGATGGCCTGCTCTCACACAAAGGACTGCCACACCCCCTACTGGGATCCTGGCAGACAGGATTGAACTGAAAGGGGACCTGGTGCACTTCTAAGCCACTCTTTGAAGCCTCCCCCACTTCAAAGGCACATTTGGGTATATAAACAGGGCCTCTGCCCCCTCCAACTCAGACACGTCCTGGAGAAGAAACTTGTAACCAGAACCTGCATCCTGCCAAGAAGAACTGCCTGGCTGCCCAAAGGACTCACCTGACTGCTTTCTGTGACTGCTGCCTTGCTGTTGCCCTGCTGCCTTGCTGCTCCCTGGCTGTGGTGAAGAAGTGCACTCCAAGGGCTTGAATAGAGCTTGCCTCCTGTTCCCTGAAGTCTCAGGACCAAAAAGAATTCTCTCTTGCAAATGGACTCATTGTGCGGCGAAAATTCAAAGTACAGCTTGCTAAAAACGATTCACAGCCTGCCCCGCGGTCAAAAATTCACCGCACGCCGAACCGGAACGACACAGCCCAACTTCGCAAAGAGAAGATCGACACGCGCCTGCGTTGCAACCGGAACTTCGCCGCATGGCCCACCAGATCGACGCAGCCCGACTTCCAGAGGGGAAATCGATGTGCGCCTGCCGTGCGGGAAAAACGTCCCCGCAACGCCCACCGGAACATCGCAGCACTTGTGACCACGCTTCACAAGCCCAGGATTCCACGCACAGGTCCTGGGGCGTCTGAAAACCCCGCAACCCGAAGAGGATCCCCAACCAATCGCCGGAAATCGACGCACAGCCGTCCCTGCATGGAAACTAAACGACGCATCACCGTGTGCGGCCCGAGAAATCGACGCACACCTCCTTTGTTTCCACGCTTCTCCTCCTCTGCGGCCCATTGCGTAGATTTTTCACACAAACCAGGTACTTTGTGCTAAAAAGAGACTTTGTTTGCTTTAAAAAGACTTAAGACACTTTATATCACTTTTCAGTGATATCTCTACATTTACTTATTGCATCTTTGACCGTTTTGACCTGCAAATATCCAGATAAATATTATGTATTTTTCTAAACACTGTGTGGTGTATTTTTGAGGTGTTATATTGGGTTATTGTATGATTTATTGCACAAATACTTTACACATTGCCTTCTAAGTTAAGCCTGACTGCTCAGTGCCAAGCTACCAGAGGGTGGGCACAGGATCATTTGGACTGTGTGTGACTTACCCTGACTAGAGTGACGGTCCTTGCTTGTCAGGGGGTAACCTGACTGCCAACCAAAGACCCCATTTCTAACATAAGGCACCCCTAAGGTAGGCCCTAGGTAACCACAAGGGCAGGGTGCAGTGTATGGTTAAGTTAGGACATATAGTAATGTGTTTTATATGTCCTGACAGAGAAATATTGCTGAATTCATTTTTCACTGTTGCAAGGCCTGTCCCTCTCATAGGTTAATATGGGGGCTACCTTTAAATCTGATTAAAGTGTAGATACCCTTTGGGAGCAGATGGACATGTGGAGTTTAAGGTCTCTGAGACACACAATTTGAAAATATAGCTTTTAGTAAAGTTGATTTTGAGATTGTGTGTTTGAAAATGCCACTTTTAGAAAGTGAGCATTTTCTTGCTTATTCCATTTCTGTGACTCTGCCTGTTTGAGGATTCCCTGTCTGGCACAGTTTGACAGTTGGGCTGGTTGCACCTCACACTAGACAGTGACACAAAGGGAGCTGGGGTGTAGCCTGCATATCCTGATGAGCTATCTGTGTTAGGAGGGAGGGGAGGAGTGGTCACTCGTACCTGAAAGGGCTGTGCCTACCCTCACTCAATGCAGCCTCCAACCCCCTGGTGAGTGTCTGGGGCCTGGCCTGGGCAAGGCAGGATTTCACATTCAAAAGAGATTTTACTTTGAAGTAGGCCTACTTCAAAGGAGAAATTGGGTATAAGAAGGGCACCCAAAACCACAGACTTTATAACACTTCTGGAAACCAAGAGGAACCTCTGCCTGGAGAAGAGCTGAGGAAGAAGAGCTGCCCTGCCTGTGACTGTGCTTTGTGGAGCTATCCTGCAGTTGCTGCTTCTGCCAGAATCGAAGGGCAAAAACTGGACTTTGTGTGCCTTCCATCTTGAGAAGAAATCTTCAAGGGCTTAGTTTAGAGCTTGCCTCCCGTATCGTTTGAAGTCTCAGGGACAGCAAAGACTTCTCTCTGCCAGCACCTGAAGTCTCTGGAGAGACTCCTGCTCTGCCCTGTGGTGCCCATAGAGTTCCTGGGACCCTGAAAGGAGAAGCTGGCAGCCTAAGAGTAGGAAATCCACGCACAAAGCGTTGTGCGGGGAAAAGACTGACACAACTCCGAACTGCGGCTGAAGAAACGACGCGCCGCCGGCTCCGCGGCTGAAAATCGACGCTGGCCGGAAACGCGACCAAAGAATCAACGCACAGAGCAGGAGAAACGACGCGCAGCATTCCTGACGGAGGCTGGGAGATCGCAACCCGCGCTTCGTGGTTTTGGGATCATCGTGAGGGTGGATTTCCGACGCAAGCACCGTTGGGTGTGTAAAAACATCGCAAGGCCTGCCCGGACCCGAGAGTGCTGACCGGATTGACACATTGCTCTCCTGTGGAGAGAAGAAACAACACGCCCGACCCAATGAAAGGAGAAACGATACAAGGTCTCACTCATGAGTGAAATCAACACATTGCAAGCCCTTTTTGGCGCACACTCGCCCATGCAGGTTTATTTTTGACGCACCCAAGGCCCCTTTTCACGCTAACAGTGTTAGTGTGTGTGTTTTAAACTACGTAAAGACTCTTTTTGCTTTTTAGATGATAACTTGACTTGTGTATCGTGGTTTTTTTGTCGTTTTGGTCTTGTTTTGTTTAGATAAATATTTCCTATTTTTCTAAACCTGTGTTGTGTCATTTTGTAGTGTTTTCATTAAGTTACTGTGTGTGTTGGTACAAATACTCTACAGCTAACACTCTGAAGTTAAGCCTACTGCTCTGCCAAGCTACCAAGGGGGTAAGTAGGGGTTAGCTGAGGGTGATTCTCTTTTACCCTCACTAGAGTGAGGGTCCTTGCATGAACAGGGGGTAACCTGACTGTCAACCAAAGACCCCATTTCTAACACCCACCAAAATAATTTTACAGTCACAACATGCATTGAATTGTAGTGGTTAGAATGTACAGATAATGACCAGCTGATCACATTTTTTTGCCCCATAGATTGCAACCGCTGCAGATGAATAGTAGATGGAGACATCCACCCGTGTACAGACACCTGGTGGACTTGGCAACAATGGAGGACAGACACATTATCCTTACCTATAGACTGGACAAGGCCACAATCAAGGAGCTGTGTGCCCAACTGGAGCCTGACCTAATATCTGCTATCCGTCACCCCACCGGAATCCCCCCTCTTGTGCAAGTCCTATCAGTGCTCCATTTCCTGGAAACTGGTTCTTTCCAAGTGACAGTGGGCTTGGCAGCAAGAATGTCACAGCCAATGTTCTCAATAGTGCTGACCAGAGTGTTGTCTGCCCTGATTAAACACATGTGCAGCTACATCGTTTTCCCCCAGGTGGAGGATTTGGCCACAGTGAAAGCTGACTTCTATGCAGCGGGACATATCCCCAACATCATTGGGGCAATAGATGGAACACATATTGCATTTGCCCCCCCCCCCCGGCGAAATGAACAGGTGTTCAGAAATCGAAAGAATTTTCACTACATGAATGCCCAGATGGAGTGCCTGGCGGACCCGTATATCTCCCACATCAATGCCAAGTATCCTAGGTCTGTGTATGATGCCTTTATCCTGAGGAATAGAAGCATCCCTAATGTGATGGCCCAACTCCAGAGGCACAGGGTCTGGCTAATAGGTGAACCCTGGTTCCCACCCAATGGATGTTGGTGTATGGGTATGCTGTGGGCCCTAGGGGTGAGTGTCTGGCTAACAGTTGTCCCTTGATATTTGCAGGTGACTCTGGTTACCCCAACCTCTCATGGCTACTGACCCCTGTGAGGAATCCCAGGACAAGGGCAGAGGAATGTTACAATGAGGCACATGGGCGAACAAGATGGATTATAGAAAGGACCTTCGGTCTCCTGAAGGCCAGGTTTCGGTGCCTCCATCTAACAGGTGGATCCCAGTACTACTCACCCATGAAGGTCTGCCAGATCTCTGTGGCATGCTGTATGTTGCACAACCTTGCCTTGTGCCGCCATGTGCCTTTTCTGCAGGAGGAGGAGGCTGGAGATGGCCGTGTGGCAGCAGTGGACCCTGTGAACAGTGAAGATGAGGAGGCAGAGGATGAGGATGAGGACAACAGAAGTGCAGTTATTTGTCAATACTTCCAATGAGACACAGGTAAGACGGTGTTATTTCACATTTAATTGACATTTTTGTGTTTGACATTATCACTGGCAGGCTGTGAATTCCTACTTCTATGCCCACTCACTGTACCCTTTGGCATCTCTTTTTGCAGATGTTGGTGCCCAACTATTGCTCCTGGTGTGTTCAGTGCAGCCAACCAAAGGTCTTTCCTATGTAAACATTACTGTAAAGTTGAATTGCAATGTTTGAACCTGGTTAAATGAATACATTTTGAAAACAAATTGTCATGCACCATACTTGTATTTTATCAAAGTGTGTTTATTGCAGTGCTCTGAAGAAGAGGGGGTAGTGCAATGGGCTGGGGTGATGATGGAGGAATATCCAGGTTAGAGTCCAGTCTATTTGTATCACAGGTGCAGTGTCCAAGGGGACATAGGAAGGGGAGCAATGGCAGTTCAAGGTGGACAGGTTGAATGAGTGGGACACAAGGGTGACAATCAGGAGAGCCTTAATTCCTGGAGGGGGGTCTTGGCAATAGTGTCTGGCTTCTTCCTGGATCACAGGGAACGTTTGAGGGGTGGTTCACCTTCTGCAGGGGGGGGTGCTGGTGGCCTGTTGGTCATGTGGCAGGGCCTCTTATCCACGAGCGGCAGCGGAGGTGGAGGGCTGTTCAGTAGTCTGGCTAGTGTCAGGGGCCCGATGAGATACCACAGCCTCCCTCATACTGTTGGCCATGTCTGCCAGCACCCCTGCAATGGAGACCAGGGTGATGTTAATGGCCTTCGAGTCCTCCCTGATCCCCAGGTACTGTCCCTCCTGCAGCTGCATGTTCTCCTGCATCTTGTCCATCATCTGGCCCAGCATATCCTCGGAATGTTGGTATGCTACCAGGATCACGGTGCGTGCCTCCTGGAGAGTTGGTTCCCTGGGCCTATCCTCCCACTGTCGCACAGCAGTCCTCCCAGCTTCCCTGTTGTCCTGTGCCTCTGTCCCCTGAACCGTGTGCCCACTGCCACTTACCCCAGGTCCCTGATTGTCCTGTGTTTGTGGGGTGGCCTGGGGTCTCTGTAGTGGTGGACACACTGCTGATTGATGTGTCCTGGGGACAGAGGTATGGGCCTGCTTGGTGGGTGCTGTGGTGGTGTTTCCTGAGGGGGGAGGCTCTGTGGTGGTGTGAGACTGTGGCTGGGTAACCGACTGTCCTGAGGTCCCTGCGGGCCAGGTTGGTCATCCAGATCCAGGTGAGCAGAGCTGCTGTCATCACTGTGGGCCTCTTCTGGGGGGGGGGGTCCATGTTGCTGGCACCTCTTCGCCGTTGACATTGGCTGACTTACCTGTGGGGATGTAAATGCAGTGTTATTGTTTCTGCGTGTGACAGATTGTGCTTGGGTGTGTTGCCCTCTATGGTTGTTATTGCCCTGGCAGCTTTGCCTTGTGTGAGTTGTTATTTGGTGGGCTAGGTGATTCTCTGTAGTGTGCATGCTGTGGTGATAGGTGTCCATGCAGGCCTGTTAGTGGTATACATGCATTGGTAGAGCATGCAGGGCTTGGTATTGGGGTGAGTGGGTTGTGATGGTGGAGTTTTTTGGGAGGTGGTGGAGTGATGGGAGTGAGGGTGAGGGTGGGGGTATGGCATGCAGGTAGAGGGGTGATAGTAATTGAGAATAGACTTACCAGAGTTCAGTTCTCCTGCTACTCCTGCCGGGCCCTCACGATGCATGATTGCCAAGACTTGCTCATCCCATGTTGTCAGTTGTGGGGGAGAAGGCGGGGGTCCACCACCAGTCCTCTGTACAGAGAGTTGGTGTCTGGCTGCTATGGAACATACCTTCCCCTGTAGGTTGTTCCAACTCTTCCTGATGTCATCCGTTGTTCTGGGGTGCTGTCCCACGGCATTCACCCTGTCCATGATTCTCCGACATAGCTCCATCTTCTTAGCAATGGATATCTGCTGCACCTGTGATCCAAATAGCTGTGGCTCTGCCCAGATGATTTCCTCCACCATGACCCTTAGCTCCTTCTCTGAGAACCTAGGGTGTTGTTGTGGTGCCATGAGTGTGGTGTGAGTAGTGTGGGTGAGGGTGTGTAGGGTGATGTGTTGGGGTGTGTGATGTGGGGTGCGTGGGTGCTGTATAGGTGTAGGTGGTGTGTGGCGCTGGTCTTGTCTGTGGTTGTGGTGTCTGTCTCGTGCCAATGGTTTGTATTCATAAAGGGTTATGGGTGATGTGGGTATGTGTTTTATAGCGGTGCGGGTGTGTTAGTGTGGTGTGAGTATGTGTGTCGGGTGTGTGTAGTTTGAATTGTCCAATGTGATGTTGTTTTGTTAGTGGGTGTGTATTTTGAGCTCGGTGGTATGTACTGCCAATGGTTTTCCGCCATGGTGATTCGTGGGACATAATGTTGTGGGTGTAGTTCTGTTGGCGTAACAGTGTGGGTTTTGATACCGCCAGTTTATCACTGACCTTTGGGCTGACGGAATTGTGTGTGTGGCTGTATAGTGACGGATTAGTATGTGTGTGTCATAATATGGGTAGTGGATAGCCGCCACTGTGGCGGTATGTTGGCGGCAGTCGGCATGGTGGTAAGTGGAATTTACTGCCAATGTCATAATGAGGGTCTATGTGCCTTGTTCTTCACCAGAACTCAGTCCCAAGGACCAGGAACTGGATTTGGCACCACTTGGCAAGTAAGGTCTCTCAGCAAGAAAGCCCAGGTGCTGGGAGATGAAGCCTTTGATGTCCCTGAGACTTCTGACAGGAGGCAAGCTCAGTGCAAACCCTTGAAAAGCAGGATATAGAAAGCAAAGTCCAGTCCTTTCACTCCCAGGGAAGAAGCAGCATCAGCAGGTCTCCACAGCAAATCAACAGGCAGCATGGCAGGTCCTCCTCAAGCATCCAGCTCTTCTCCCTGGCAGAATGTCTTCAGTCCAGAAGTGTTCTAAAAGTCTGGGGTTGTGGGTCCAATAATTATACTCATTTCTACCTTTGAAGTAGACAAAATTCAACGGAAAGTTTTTGTAGTGCACAAGACACTGCCTTTCCTGCCCTGGTCCCAGACACACTCTAGGGGGCTGGAGGCTGCATTGTGTAAGGACAGGCGCAGCCTAACCTAGACATGTATTCCATAGCTAGGAAGAGGCACAGAACGGTTAAGCAAGAAAATGTCCACTTTCTAAAAGTGGCATTTTCAAACACGCAATTTAAAAACCACCCTCATTAAAAGATGAATTTTAAACTTGTGATTTCAGAGACCCCAAATGCCCAATCTCATTCTGCTCTCAATGGGAAATTACACTTAAAGGATATTTCAAGGAAACCCCCAAGTTAACCTATGGGAGGGATAGGCCTTACCATAGTGAAAATCGAATTTGGCAGTATTTCACTACCAGGACATGTAAAACACACCATTACATATCCTACCTTTTAAATACAGTGCACCCTGCCCATGGGGCTACCTTAGGCCTACCATAGGGATGCTTTACATGCACTAAAAAGGAAGGTTTGGGCCTGGAAAGTGAGTGCCCTTGCCAGGTTGACATGGCTGTTCAAAACTGCACACACAGACACTGCGGTGGCAGGTCTGAGACATGTTTACAGGGCTACTCATGTGGGTAGCACAATCAGTGCTGCAGGCTCACTAGTAGCATTTGATTCACAAGCCCTGGGCACCACTAGTGCACTTTACTAGGTACTCACTAGTGAATCAAATATGTCAAGTATAGATACACTGATTAACAATCCAATTAAGACAGGGAACACTGGCACGTTAGCACTGATCAGCAGTGGTAAAGTGCCCAGAGTCGGAAAGCCAACAAAAACAGGTCAGACAAAATAGGAGAAAGAAGGCAAAAGGTTTGAGGATGACCCTGCAAAAAAGGGCCAAGTCCAACAGCCGAGAAATATTAACGTTGGAACAGAATGACCAATGTTACTACCATGGCATTAACCCTTGAGTTTCAGCTTAATTCTTTGACTTTATTTTCGAGGGTTAGTTACTAATTATAAAGCAACCAATACCAAAAAAGGCTAACAGAAGTGACTTAACTTAGTGAATGATCAGCAACTGATCCAGTCTGAACGAGAAAAAACAGAAAAACAAGTAATTATTATCAGTTTGACCTAGACCAAAAATTCCTGTGAGTGTTAGAAATGTAAACCAAAAACCTGTACACTTATCCAAGTATGAATAGTCCTCCAGACGACTAACATACATATGTTCTCTGGGAATGACGTGGTGTGGTCTTGAGTTCGTCCACAATTAATAATAGTACCATATTGATTTTGTAACAGCATATCATTAACGGAAGACCACAGTTCTGTTTTTGCTTGGTTATGGTCCTGTCTTGCCATAGCACGTTCATGGAGATTATTCAATATGATTGTCCCCTTCCGAAAATGTAAAAGGGAGGAATAATGGTTCCTTCGATTACCTTGCAATTACCAAACTAGCCAAACCTGTAGCTACGCGGAGGGGGATGTTACAGAATATGCAGTAGGAATGATCCTAGCTGTAATCTGTAATTACCGCCAGACAAAACCCCTGTTCATTACAGAATGGGAAAATACTGCAAGATGCTGACATCAACTCTTTCAGGGATAAAATATAGCAAGCTGTAATTGCTTCACCACCAACTATAATTGCATAACTCCCAGCGGTCTCCATGACATCAAAAAAGATACCAGACAAATGGTAGAATTTAACAGCTAAAACACTATCAGGTCATAGTTGAAGTAAAAACAAGGAACCCCCTTGGCCACGTTCAAAAACACAAATTGTTGGTTATGTGTCTTTACTGCACATTGTGGCAGTGAATATTTTTGTCCAGTTCCACTAGTTAAGATATATTTTTATCCCAACTATATGTTTAGTCTTCGACCATAAGTTTTACCTGGTGGTAAATTCTGTTCCCAGAATTATCTGATTAGCTGTTGCATGCTTGGAAATATATTGGGCAGCTGTAATTTTTAGAACCTAGTAGTGATTACTCTTGGAAGTATTTACCCCTGACTATAATTCCATGTTGCGGGAAATCTCACTGAACGACCAATAATAACAGTGATGAAGTTTGGATTTAATGTTGTAGCTATTTCCTTCATAACGAGAACTCTTGGTCTGATGGTAAATTAAACTTTAGAGGGAATTTTACTGCTGATGAACTCTGAAATTGGTGGGTATTCGTGGTGTCTTACAAATCTATTTAACGTTTGAAACATCAGGGAGGACGGGACAGTGAATATATCATTGAATAATCTCTCTTTGTTAGTACTTACTGGGATAAAAAAAAACACCAAATGGGATTTTTTTCTTGGCTAACCAGTCCAATTTAAACTTAAAGGTGTACCACATGTTGATGGCCCCAGTTAGCCTTAATATAACTTATGTTTTTCATTTAAATAAAAAAAAAATCACAGAGGTTATCATTGTCTTTTATGGTTGATAAACAGCCTATTTTTATTTTACAAACACAAAATAAAAATTATGTTTTAGGTAATCCTATATTCTGGAGCGTACAATTTAATAAACATTAAGATTTAAAGAGCAATAGAAAAAAGAAACATATAAATCAATGAAAAGAACATTTGATCTTAACAAAATAGTAAAATAAACTATCCAGAACAAAAACGTAAACAAACTGGACCTGCCCATAATAGACTACCGTAGCAAGCATTTGAAATCCTAGAACTGAGCAGTGAGATACAATTCTTTAAGGTACTACATTGCACAGCTTTAATCCCAAAACAATATAGTCCATGTGGAAACTTACAACTGAGCAAGAAGTTAAGACGTATTGGAAGAGAGGTAACAAACTACAGAGCTCAATATAACAAGCATTTGCAATGCAACGGGTCTCGCATCTGCCAGAGTTAGAGCTATGAGCCTTGTAAACTCCTAACTGGACTTTTCTTGCCACAGAAATTGAAAGAAAAAAAACTAGCGCGATCGTGCTATGTAAAACCCAGCGCAATCGCGCTGCATGGAAAATAAAAAGATAAAGTAGTCCGGAAACCATACTGAAAACATTGAGCCTTCTATGTATTTAGTAATTGGCCGGTGCGCTCGAGGATGGCTGAACACCGCAAAAGGCATGACGCATACATGCCTTTCACTTATGAAATCAAGCGGATTTTAAAAGGCAAGCCCACGAGCCAATGAAAGTGACAGGCGTGACATGGGTGTTGTTAAAAGCCCAAAGAGAGATTACAACAGGGACGGAGCGCTTGTGCGCTTGACACTAAAAAGGGAAGGGCGAGTGATCTAACTGCTTAATGTGGTCTTTTAAAAAACTAAAAAGAAATGCTCCATAGGCTAAAACTAGAATGTAGGATGCCCATATTTACTCTACTACTAAAGCCTGCATAATGCCTCTAAGATCCTAATAATATGTTTCGCTGGGAAATCCAGCTCTGAATGTCCCCTCTGGGGAGCTAGTGATACTACAAAGATCAATATCTTCCCAGGACAAAATTCTCAAGGGATTACAAATGTTATCCGCAGTAATTTGAAATATTAGGGGATGTGGTGTATCAATTCAGTTATGTTGTTCACCCTTTACAAATCTTTTAAGTCTTCATATTTTGGCAGATAAAAAGAAATAGCAGTGAGTTGCTAAATTGATAAACATTTATTGTATAGGTTAGAAACTCAATTACAAAAAAGTGGTTAATAATACCGTAGCAATAGATAATTCATACGAGATACATGGGCTGGAACTATTTACAGAAATTAAATATAATTCACAGTTCAGGTTAAATGTGCAACTAATCCATTTTCACAATTACACATTAATAGTAAAAAATGTTAGAATTTCCAATAACAAGTAAATATTTCTTTACATGTTTTTATTAAACTTCTCTAACTAGTTGGTACCCAATCTAAAATAAATTACAATGCAGCCTTCAGATTTACTAGAATTGCTTTACAGCAAAAACAAAGTAGCCCACACTGTTCTAATATTGCTCTCCAGGAAGACTTAAAGTAGGAACCAGGCAAAAAAATGTAATTGGCTTAATAGTTTTGTAAGCTTCAGAGCATAAACAGCAAGATCTCGGATTCTAACACAAGTTAGGCCAGACTCCTTCAGTTTACAAAATCGGAATATATAAAAGCCTCAATCTTAAAAATTCAAGTGTTTGTTTTTGCCTCAAGATTGGAGACTATATAGGGCAGTCTCTTTCTATGATATGTATGTTGAACATAAGTCAAATTTTTAAAATATGGACAATGTTAAATGGTTTATTTAAAAACCACCGTTCCTACTGTTCCTTAACAGTTGTTTGTGCAGTGATCCATTCATTTTTGACAACAAGGATAAGAATCGGGTTGACGGATTAGCATCAAGGAACGGTGGCTTCATTTTGCGCCACAAAAAGATTCACACAGTTGGACATGCCAGTTGGTCACATTAGGAATGCCTCAGACCAAGAGCAGATGACAGAATGTAGTGGATGTGGTACAAAATAGAAAGTAAAATCGTGAGGTACTGTGATAGTTATCTGATTAAAATGAAGATAAGCATGGCAGAGCCAATGAATGGATTCCAACTACTAAAGAAGAGAAATTAGAACTGAGGGCTCAAATAAACGTCCTTGAATTCAGTTTGGTGAACATTTATACCAGAAAGGGATCTTCTTGGCATAATACCTTATATCATTTTTCAAATAAGACATTCCCACAAAGTTCTTTGACCTGGGGCGAAACTCACTGGCACTAGCCAAAACCACAAACACCACCTTCCAAAGGAGTGCAGTCAAAGACAATTATTTTCATAATGTTGTGTTAGAAGACAATTGTGCGGTGTTGGAGGCAACACAATAGATGGGCCAGAGCACATAGAAATCTATAAAGATATTCATATTCCTAAAATGTAAAAGCATGTTAAAGAAAAATACTAATTTTAGGACATTAAAACAAAAGTGTAAGGCCTTGAACTTAATTGCACTATTTCGTTAGCTGACAAGGTGATGCATGATGAACACACTTTTTAACAAGACTCAGAAAGCTTTGTGTTGTTGAAAAGAGTGGAATAGGCACGAAAAGTGCAGAGAGTTTTATAAAGAAAAGTGGCATTAGGGATGGGAACAGTACCCTAAGTCAGTCCACTTGTTTGCACATATTGTCAAGGAAAGGAACTGAAACGGCATTAAGGATAGGAGCAGACACCTTCTAAGGCATGAGCAAAGTGGGTGATTGCCCGGGGCCCCGCCTTCCAAGGGACCCTGGGTGTGAGAAAACAGGGCTGATTGCAGAGTCCCCCTAACTTTTTGCCCCCATTTTCCACTTTTTGCTGGTGTTTTCCTGACTCTGATGGTGCCCTGGGTACTGCTAACCAGTCCCAGGACCTGTGCTCTGTGTAAAATGGATATGCAAATTAGGCTAATTATAATTGGCTAAGTTAACCTACCTATAAGTCCCTAGTATATGGTAGGGCATGTAGGTTTAGGGACCACAGCATAGGTGGTGCACCCATAGGTGCACTGCTGAGGTGCCCAGTATCATTTTAAAGGCAGGCCTGCCTTGCTGGCTGCTTTTAAATTAAAGTTATATGCAAATTCGACTTTGGAATTAAAAGTAGTTCCAAAGTCTTAAACTACCTTATTTTGACATATAAGTCACCCCTAAGGTGTGCCCTATGTGCCCCTAGGGCTGGGTGCCATGTAACTATAAGCAGGGACTTTATAAAAATAGTTTTATAAACCCTGGTGAGGTAAAAACAGCCAAATTCGTTTTTCCCTCATTGTAGTAAATGGCCTTCATAGGCTAGAATGGGGAGACTTTATTTTAATTTTTAAAGTCTCCTTAAATGATGCATACCAAGAGTTTGGTATCAAATTAATTGTTGTAATAAATCCCACAACTTCCAATTGTTGGATTTAATATAACTTGTTCAGGTAAAGAGTTTTAAACTTTACCTGAAAAGTTGCCAATTTCAGCCCTGCATTGTTTTTGCTGCTGTGCTCTGATTGGCCAGCCTCGAGCAGCTTGGCCAAGCTGCCTTGATGAGGTGTGAAGTGGCCTGGCTTCACACAAAGGAATGTGCCTGTGGGAAGGAATCTCCCCTCAGCAGATGGTGAGGCAGGAAGGGGGAGGGCTGCCAAACTGGTCTTCAAAGGCAGAGAAGTCCATTTGGAGCAACCAGCAACACCCCCACATCCTGCAACCCCAGACAACTAGGTGCCCCCTTGATTAGATTAGGAGAGGGCAGGAGAGGGGTGTGTTTATGATTTTTAGCCACACCAGTGGGTGGGCTCAGTCAGATGTAACCTCCAAAAATCAGATTCAACCATGATGGATTTTTGGAGAATGTTGCCTCCTGGGATTGATTTTTGCCACACTTCCCAGGAAGTGGTCATCACAGGGGGAATGACCCTGCACCTGATTGGAGAACCAGGACCCCCCTGCTTTTCACCCAGGAGCAAGGATAAAACTGGCAGACCTGCACCCACACCCCAGTTCCCTACCACATCCAACAAGGAAGAACAACAGAAGAAGAAGGACTGCCCTGCTGGACCCCTGTCCTGCACCTGGAACCTGCACTCAGAAGGACTGCACCAGCTGCACACTTGGGCTTCACCACAAGAAGGACTTTGCCTGGCTTCAACTGGTTCAAGGAGGGACTCCCTGTTTGCTATAGGTGAAAAATTGCTACCCAGAGTCCCCTGCACCAACTCCTGAAGAAAGCGACCAGCTGACCACTGTCCAGTGGCCAAAAGGGAGTTTGCGCCAGGTGCATTCTGGGAGTTATAGTCCACACCCCCAAGGACCATCTCAGAACTTCTGGACCCTTGGGGTGAGCTGTGGACCCCAAAAGAACCTTAAAAGGACATCTGGGAGAAGCCCCAGAAGTTTGGAGAAGTTTGGACAACTTTTGAAAAAAAGCTCCATAGAGGGACCGACCTGCCGCGGCAACTCTAGCCGGCTTGCCTCAACCGCGACCCGGCCTGATTTTCTGGTTTGTCCCGGTAAAGAAAATCTCCGAAAAAGAGACTAAGTCCGGAGGTAAAAAGTTGACCGGGACCTCCCAGCCAGCGTATCCGAGGAGGGCTCCATGGACGTCGGATCAAGATCCAGGTTTACCCCAGTCGAAGGATTTTCACCTCGAAAAAACGACTAAGTCCGAAGGTAAAAATCTCCACAGAGGATTCCAGCATCGCGTATCCGGAGAAGGGCTCCAGGAGGTCGGATTGGACTGGCAGGTTCGTCCCGCTGAAGAAAATCTTCGAAAAAGAGACTTAGGCCCTCATTCTGACCCTGGCGGTCCTAAACCGCCAGGGCCACGGGCAACGGAAGCACCGCCAACAGGCTGGCGGTGCTTCAGTGCCCATTCTGACCGCGGCGGTAAAGCTGCGGTCAGAAAAGGGGATCCGGCGGTTTCCCGCCGGATTTCCCCTGGCTGGGCTGAATCTCCATGGCGGCGCTGCAAGCAGCGCCGCCATGGAGATTCCGACCCCCTTCCCGCCACCCTGTTTCTGGCGGTTTTTTACCGCCAGGAACAGGATGGCGGGAACGGGTGTCGTGGGGCCCCTGGGGGCCACTGGCATGGGCAGTGCAGGGGCCCCCTCACAGGGCCCCAGCATGATTTTCACTGTCTGCATAGCAGACAGTGAAAATCGCGACAGGTGCAACTGCACCCGTCGCACCCCTGCAACACCGCCGGCTCCATTCGGAGCCGGCTTCTGTGTTGCAGGGCCTTTCCCGCTCGGCCAGCGGGCGCTCCCTTGCCGGCCCAGCAGGAAAGTCTGAATGGCCCCCGCGGTTGCCCGCCAAACTCAGAATGACCCCCTAAGTGTGAAGGTAAACTTTTAACCGAGGCCTCCCGCGACCTGTAGCCGAGCAGGGCTCCATCGCGGTCGGCCTGAAACTTTGACTTTGCCCCGGTCGAGGTGCAACCAGATGACCCGATTGGCGCTTTTTGTTTCTAGGCGCTAAAAAAACAATAATTCTTAAAAAATTCATATCTCCGGTTCCCCTTATCCGATTTTATTCGTTTTGGTGTCATTTTAAAGATAAAAATATAATCTATTTTTATAAATTGGTTTTGGATTTTTAAACTGTTTCCTGTGTTTTATTTAATTACTGTTTTGTGATATTTGAATGCTTTACACTCTGTCTCCTAAGTTAAGCCTTGACGCTCGTTGCCAAGCTACCAAGGGTTGAGCTGGGTTTAATTTACTGAGACCTAACTGGACCTTAGTGGAGGTTAGTGGCCTATTGCTAAGTGTAGGTACCTACCTGCCCTTACCAATAACCCATTTACCAACACTGGGGAAAGTGTTTTTTCTCTGAACAGCTAATATATCTTTCTGGCTCATGCTCTTCTGTCCAGTCTGCTTACCTCTACCTCAAATTCGATCTCTCTCTACCCTGTGCCATCTTAGGGATTTTAGGGCACCAGTCAAGGCATGATTTAGCTGGTTTTTGTTTCACCCCATTTCAGACAATCCAACACACAGTTTAGTACTGTTTGGCATCTTGCAGGTTTGAAGGAGCAGGAAATGGGTAATTAAATTCAATGTGATTCCGAAAAGAGGGGTGTAGTGATGTATTAGTTGAAATGTAAAAGAAGAATGCTATGACATGAGGGGCAGTAGAATGTCGGGGCAGGCTGTGATGGGGGATTGGAATGTTTTCATATGAAAGGTCGGAGTTGTGCCGGTTTGGGAATGGCGAGCGCATGTATCTCTGTCTGTACATTATAACTGGAAATAAACTTTTAACGGAAAGAACAAGAGGAGCCAGTGTACTTACTTCACATAGCGACGAGCAGGATCGTAAAGCGGCAAGCATTGGACTGAGAAAACTGCAATTATTGGAAGGCAACGCAACAGACATCAGACTAAGGATTGGAGGGCAGCTATTTTCGGACTTGCTTTGTTAAAGGCAACTTATTTTAAGCAAGTGAGGGAAGTTTTTAAAAAAAATTTTTTCTCTTTCTCTAATACAGTTGCCGTTTCTTTACTTTGTTTGAGGCGCGTGTGTGCTGCTCAAACGTTAGATTTTTAATCGCGTCAGCCCTCGCGTGCACCCCTGCGTGGTTACTGGTTGCCTGGACAACATAATGCTTAATAACAATGTCTTGTGAACGTGCTGGTTCTTGCGCTGGAAGTTACATGGCAGCAGGAACAGCTCCCTTTTAATGTTCATTAGTACCAAGTACATGGTATTATTTTTACTATTCTTAACTTTTTAGCAACATCATTGCTGAAGTTTATCTGGCACAAAGGAAAATGAACAGAAATTATTATTAACAGAGATACATGTCTTGCTGAAGAAGTAAGCTAAAGAGTTATATTTTTCAGCTGTAATTTTTAGTACACTATGGGCCTGATTCTGAGTATGGCGGGCGGCCGAGGCCGCCCGCCAAAGTCCCGCCGACAAATGACCGCACCACGGTCAAAAGACCGCGGCGGCCATTCTTACATTTCCGCTGGGCCGGCGGGTGCTCTCCAAAAGAGCGCCCGCCGGCCCAGCGGAAATGCCCCTGCAACGAGGATGCCGGCTCCGAATGGAGCCGGCGGAGTTGCAGGGGTGCGACGGGTGCAGTGGCACCCATCGCGATTTTCACTGTCTGCTCAGCAGACAGTGAAAATCATGGTGGGGCCCTGTTAGGGGGCCCCTGCACTGCCCATGCCTGTGGCATGGGCAGTGCAGGGGCCCCCAGGGGACCCACGACACCCGTTACCGCCAGCCTATTCCTGGCGGTGAAAACCGCCAGGAACAGGCTGGCGGTAAAGGGGTCGGAATCCCCATGGCGGCGCTGCTTGCAGCGCCGCCATGGGGATTCCCTGGGCCAGGGGAAAACCGGCGGGAAACCGCCGGTTCCCCTTTTCTGACCGCAGCGTTACCGCCGCGGTCAGAATGGCCCTGGAAGCACCGCCAGCCTGTTGGCGGTGCTTCCTCTGCCCTCTGCCCTGGCGGTGTTACACTGCCAGGGTTAGAATGAGGGCCTATGTCTTCGAGTGGAGATTCTTCTGGTACAGGGACGTCGCTTTCTTTGCAGTTGAGTACACCCAAGGAATTTTTTGCGTCTCCTGGAGAACCAACTGTACAATGGAAAGAGTGGAAGGAATATTTTTTTAATTACATCACAAATGTAGAAGATTGCAAGGGTTTAATCTCTGCTGAAAGAAAAAAAAGGATCTTAATGCACTGTTTAGGTCCTGAAGGTCTTCGTATTTACAATCAACTACAAAAACACGATAGAGGCGATGAAGATGTGTTTCAAAGTGCTATTTTGGATTTAAATGATCATTTTTCTCCTGCTGTTTGCATTGCGGTTACTCGTCACGCATTTTTCCACAGGAAACAAGAGAAACACGAGGACATAGAGAGCTACGTTTCTGCTTTAAAACATTTAGCTAGCTCATGTAGGTTTGCTGGTCTACATGATGAACTGGTACGGGACCAGATTGTAATGTATACTAAAAACAAATCTATTCAAGAGAGGTTGTGGATTAAAGGCGAATCCAGTCTAAAGGATATTATTGCTTTAGTGAAGAAAGCAGAATTATCTGAAAGATGTGCGAAAATTACTTTGGCACGGGATAAGAACTCTGAAGAAGTCGTTGCCAAAGTTAATGATGGGAAGCACAACAAATGGTCCATGGATAAGCGGGATAATGACTTTAAAAAAGAGAAAAATCAAACTTTTGCAAAGAATCAAAAATCTAACATGCCTGATCGATCCAGAAATGAGTGTTTCCGTTGCGGGAGTTCCTATCATTCTGCAAAATTTGATGGGTGTCCAGCTAAAAATGCTAAATGTTTGGAATGTGGAATTGTAGGCCATTTTGCTAGGGTGTGCAGGAAGAAACAAATGAAGAAGGTGAACAGTAAAGTGGCCTGCATTAAGGAAGTGGTGGAAGACTGTTCTGATGACAGTGATGAAGACGTGAATTATAAACTGAGGGGTCACAAAACTGTGGTTTTGAACATTTCAGGACAAACGTCAAACAAACCCTTGTGTTGGGTATCATTTGGGGGAGTTATGCTGCAAGTGGCAGCAGACTCTGGTTCCCCATACACTATTGTTTCAGAAAGCACATGGCAAAAGCATTTTGTACATAGTTTAGGGGAACATTTAGAAACCTCTGACATTTCTCCTGAAAGTTACACTGGTGATAGTATAGATATTATTGGTTTTAGATTGCTGGTATTCAAATTTAAGAAAAGACAAGCAGTATGTAAATTATATGTTGCTAAAGATGGTCCGTCGGTATTAGGCTGGAAAGACCAAAAGAAACTACATATTGTGCTAGATCCTAACAGTGTAGAACAAGTCTTAGTAATGTGTGATGAAGATGACACAAAAAAATGGGTCACACAAGAGTTTCCAGGAGTGTTCAATGGGCAAGTAGGTCAACTGAAAGGCTTCACACATCAGATTAGACTAAAAAAGGATGCCAAACCAAAAATTCATAAGGTACGGAATATTCCGTTTATTGTCAGGGATGAGGTAAAAAAAGAGTTGGACAGGTTACAAAATTCACAGATTATAGAACCAGTTGAAGCTTCTGAGTGGGTTTCACCTTTGGTTGATGCGCGTAAGGCTAATGGCAAAGTGCGTTTGTGTGTGGATTTGAGAGGTTTGAACAATAATATCATAGTAGATCAGTTTCCTTTGCCTCGTATTGATGAGATGTTGTCTGCCACGAGAGATGCTAAATGATTTTCCACTTTGGACTTGTCATCTGTTTACCACCAGGTTAGGTTGGATTATCATAGCAGACATCTTACAACGTTTTGTACACCATGGGGTTGTTTTAGTTTTAAACGTATGCCATTTGGTTTGGCGTCGGCGGCTGACGTCTTTCAAAGGTTGATGGCGCAGTTATTTGGACATTTGCCTAATGTTACATTCTTTCAGGATGATATTTTAGTTATGGGAAGTAGCAAGAAACATCATGATAAGGAATTGAGGAATGTTTTGAACATCTTACAAGAAAAAGGTTTGACCGCAGAGAGCAGTAAATGTAGATTTGCACAGAGAAAAGTAACATATTTAGGACATGAGATTGATCATGAAGGCATAAGACCTAAAAAAAGTTGGTGGAAGCTATTAAGAATACCCCATGCCCCACATCTAAAGATGATTTGAGATCCTTTTTAGGTCTAGCCGAGTTTTATTCGAAATTTGTAGAAATTCTTTCAGATAAAACCTACCAAATGAGACTGTTACTAAAAAACAAAGTGAAATTTGAATGGAATGTAAGTTGTCAGAAGGCTTTTCAGGAAATTAAGAATGCAATTGTGAGTGCTCCAATGTTGCATGGGTACGATCCAAAAGCTTGTTCTATTATCACTACGGATGCGAGTGGTAAGGGCCTTGGTAGTGTATTAACACAGTGTGACAATGTGGGTAAAGAATATGTGGTTGCACTTGCATCCTGTTCTTTGTCTCCCACAGAGGAAAAATACTCTGTGATAGAGAGAGAAACTTTGGCATGTTTATGGGCATTAGAACACTTTCAGAAATTTGTCCCTTACTAAATTGTTAACTACGGAAGGTTTATGTAGAGCATCTGCGAGAATAGCTAGACTATCTATGAGACTACAAGATTTCTTATATGAAGTGCAGTATGTTCCTGGGGTAAAAAATGTTACTGCAGATTTTTTAAGTAGAATGTCCTTACCTTTAAGAGAGCTGGATCAACATCCATGGAATGACTGGTGTGTAGCTGGTGTGTTTGATGAGAATACTTTAAGCTCATTTAAAAAAGAAGAATGGATCATGGAGTATGAGAAAGATGAAGTGTTAACAGAAGTTAAAAACAAAGTTATGTTCGGCTGGTATAATGACAAGAAAGTCAAAAGCAGTGATATGTTCAGAGCATTTTGGGAAGTGAGAGATGAATTGAGTATTGAAGGTGATTTTGTGTGTAGAGGTGGGAAGATTATTCATCCCTGTGGTATTAGAAATAAACTTATCGCTATTGGACATGAAGGTCATTCAGGAATATCTTGCACCAAAAGAGGAATTAAAGTACTTTATTGGTGGCCAAAAACTGATGTAGAAATTGAGAGATTTGTACGTGACTGCATGGAGTGTGAGAATAGTGACAAAGCTCAAAAGACACTTAACCCGCCGATTTCTTCTTCAAGTTGTCCTAATATACCATGGTGGGAAGAAGTTGCTTTAGACATTATGGGTCCTATTACATGGCATGATGGGACTTCTAAGTTTATTGTGGTTTTAGTTGATTTGTTTTCAAGGTGGATTGAATTTTCTGTGTTACAAAAAATTGATACCAAGGCAGTGATTAATTTTTTGGAGGAAATATTTTTGAGGGAATGATTTCCCAGAATTTTATTGACGGACAATGGTGTTCAATTTAAATCTGAGGAAATGAAAACTTTTGCTAAAATGACTGGTATTGAACAAGGGTTTACAGCTTTGTATCATCCCAGGGGGAATGCTGTAGTGGAACGTATAAATAGGATTTTCAAGGGCATCATTCAAATTGCAAAGCATGGAAACAAAAGTAATATAGATTCTGAGTTAAGGAAAATGTTATGGGCTTATAGAGTGACACCTCATGAGACAATAGGTCAAAGTCCGTTTGATATAATGCGAGGTAGAATTCCATTTTCGAAGATTAACCCTGGTTGGATGCAAAGAAGCAGACAAGTACTTTGGAGCAAGGAACATGTAAGAAAGTGCATAAAGGGTTCACAAGAAAAGAACAAGAAGTATTTTAATAATAAATATGGCACTAAGGAAGTACATTTGAATGTGGGAGATTGGGTGAGAGTGAAATCCGTAAGGAAAGTGGCTAAAGGTGAGAGCAAGTTTGGCGAGCCTATAAGAATTAAGAAAGTGATGAGAAATACTGTCATTTTGGATGATGGCAGTGTATGTCACATGAGTCGCGTTGCTATTGCTAAGCCTTGCAAACAACAATTTGTGCAGTATGATTTGCTGGAAGGTAATAATAACAAATATTGGTGGTTGGAGTGTGATATTGATGGTAACAAAGATTCTAGAGTTATTGGGGAATTGGAAGCTAGGGGCTGTCAGGAAGGTGCTCAGACTCGTATTAATATGGGAGAATTTGAATGTAATGTGAATGAGCGTGAACAGTATAAAAATGTAGCTTGTGGTGAAGTGAAGAAAAGTTGTTTCGGTAGGGTTCTGAGAAAACCTAAGGTATTAGAATTTTTTTTGTGTGATTAAATAAAAATATATATATTGCGTGATTAAATAAAAATATATATATTTATTTATATATATATTATTATTATTTTTTTTATTGTTTTTTTTTGTGATTTGTTTTTTAAGGGAAGGGGATGTGTAGTGATGTATTAGTTCAAATGTAAAAGAAGAATGCTATGACATCAGGGGCAGTAGAATGTCGGGGCAGGCTGTGACGGGGGATTGGAATGTTTTCATATGAAAGGTCGGAGTTGTGCCGGTTTGGGAATGACGAGCGCATGTATCTCTGTCTGTACATTATAACTGGAAATAAACTTTTAACGGAAAGAACAAGAGGAGCCAGTGTACTTACTTCAAGGGGCCTAAAATCTATTGTGCCCAGGCCATAAAAATCATTAGGAAGACACATGGGTAGAAGTGATGCAAGAAGAGGCTGGCAGTTAGATGACCAAGGTCAGCATTAACTGGAAGGTTGAGTGTATACAGAAGAAGGGGCATATTTACAAGAAAGTGGTGTATCATAGATGATGCACCACATTTCTTGCGCCTCGATAACAACACCAAGTGTGTGCCATATTTACAAAGCGGCGCACCATGGCGCACATTAGTCCTATAGCGTCAGAGAACCTGATTTCTGAGTTTGAAATAGTGTTGATGTCAGATTGTCTGTATTAGGATAGCTTCTTTAGGACAACAAGGCACATAGAATTGATCATCTATGAGATATTGACTTGGAAAGCCATGTATTTTAAGAAAAAACAACAGGATCACAAAACATTTCTGGCTGGTGTTATTTCATGTCTTTGGTAGAAGATGAAGGCGGCACGTGCTCCAAAAACCTTATACTACGGTATTATGAAAATAGGATTACGAAGGTGATAACGTGTGACAAGAACGTCTGTGCACCTTTGCTGTGTTGTCTATTGATGTGTTGGTGATTTGCCCTTTGGTTTTTCTGCTACTGTATTTTTACTTTGTTTTGTTCTAGTGTGGTTGTTGCATTCTGTTTAGACTGTTTTGTTGTGCCCTGTAAAATATTAATTGTTATTACTTTGTGTTTGTGTTTTGTTTGTGTGTGGTATGCCATTCCTTCAGTTTACTTCAGTTACGTCAACAAATTCTACTACCTTTCCAGCCAATGCAGCACATGCATTGAAACGATTTACCACTCTCTGATTTGACAAAATAGTGCTGCTTGTGCTCTCCATCTGCTTAAGACATCCAAAACTGTTGCAGAGACTGTGTCTTAACTTAGCACTCCCTGTGCTCACTTTAAGTGATATGATCAAAATAACGAAAAGGAGATTGCCAACTGGGTCAACCAGTTATAGCAAAGAAAGTATCTTGTGGGTCTATTTCCTCTACAGGTTTACCTACCCAAGCATATCAGTCAAATTGGAGTAAAGTACTATGACAGTTATTGACAGATCCTGCTACAGTGTGTTTCAGCAACACTGTAACCATAGTGCCCTGCGGCTCACAAGTAGATACGGGATGGGTAAAGTTACATTGTAAGATTCGCATTAGGAGTAAAATGAGGTGTGGTGGATAGGCTTGGTTTAAAACCAAGGTGACTATGCGAACAGAATTGACCTTAGAAATTCTGCGGCTTCATTCCATTATGGGGGAAACTCTTGGGGTTGCTACTCTTGTACTTCTGTCAAACTATGATTAAAATAGAGAACGTTGGATGAAAAGATGTACAATAGCTCGACATCCCCAAGTTGTTTCCTGTGTATATATGTTTATTTGTAAATATTTATCACACATGGAAATTAATCGCACCTCTAAAATCCTGAGATATCCAATGTGTCATTAATTGTCTTACTGCTTCATCCTAATGTGACTGATATACTTGGGTGGGTTAATCTGTGAAGCAATTACACACACTGGGGCGCTGTCTATGTTATAACCACTTTTTGTGATATTGCCCTAAATGTTTTGATTGACAAGATTAAACACAACAATATACTTCAGGCAAGTTCGACTGAGAGGTAACCGTTCTCACCATATGTGCCTCGCCATTATAAATGAAAACCAAAAAAAAAAATTACTGTTTTGAGGTCTTTACAATAATATGATAGACCCAAAAAGAGACAGAGACATGACTCACCTCTTCTTTTGATTGATGGATATGATGAAATCTATATGAAACACGGTGTCTCACAGCAGCTTTGCAATTCAATCCGGACTCCATATCAATGATTAAGTGGATCTTCACACCCCATATCTGAATGTCCTTAACCAGTTCTATGATGTCATCATCTTCAGTCTGAATGCAGCTTCTGATTGCGGACAATTCTTTTGAGCAACTCAGTAGTCTCCCTGGAATACAGTGACCAGCTATCCAATATTTTTAACAGACGGTCGTTACTTCAGACTGAAGTACATGGTCCATTATGTTCTCCCGACGTACGCTTTTTTCTGTAATTCTAGGATTTATAATAAATGACAGTAGCAAGAGCTGTCACAGCCTATCTCAATAAGTTAGTGTCTGCGTGGCCGGCCCCGACAGAAGAGACCATTGAGAAGCACGGCAAAGCCCTCTTCTTACAGTAAACATGGAAGTAGAGACATCTGCAGCTGTTCCCCTGCGAGTGTCCAGCAGCGCACAGCCCATTATTGTGCTCCTTTGCTCTTTAAGCACTGTCTTGTGTTTGATCCTAGGCAGCTAAGTCAGAAACCATCCAAAATCCTTCTGTGTAACCCATCACATTACATCTTAAGAGTCATATGTCAAAGGCAGACGATGAAGTGCATTACAAATTATGGAAACCTTATCCTGAATACAGTGGGGGCAGAGTCACTCACAGAAGTAGCTAAACAGAACAAAATATTCTGTAACTATTTTGTTGGCCTTTTACTTTCTGGTAACAGCATACAGAATATAACCTGAAAGGTCTGTTCGTACAAGCCACAGAAATGATGTTTATATTGCTTCAAGGTCCCAGCCTGCAACAAAGAACACATCAGATATGGAAGCTTTTTAAACATTGTATTACAATTACAGACAGTGTAAGATAGATTGTACAAAATGTGCAAGAAAATTTAGGGGCATATTTATGAGAAAGTGGCACATCGGTCCTGATGTTCCACTTTTCTTGCGTCCCCCTTGCTCCCCTTAATAACACCATAGTTGCGCCCTATTTACAATACGGTGCACCATGGCAGTTGTTACCACAACAGCATCACATTTTTTTACTCTGCTGTGGTGCTTTGCTGCGCTAGTGCCAAAGATTTTGACGCTAGTGCAGTAAAGAAAAGGGAGGCCCATAGATTATTATGAGTGTGTCACTTTAACGCTTCCCTGACCAGGCATTAAAAATGATGGAAAGGCAGGCTACCCCCAGAGCATGCACCACCTGGAAACAGTCGAGAAAGCCAGCAGGATGAAGCGATACAAGGTTGCTAGTAGTCGTCTTGCTACTGTGTTGCGGTTTTGCAGGCGTCCTGAGCAGTCAGCAGTCGATCCTTTGGCAGAAGGTGAAGAGGTAATGCAGAGGAACTCTGATGAGCTCTTGCATTCGTTATCTGGTGAGATCCCCAAAGCAGAGACCCTAAATAGCCAGAAAAGGAGGTTTGGCTACCTAGGAAGGAGGATTGGCTACCAAGAGAGGTAAGAGCCTATCAGAAGGAGCCTCTGACGTCACCTGCTGGCACTGGCCACTCAGAGCAGTCCAGTGTGCCACAAACACCTCTGTTTTCAAGATGGCAGAGGTCTGGGACACACTGGAGGAGCTCTGGGCACCTCCCCTGGGAGGTGCAGGTCAGGGCAGTGGTCACTCCCCTTTTCTTTGTCCAGTTTCACACCAGATCAGGGCTGGGGGATCCCTGAACCGGTGTAGACTGGCTTATGCAGAGATGGGCACCATCTGTGCCCATCAAAGCATTTCGAGAGGCTGGGGGAGGCTACTCCTCTCCAGCCCTCACACCTATTTCCAAAGGGAGAGGGTGTTACACCCTCTCTGAGAGGAAGTCCTTTGTTCTGCCTTCCTGGGCCAGGGCTGCCTGGACCACAGGAGGGCAGAAACCTGTCTGAGGGGTTGGCAGCAGCTGCAGTGGAGACCCCGGAAAGGCAGTTTGGCAGTACCCGGGTTCTGTGCTAGAGACCCGGGGGATCATGGAATTGTCCCCCCAATGCCAGAATGGCATTGGGGTGACAATTCCATGATCTTAGACATGTTACCTGGCCATGTTCGGAGTTACCATTGTGACGCTGTACATAGGTAGTGACCTATGTACAGTGCACGCGTGTAATGGTGTCCCCGCACTCACAAAGTCCGGGGAATTTGCTCTGAACAATGTGGGGGCACCTTGGCTAGTGCCAGGGTGCCCACACACTAAGTAACTTGCACCCAACCTTCACCAGGTGAAGGTTAGACATATAGGTGACTTATAAGTTACTTAAGTGCAGTGGTAAATGGCTGTGAAATAACGTGGACGTTATTTCACTCAGGCTGCCCTGGCAGGCCTGTGAAAGAATTGTCAGAGCTCCCTATGGGTGGCAAAAGAAATGTTGCTGCCCATAGGGATCTCCTGGAACCCCAATACCCTGGGTACCTCAGTACCATATACTAGGGAATTATATGGGTGTACCAGTATGCCAATGTCAATTGGTAAATTTAGTCACTAGCCTGTTAGTGACAAATTTGGAAAGCAGAGAGAGCATAACCACTGAGGTTCTGGTTAGCAGAGTCTCAGTGAGACAGTTAGGCATCACACAGGGAACACATACAGGGCACATACGTATGAGCACTGGGGCCCTGCCTGGCAGGGTACCAGTGACACATAGACTAAAACAACATATATACAGTGAAGTATGGGGGTAACATGCCAGGCAAAATAGTACTTTCCTACAACACTTTAATCAGATTTAAAGGTAGCCCCATGTTAACCTATGAGAGGGACCGGCCTTGCAACAGCGAAAAACGAATTTAGCAATATTTCACTGCCAGGACATATAAAACACATTACTATATGCCCTACCTTTACCATACACTGCACCCTGCCCTTGGGGCTACCTAGGGCCTACCTTAGGGGTGTCTGACATGTAAGAAAAGGGAAGGTTTAGGCCTGGCAATTGGGTATACTTGCCAAGTCGAATTTACAGTCAAAACTGCACACACAGACACTGCAGTGGCAGGTCTGAGACATGATTACAGAGCTACTTATGTGGGTGGCACAACCAGTGCTGCAGGCCCACTAGGAGCATTTGATTTACAGGCCCTGGCACTTCTAGTGCACCTTACTAGAGACTTACTAGTAAATCAAATATGCCAGTCATGGATAAACCAATCACATACAGTTTACACAGAGAGCATATGCACTTTAGCACTGGTTAGCAGTGGTAAAGGGGTCAGAGTTCAAAAGCTAACAGAAACAGGTCAGAAAAAAATAGGAGGCAGGAGGCAAAAAGATTGGGGATGACCCTGCATAAGCAAAAAAGTCCAACACTACCTTAATGCTGCCTTTGCATCATAAAAATGACCCTATGATGGCATTAAGGCGGCGCAAGGGGATTGGAAATATGCCCATAAGTGTTTGAGAAAAACTAGTGTTTTCAAAATATTTATTGTTGTAGTGTATTGAACATAGTGCATATCTTTTTTAGTAACTGTCCATTAAAAGAAGACACTACACCCTGATAGCACCACTCATAAGGAATAAGAGGCCAATTTAAAGATTGATGGATGAAGTACAGTCTATCTGAGTGGTGGAGGACCTTACGTCTGCCACCCTGACGGAATAGTCTTCCAAATTTAGAGGTGACTGTTGGCCTAGTCTGTACACAAAAAGGATCCATCATCACAGTGGTTCCATTAAAGATACAAAAAGTTTGATGGATGGCTGCAGTCAATTGTTATAGCCACGCACCAAACTTGTAATATTTCTCGTTTGCTTGGAGCTTGTTTGTTAGAACAAAAAAAAAAGATCTTATATCCTTGGAGTTTTATCCCAAAGTGTGGGGGTTCATTATTTTTTTCGGTCCCTTACTGCCTGTATTTTCCTGGTGGTGATGGGCAGAAATAAAGAACATTACAAAATCCAACTTAGCTAGAGGAAGCTTCTTGTAGATGGAGCCAAGAGGGGCTTCATCCTCAGAATGCTTGCAGTCTGCCTGTCTTTGAATGAGATCAACACACTGACAGTTTGGCAAACAGAGCTGGCTTTTAATTTAGCTCAGTGTTCCTCTCTCTGCTTCACATTACAGAAGTCTCCTGCCCTTCTTTGTAGCCGCAGGCAACTCAATGTTTGCAGAGACGATTGTTTTTAATGGAAAGTTGGGAACTGTTTTTTAAATATAAACAAGCTGGGTACTGTCGTTCCTAATAGATGCTGCCAATTTAAACCTCTGGTCAAAGGACACTGATGCTCTGAAGTTGCACCCATAGCTACATTTGTTAAGTATATTGCACAGACACTGGCATGAGTCCTTAGAATTACACTCACAGTTTTAACATTTCAAGAGACCACATAATCACTCAGTGGTGCCTCTTGCTGTGCACACAGAACGAACATTGACACCAAGATACCTAACTATCAGCTTGGTCAAGCAGTCAGCTTCCAAGGAAAATCATATGCACCTCTCTCCTCCAATGCAGGTTCCCTAACAGCCTTACTGTGATGATATTTGATCTAGCCAGAAGTGGATATGAGTGGGGGGTTTGGTCTCTGCTATTTTCAAGAGGCATGGTTCTTCTGCTTTTTGTAATGGTTCCACTTTTAAACTCTGTTCCAGAGACTTACCCTAACTCTCACACCTTTATTTCGTGTGGCAGATGGCATACTTTATGTGTGGTGGGTACAACTAGTGGGTTTCATAGTTTATGGGGGCTTTGCAAGCACTTTTTTGAGGAATAGTCAGACTTGTTTTTACTGCATTGTACACTATGGGACATATTTAAGAGCCCCTAGCGCCTCATTGTGCCACATTAGCATCATTTTTTTTACACTAATATGGCCCAACAAGACCAAAATTGATGTGCCAAATTTATAAAATATGCATTGCACCACTTTGTAACCCCTTCTACCTCATTATGCCTGCGCCAGGCCTAATGTATGCAAGGGGGGCGTTCCCCCGTTAGGGAGGGGGGGCAAAAAATTGCATCATTTATTTCAGCCTTTTTAATGTCTGGTCAGAGCAGGCATTAAAAGGGGGCATGCCATTGTTTTCAATGGGCCCCTATGTACTGTTCAGGGTTAGCACCACAATTTTGGTGCTAACCCCGAACCGTACATCAATAGCGTCAGAAATTCTGAAGCTATTGCCCCCTACCCTGCGCCATGTTGCACCGTATTTTAAATACAGCACAGTAGAGGGTAGGGGGTACAACGGGCCTGCAAGAAAAGTGGCACTACGTGTAATGTAGCACCACTTTTCTTAAATCTGGCCCTATATGTGATGCCATTAGTATTCCACCTGCTTCAACCTGGAATGACATAAGCAGATGGTCTGAGTTTAAGCCATTAGAGTAATTGATGATTGCAAGGTGACGGTGGCAAAATGTGGTGAGATAGATTTTGAACAGCCTGGCCTAACATGAACAGCTATCACTGAATGTTGGAAATTGGGTTTTTGGTCGGGGTGGGGGATCCAACTCAAGCAGCAGCCACAATTCTTGTCAGGATGAAACGCAAGCAAACCCCAAATTAACCTGTGCTTTAACCTCTGGTAGCTTGGGAGCACAGAAGCAGGCTTAACTTGGAAGCAGTGTGTAAACTATGTATGCAATACTTCAAACAGTAACAATGTCAAAACTCAACACAAGAAAACTTCCACACCAATTTAGAAAAATAGAGTAAAATTGAATATATTATTTTATCCCACAATGAAAAAAATCCATTCAATAGAACCCAAGATACACAATTTTAAAGATTTCAGGTAAGTACAATGCCTAAAAAGCACAAAGCACCACTCACAGTTAACTGGTTGTGCAAGACCAGGTGAAAGTCACAAGTTCAGGCCGACTGCTATGGAGCACAGGCCGGATACAGAGACAATGTCTCATCCCACTGAAAGAGTTACCTACAAATTCCAGCGCAATGAGTTCCTTTCATGTTGGAAGGGTCCCTGAGGAGCAGGGAGAGTGTCACGGCTGGTCAGTCTATGTAGCACGAAGAGCAGGCCAGGCATCACATATGGTAGTAACCTGGAGCTTGAGGTATCCTGTCAGGTGACGCGTACGGTTATTGCTTGAGTTTCGGGCTGGCAGTCACCACAAGCTGTTGATGCTGTTACGTGAAGTGCATATCTGGCACTACCGGGCATTGTGGCTTTCACTGTAGCACGAACAGTCAGGTTCACTGGAGCTTTGAGTTGGGGGCAACATGGGTGGCAAAATCTTGGCATGAACAGGCACATTTGCTAAGAGCCCAAAACGTCAGGAGGGCTTAATTCAGGCCACACCAAAGATCCAGAATCCAGAAATTGAGGGGCACCACTTGGTGGTCAGGAACTCACTCCTGCAGGTGCCTTAAGGGCTCAGACAGGTCCAGTTGCAGGTCCAGATGCAGGTCCAGGCAGCAGGTCAACTGGGCAATTTCAGGGAGCCTCTGGAGTTTGTTATGAACTAATAGTTCAAAACAGGAGTTCTGCTGGTTGATCCTGGAAGTTACTTAAGCCTGGGATGAAAGGTGCAGGTCCAGTCTTCTTTCTCCGCAAGCAGAGCAGCAGGCAGCAGAGTAGCAAGATCACAGAGTGGCAGTCCTTCCGGTAGCAAAGCAGCACTGCAATCCTTCTTCTGTAGTATTCACAAGTCCTAGAGTGTACTCAAATGTTGGATGTGAGGGCCCACCATTTATACCTGGTGCTCGCTTTATAGTCAGAAAAAAGAAGTGGCTGGAAGGCAAAAAGTTGGGGGCAAAATCACACCAAGGATGTCTAGTTCAACAACGATATTCTTGAATAGGATACACAGTGTTCTACTGAGATAACTTTGACTTGCCTTGATATGATCATTCTTCCTTGCGCTTCTTGGTGCACATCTTGGTCTACATTCATTTCTATGATGCATTTAGAATTCCTTTCTGGTATTCATGGTTTAAAGGCTAGTAAAATTAGCTCCCATATCAATATAAATTGCTTGGCCAAGCTCAAAATGTGAAATGCAGGAATCAAAAGATATATTGGAGAGAAGTAAAAGAAAACATTGGTAAAAAATAATGAACATGTACTAATTCAGTAAAACAAAAAGAAAGTCAGAATAGGAGAGCTCAGCTGAAATAGACAACATGTATAAGGTTCACTAATGAGACTTATAATACATGTTTATCATGGATGCCTGTTAAAGGCTGATGAGAAGAGAATTGTTAAAATGTTCTTTTAAGTGTCTGTAAGGGCCTTTTACTTAGTTAGTACTCTACTGTTTTTGTTTACCCTAGCCATGTTGTCAAATAACATGACATTTCTCATATTATTGTTTGGAGGTAGATAGGTGGATGTATGGAAGACTGGATGGATGGATGAATGGACGAGAATGTAGTTGGGTGGATATATTGATGAATGATAGTACAGGGGTGAATGGTCAGGTGTAGATGGTGAATGGATGGTTGGATGGATCTGGGTGGAAATTAGGATCTTGGTGAGTGTTTGGATGGATAGATCGATGCTTTGGGATGGGAATGTCGTCTGCATGCTAAACATGCATGTTTTCCTGGCTTGAATGCCTAACTGTGTAAGTATATTATAGCCTGCCCTTTATTTTGCCTCTTGTATGTCAGACCTGCCCTTTTATCTATCACTGATTACTGCTTCAGAGAGGCTGATGACAGCAGGTGCAGAATCTTCACCCTTCATTGTGCCTCTGTTGTATATGCTCTCATCTAGAGACAGCACAAAGTCTACTTGCTGTGAGAAGCATCACTCTACTGAAAGGATGTGTCTCGGGAAGGGCACTTCAAAGAAGAACCACTCTAAGCCAGTTCTGCATCTGAGACAGTGGATACACATCCCCTCTCCAGAAAGTGTGGATAAAGGGAGATCCAAACAATCCCCCTTTGTTCCAGTTCCAAGTTCTTAAAGAACAAGGAAGGGAAGTGCTCCACAGACTAATCAGAAGGAACGCTGTGTGACAGGGACTGGTGTCTGCCTGAAAGCCAGTCTCCTATAAGAGAGGGGACATCACCTGGAGCTTGCACCTTCATCTGGAAGAGCTGAGAGGCTTACCAAGTGCCTAACAGCCTCGTGCCTGCTGAGAGAGGGAAGAAATCTGCCTTGCCTGCAAGCAGAAGGAACTTCCAGGAGGAGGATTCTAGGACATCCCAGGAACACTAGGGCAATCACAGGAAGCTTGCATTTCTATTAGCACAAGACCTTGAAGCTACCACCTGAGACCGAGTTTTTTTTGTGCTAGTAGAGGCAGGGGCAGATCAAATAACGTAGAGTGGAATTTAGCTGAAACTTCACTAGTTTCATCAGAAACAGTTATAGTGAAATTTGTGCACACATATGCACTATTTCCCTTTAATTTAGTCTAACCTACTACTCTACATTTTACTACCTCTCTGTTTCTAGTAGTAGTGGTTCTAATGCTTATGAGTTGGAAGTCCACATTTGTCAACAGAGCTTCTGGTACTAACATTCATGGTGAGGGGTCAGGAACACGTGACCACTGTCCAACGGAGGTTCTTCCATTGGAGCGGAAGAGCCCAGTCCCACCCCCCCCACACACACACACTGCTGCAGAAAGAGTAAAAAATAAAAATGGTAACAGCATGGTTTTATTGCTATTTTATTTTATACTCTGCTGAACAGAGTGTGGGGGTGGGGTCTGTGAGGCATTGCTGCTGATTGGCAGCAATGTGGAGTGGCCACTTCAGTTTGAAGTGCGCATGTAGGTTTGGCTGGCTATCTTACTAAGTACAGCCCGAAATACGCAATTCAAACCTCTGGAAAATTATAGACTGAAAATGTTTCTTGTCATTCAGAATATCAGTGTCACATGCGTCTGGGATATGGTTTATGGTGCCCCTCACAAACACAGTACACTTTATGCATTGTTATAAAAACATAAATAGGTGCTAAAGCAGGTGTTCTAATAAATATATGAATGAATATTCATGTATTTTAAGTAATAGATGCGCATAGAAAATGTATTAATATAGCGAAAAATAATGCACACATTTGAAAATGTGTCCATGTGAGTGGCCGCCAATGTTCACGAAGTGTACCTATTAATGGCTTGTTATTATGAAATATAAAGCTTATGTTTGGTTAATGTGGTAATATGTTATATTAAGGGTTATGCATTATGTATTAGCCTTATTAATTGTAGTTCTTAACTTAGCAAAGCTCTTGGTCTAGTTGCACGGCCTCATGTCAAGCTGTATTTCTGAACAGATTAATAAAACGTTTGCTTAGAGAATTAAATTGTGATATTCCACTGTGCTGACTGAATGTGCCCGTAGCTAAAAGTCTTTCTCTTGAGAACTGCTTGCTAGAAGATGCTGTTCTTGTAAAATGTAACATTATAAGTGTAATATATGTAAGACTGACTTTCTCAGGAGGAGAACAATAACCGCACTGACTTGAGTACAAGCTGCAACAATATTGTCCCTGACGAGCCGGATGATGAGGACATTACAAAAGAAGCCAATCAGCCATGTGAACTGAGTAGTAGTAGCAATTATAGATTTTATATTTTAGTTCTATATGACAAAGTGTGAACATGCGATCCCTTGACCAATAGGGACTTGGAAAGTAATTTTAGAAACCCTAACTTAGCCAGACTGCACCAAAGGAAGACAGCGCATTTGCCCATTTTCTTTCTTGACGAAAGCCCATTACTTTACTGAGCGTCTTGACAAGAGACATGCTTTACTTTAAAGCTTAAAGACTTTGCTTTTTCCTGAACTTTGATGCTAAATTCTGATGCCTTGCTGACCAAACTGATGTCCTGATGACGAAGACTATTTTAGCTTACAGATCCAACTGAGGAGAGGTATCCACTGTTGCATGTGTTTTGTTATGCCTATTTGCTTTTTCTTTCTAGGTACCAACCGCACTATTTTGATAGAGCCATAGTTAGATGTTTTCTAAATTTGTGTTGACTAAATTGTTTTGCATGAAACCCAACATGCTAATCTGGTGTTAGATAAAGATCTTCACTAATGAAAGTCTTTTATTGCTGTAATAGTAGATGTCTTTCATTTGCTGAATAAATGTATGTGATATCGTTTGCGCAATTGTTCTTGTTATTTCTTTGCACCATAACCTTAGTATGTGTAATTGTTCAAGCTTTGATTGGATTACGTTTCTTTCGCAGATTTGGACAGCCAGTGATGTTTATGTATGTTTATCATTTGATTTTGAGATTATTTTATGTGACATTAGCATTGTTCATATAGGGAAATAAATATTCTAACTTTTACTAAAAAGGAGTTGTTATTCATGACTGAAAGGTCACGGTGTGTGATAATAACTCCTATTGATTATTGATGTTATTGATTAATTATTATTGATCTGCATGTACCGGATTTATGGTGGGACATCTTAAATGCGAGTGAAAAGGTTCATCAACCTATTTGCGTCCCTTTGTAACTTTACTTATTAAGCTGTGACGGCGCTAACACAGGTTATATGTGAATCATCACTTTATTCATTAAAATCTGTGTTTGAATTTTCGGATGCTATATCTATAGTCACCGTTTTCGAGTCTCGGTTTTTGATCCCAAAAGTATAGAAATTGCTTCGGCGCCAAATAACTAAACGGGTACAAAGTGAATATCCCCCTCAAGGCTTCCCGACCCCTCCCTTCGCAGACCTCCTTTGCTTCTGCTGAAGTAACTTCACAGGAACACGTGACTAGTGCCAGGAGACAGACAGCGGCTTGTACTGACCCCGACAGCTTCTGAAAATCGAGCACACAACCACATTAGGTAGGACTAGGAACAAAGACATGAAACCGGCGCAGAACATTATTCAATGACTTTGACATCTAATAACAGCGTATTGTGCCTCACTCAGAAAACTGGTGAACTGTGTAGAACAAAACTTTTTCTTCTCTAAATTTATCCTCTGCTTTTTCGGTGCATTTTCGGAGGCTCTTCAGCGCTGCGGTGACTTTCGGTAAGGATCACAATATTGTGTGTTTGCATGGCATTTTTAAAAATATGTTCACACTGCTTTACCACTCTTCACGTTGACACTACTAGAAGTGGACCCATTATATTAGAATGCATATTGGAGAAGGTTTTGCAAATATTTCCTTTGGAAGTGAGAAACTGTGACTGACTACCTACATGTTTTTTCACTCATATGATCCTTAGATGTATATGTGATGTAATGAAAATACATTTATCCTACTGAGTTATGTCATTATGGTGACTGTAGAAATACAGCAAGTTTGTCATTATGCGACAAACATACGACCAGTAGATAGGCGCCTACGAGGAGTAATGCCACAAGTATTCTCACACATGAACAAAGAGGGATGGCATAACTCACTTTAATTTGTCTGATTGTCTGCGTATATGTCTTTCTGTTTGTCCAGTCTGCCTGCCTTTCTTTCTGGCTTCTCTACCTGTTTGTCTCTCTTCCTCTCCCGCCTGCGTTCCAGACACTTTTCTTAACATAACTACATGTGCAAGTGTTTTTTTTTATTTACCCCGTTTCACTTTCCTGTTTATCCTCGGCCTGCTAAGTATTTCTTTTCTGCCTATTCGCCTTTCTGCCTAACCATGGGCCGAAGGTTGTGCACAATTAAGGGAATTTACAAATGTAAAACTTGAATACTAATTCACTTACTTTTGAATTCATAAGTGATTAACTGGGACATTGGCAATTGTAGGATTAGGGTTGAATATTTGGGGCATTTCTGTACGATGGGGGTGAAAAACTGGACACCCACAGACTTGAAAACTTTTTTTAAAGTATCATTTGCATTTTGTATCCTGGTAATGCGGATAAGCTACATTGGTTAAGGACGGATGAAATCTCCTCCTGGGCTGGAAGGTTTTCTCCTAGAGGGATCCTCCTTGGCTAGGAGGTTCTCGTAGAGGGAAATAAGTGCACATTTGTGCTCGGCATATGCATGGATAGCTGCACATCAGGATCCAGATTATGGAAATCACCCAGAAATACAGTTCGCTTGCGCACCTGCATTTGTAGTCGCATTGTACTTATATATTACTGCTTTTTTGTACCGTTATGTAATGCCAGTTGTGCAGGCCTTCATTTCGCACTACCTCAATATGATACTTTAGTGCCCTTGTCTGCATGGGGCAAGTTAGCCCATCAAATGGGTGAATTAGTTTGCCTGTGTACAAAGCTCATATAACAGATGTGGTGGGCCGTCAAATGCTCCCAGGAGGCAAAGTAATTGTGCACGGTCTAAGAAGTGATACACAGTGCATTCCCAAGAAGCACATTGTGGAAGCAGAGCGAGAGGAACCCATGCCACGCCCGCTATCAACCACCAGCAGTGTCTACCAGCAATGAAAGGTGGAGTGGTAATTCGTACTATTGTTGCATCTTTCATTGTTGTGCTCTCTCCAGCAGTAACCATTGACAGAGTACTTTGTAGGTATGATTTGATAAAGACATCTTGGGGACATTTGGAAAGCTTCCCTGGGTTTGCATTCCATCCGTTGCTTACCACTTGCTCTGTAAGTCACATTTTCTGGCTTTTAATTTGCTGGCTTTATTTGTTTTAGGCTGTCCAGTCTGAGTATGTCCGTCCCAAGGAGAAAAGCTTTTTCACACTACCTCTCCTTGTGTTCTACCACGACTGCTCCTTACTGTAAAGAGGACTGTACATCTTGTTCTTATCTGTACACATTTGCTGTGCATTCATAGACAGAGGTCAAATGTCAGACTCTGTCTTCTGAAGGAACTTGGGGACTCATTTACAAGAACCTGACACATCAGATCCGATGCGTCAGATTTTCGTGTGCTGCCCTACACCCCCCTAACAACTCCATGGTATCGCTGTATTTACGATACCTAGCTCCATGACGCACATTTTCCACAGTTGCATCAGAAATTCTGATGCATCTCTGGCGCTAAAGTCACTCATTGCTGGACTATCGTAAAAAAAGGACAGTACTCCAGCAATAAATGGAAGACCTCCATTGTAAAAAGCCTTGCGTCAGTTTAATGCGTGCTCTGAGCATTTGTTCAATTTTTGACGCAGTGAAGACGCAGAATGACGCAGTGAAATCTTGTTGATTTCGCTGCACCAGTTCTGTGTGGGTTTCAATGGGGAAATGCCTACCTTCCTTACAATACACCTGGCACAGATATAATGTGGCCCAAGGCTTTGCAAACTGGCGTAATGGTCCCATTGCACAAGTTTGTAAATGTGGCTTACTGTAGGGGACTCTGCAGTGTCAAAAAACATGGTGCTACGGTGGCGCAAGGACCATTGTGTTTACTAAACTTTCTCTAACTTCAAAGTGAGAGGATTTATGTGACAATCTTGCTGGATACCCGGGGTAGAGGAAAGGGTTTTTTCTAGCACACAACAACATTTAAATGAACTGTGTAAGTATTTCTAAATATATCAGAATCAGGGCCGGCTTTAGGACTGGTGGCGTCCTGTGCAACAATTTATTTTGGCACCCCCCACCCCATGACCTCCTTCTCGGTTTCACTCACTACCACCCGGCAATTGTGCCCCTCATCTCTCCATAGCCCCTTTTCACATACATTCATTTGTTTTAAAGCAATTGTAAATGCTGGCTTCACTAATCCACTCATCTATCCACATAAAATATAGGGGTACATTTAAGAACCCCCTAGCGCCATTCTAACGCCACATTAGCGTCAATATGTTTACGCTAATGTGGCGTTAGAAGGCCAAAAACGCTGTGCCATCTTTACAAAGTAGCTCAATGCGTGCATTGTGCCACTTTGTATCCCTTTGCGCTACTTTATGCCTGCGCAGGCATAATGTATGCAAAGGTGGCATTCCCCCGCTAAGGGGGGCCTAAAACATGGCACAAAGAAATCTGACATATTTCTTTGCGTCATTTTTTTCCAGCACTTTTAACACCTGCTCAGAGCAGTTTACCGGTTACAATGGGCCTCTGGATGCTTTGCAGGTTTAGCGTCAAAAATGTTTATGCTAATCCTGCAAAGCACCAGATTAGCATAAACAATTCTGACGCTAGTCCCCTAACTACCGCCATGGTGCACCGTATTTTAAATATGATGCACACATGGTGGCGTTAGGGATGTGTTAAGGGCAGGTCCTTTAGGGCGGAAGGGCCACCCCCCCACCTTTTGCCCCTCATGAAGAGTGTCTGTCAGACTGAGCAAAGGTCAGCCTGACAGACACTCTTCATGTTCAGGTCAGGCAGCCAGGAGCAGACATGCGTGATTTGCGCAGACTTCTGGCTGCCTGAGCTGAACTTTGCTGGGCTGAAGAGGTCACAGCTCCTATGGGTGTGACCTCCTCAGCTCAGCAAAGGTGCCTTGAGGTCCTCCCACGGGTGACAAGGAAAGTGTCACCCATTGACTTCGACCTGGGCGCTTCAGGTTTAAGGCCTGAAGCGCCCAGGGCGAGTGTCAATCAGTGACACCTCGTCACAGAGTGGGGTGGGGTCAGCAGTCTCACTGACCCACATCCCACTCTGTGACGAGGCTGTGACTGCTGCCTTCCCTCATTGGCTGACAGAGGGAAGGCAGCAGTCCCAATCCTCCTGGGACCTCCGAGGCTGAAGGTAAGTGTGTGTGTGTGATCTTTTTAAATGAATGTTTGGTGCATGCATGTATGTTTGAATGTTGATGAGTGATGTTAATGGATGTGCGTGCGTGTGTGTGTGTGAAAGTGTGTGTGTGCTTCCCGCCTGCTCCCCTCCCTCCTAAAACTGACAGCTGCCACTGGCTAAGGGGCGCAAGAAAAGTGGCGCAGCACTGTGTGCAGCGCAACATTTTTCAAATATGCCCCCTAAGGGCATATTTAAGAGCCCCTACTGCCATTCTAACACCACATTAGTGTCATTTGTTTTAGGCTAATGTGGTGTTAGAAGGCCAAAAACGCTTTGCCAAATTTATAAAGAGGCGCAATGCATGCATTGCGCCACTTTGTAACTGTTTGCGCTACATTATGCCTGCACCAGGCATAATGTATGCAAAGGGGCCATCCTCTATTAGGGGGGCCAAAAAAGTGACACAAAGAAATCTGTCAGATTTCTTTGCGTCATTTTTTTCCAGCACTTTTCAGAGGAGGCATTAAAAGGAGGCTTCCATTGGTTACAATAGGTCTCAGGGTGCTTTGCAAGATTAGCGTCAACATTTTTTACGCTAATCCTGCAAAGTGCCAAAGTAGCATAAAACATTCTGATGCTAGTCCCATAACTACCGCCTTTGTGCGGTGTATTTTAAATATGAGGCACACATGGTGAAATTAGGGGGGGGGGGCGTTAACGGGTGCAAGAAAAGTGGTGCTGCACTCTGTGCAGGGCCACTTTTCGTAAATATGCCCCATAGTTCTGTATTTTGCAGATGGCATATTAACCCTCTAATGTACTTTATGTTGAGTCAAAACTGCCACTAGGCAAAGCTCTTGTCTCTCTCCCTAGAGAAGGAACATTAATCACAAGAGGTATTTTGACTTTTTAATTGTTTCCTGAAGGCTGGACGCACAAGAAACTTTTCAGCTGGTACTTTCAAATCACAAGTTTCGGAAGTTATTAGCAAACACAGCGTCCCCTGAAGTCAGTGCCTGGTGCTACCGCAGCGCTCACTCCGCCCAAAAGCTGGTCCTGATCAGAATTATCAAAGCTCAAATGGAGCATATTTTTTGTTAATTCTGAATTGTGTTGGAAAGAACTATTTTAATAGGATCGAAACAAATCAGTACTCTAGATGATTCCATTTCCACACATTATCGTTTGTGTGCTGTATAGTTGTGTAAGTAAAACTGTATGTCTGTGCAAATGTAATGGTCATTTCAATTGGAAATGTGTTACCTGTTACAGCAGTGTGCTCCCACACCATGCCTACTTCACTCTGCACTGCTCCACATCACTGCACTCTCTCCTGCATCACTTCACTTTACACCACTCCATGCCACTGCACTCTACACTACTGCACTCTACTTCACTTTGTACCACTCCACTGTATGCCACTTCACTCTATGCCTCTCTACTCTACTCTGCACCACTCTACTTGGTGCCAGTGCACTCTGCTCTACAGCACTGTACTCTTTGCCACTGCACTCTACACTTCCTCAGTCTAGACCACTCCCCTCTAATCTGCAAAACGTTACTCTGCACTACTCTGCAAAACTGCACTATATGCTACTGCACTCTGTGTCAGTACACTCTACACCTATGCTCTCTACTTTTTATCACTGCACTCCATGAGAAACCACTGAGGCCACTCTAATGTACTCTGCACCACAGCACGCTATGCCACTGCACTCTACACCACTTTACACCATTACTGTATATCTCTCTACTCTATGCTCTGCACTCCATGCCACTCTACCCTACACCACTGTACTCTACCTCACTACACAATACTTTACACTACTGGACTCAATGATGCTGCACTCTACTTTGCACCACTCTACTCTATGCCGCTGCACTGTATGCCAATGCAATCTACACCAATACACACCACTGCAGTCTACAAGTATGTACTCTGCAACACTGCACTCTACGCCACTCTACTCTGCACTGCTGTATTCTGTGCCAATGCACTCTACACCACTCTTCTCTGCATCTCTCCACTGTATGCCACTGCACTCCATGGCACTGCATTCTATAGCACTATAATCTACTCAACGCCACTCTACGCCATTCTCCTCTACACCACACTATGCCTTGGCACTCTATGCCAATCTAATCTACACTATTGTTCTCTACACCACTCCACTCTTCACCACTGCACTCTACTCCACTGCACTTTACTATGCAACACTCTAATCTATGCCACTGAATTATACAGCACTGCATTGTACGCCACTGAATTTTATGCTGCTGGACTTTACTGTACTCTATGTCAAGGCACTCTACACAAGCTCACTCTAGTCAATGCCACTCCACTGTATTCCACACTATGCGACTCCACTCTATGCCACTCCAATACACAACACTCTCTGCCACTACACTCTATGGCACTCTACTCCACTCTTCGCCATTCCACTCTATAACTCTCCATGCCACTCTCCTGTACACCACTAACTTTTAGCCATCCTGAACAGCAGCCATGCTGGTGCAGTGCTTAATTTGTGCTTGTTCTTTTCAGTGCTGAGCACCGGCCTTTCTTTTTGAGGGCCCGTGCTTATTCTTCTGCCCCAAGCATTTGTTGCGAGCAAAAGACACATATAGGAAAGATGGAGGAAGAGAACAACAAAAAAGTGTTGCAATAGGAGAAAGCGAAAGCTGCAAAAGTGAGCTGAAGGGTCAGGGAGTGGCTTTAAATGGATTGAAGAGGCCAGAGATGGCTTCAGGATTACGCTACCTCAGTATTCCGTGTTCCCACATTTAATTGCAGCAGCTGTGCGTTTAAGAGGAGGCCTTTGAACACTGGCACGTTTTTATTTTTAAATTAAGCACTGTGCTGGTGTACAACATGGCTAAAACACAATGGCAAAGCCAATAGCTCTTGCATAGGCGAGACCTATTGCCTTTGCCAATGCTTGTTTAAAATGTAATTGGTGGCACAGTCTAGGCCTGCACTGTGTGCACACACCATAGGTGCACACCAGAAAAAAATGGACAGCTAGGTCAATCTGTGAGCCAGACCCTCATTACAAAGCCGCGTGCATAAATGTTACAAAATTGAGTACTTAAGGAAACATTGAACATTCCAAGATTTCCTTGACAACTCAGAAAATCGACTGTAAATCCCATGAAAGTCAGACATTTACACCCAATTTAGAAACATCCCAACGGGAGCATATTTGCAACTTTTTCCACGGCCCTTTCTGGCTGTACGCTTTGAGCAATCTATATTTTTGCTTATCTACTTCTTTTTCTTTATCGATCTTTCTGTTTGGCTGTCTTTCTGTCAATATATTTATGTTTGTGTTTTCTTGAATGTTATCTGTTATCGTGTATTTTTTTTAATGTACAGTATCAGCATCAAGTTTTACTGTGCATTGTAATCATGCACTGTGACACACATTGATATGCACACAGAAAAAGTGAGTTGTGCACAATTTGCCTCTTACGATTCTGGGATGTGTGAATTGTTGACAATCAGAAGATATGCCTTAAAGGCTAAATTGCCATTTTAATCCACGAAATGGGTCATTAAAAGCAACTTTATTTTAATTTAAAAGTGTCTAAAACAACAGATTTCTTTAGTCAACGATTTTGTTATATAGAGCAACTGTGATATAGAATATGGTCTTAATAAAGATATTTATTTTCATCCTCTTTCCAAAAGATAAAAAAACTAGAGTTGCGTGGTGGATAAATGAAGCTATCAAATATACGCGCAGTTTGCATAATTTAAGACATAGGGGGTCATTACAACCCTGGCGGATGGCGGAGAACCGGCGGTAAGACCGCCAACAGGCTGGCGGTCTTGCCTAGGTGAATTATGACCATGGCTGTTACCGCCATGGTCATCCGCCGGTTCTCCGTCCCGCCCGCCAGGGCGGAAACCACCGCCGGGCTGGGGACCAGGGTCTCCAGCCCTGCGGCCGTCAGTATACCGCCGGCGGTATTTGGACCCGGCTTACCGCCGTGGATTTCCAGCGGTTTCAACTGCCATGAAATCCATGGCGGTAAGCACTATCAGTGCCAGGGAATTCCTTCCCTGGCACTGATAGGGGTCTACCCCACCCCCCACCCGACTCCCTCGCCTACACCCCCCACCACCCCTGCCAACCCCCAAAGGTGGCAGGGCCCCCCTCCCCACCCCGACCCCCAACATAACATTACTGACACACACCCGACACGCATGCAGGCACCACCAACACACACACGCACACACCCCGACATACATGCCCACAGCCACACACACAGTCAGGCACGCACACCCACATTCAAACATACACGCACACATCCATACAGACATACCCACAGACATATACGCACTCATTCCCATGCACACAACACCCCCGCAAGCATACACGCACTCACACACCCCCTCTACATACACACATGCACACCCCCATGCACGCACACAACACACAACGCCCCCCCATCTCCCTCCCCTAACGGACGATCGACTTACCTGGTCCGTCGATCCTCCGGGAGGGGACAGGAGCCATGGGGGCAGCTCCGCCGCCACCGCCACGCCAACAGAACACCGCCACAGCGAATCACAGGACGTGATTCGCTGGGCGGTGTTCTGTTCGCGTGGCGGTGGAGGTGGAGCAACCTCCACTTCCCCGCCGCCTGTAAGTATGGCTGTTGGCGGCTCTCCGTCGGAATAACGACGGAGAGCAGCCAACAGATATAATATGCTGAGCGGCAAACCGCCTGCACAGGTGGTCTTCCGCACGGCGGTCCCTCGGCGGTCTTACAAAAAGACCGCTGAGGTCGTAATGACCCCCATAATCCCTACTACTGTCGTTATTCGCTATTATAGGCTTAGATAACATTAACCGCGGGAGCACCGCCAACAGGCTGGCGGTGCTCCCATGGGCATTCTAACCGCGGCGGTACAGCCGCAGTCAGAAACGGGAAACCGGCGGTGTCCCGCCGGTTTCCCGCTGCCCAAGGGAATCCTCCATGGCGGCGCTGCAGGCAGCGCCGCCATGGGGATTCCGACCCCCTTACTGCCAGCCTGGCTCTGGCGGTTTTGACCGCCAGAACCTGGCTGGCGGTAAAGGGTGTCGTGGGGCCCCCTAACAGGGCCCCAATCGCGACGGGTGCAACTGCACCCGTCGCACCCCTTCCACTCCGCCGGCTCCATTCGGAGCCGGCATCCTCATGGAAGGGGGTTTCCCGCTGGGCTGGCGGGCGGCCTTCTGGCGGTCGCCCGCCAGCCCAGCGGGAAACTCAGAATGACCGCTGCGGTCTTTCGACCGCGGTTCGGTCTTCTGGCGGTTCCCGCCAGGCGGGCGGCTTCCGCCGCCCGCAGAGGTCAGAATGACCCCTAAAGTATTATTATTATATATTTAATTAAACTTGTGGCATATTGAAAGGAAATACGTAAGATTTCAAGAAGCGCAATGAATATCGAACCCTAAAATAGAATAACGGGAGGGGACACACAGTTATGCAGTGTACACAGGGCAGAGGTTTAAATCTTAAATTTCGTGGCACTGACTCTAGATTTCAGAAAAAATTCCCTCTAGAGAGCCAGTTTCAAGTGGCATGGTAGTCAGCTGCGAACTATGAATGTTGTGGCAATTTCGGGGTGTGTGGACTACTGTTCAAAACAAGGTGATGACAAAGAGCGTGCGATAATACATATCGACTCTGCTTCCCTCATACTTTCCATATTTTTCAGTTAGAGCCCATCCAGGTGTCAAATTCCGAAACTGCTGTGTTCTTGCTGGATTTATAATCATGGTGGGGTCAGTATTTCCCATTCATGGGGATACTTGTAACAAAGTGATTACCTACTAACAAAGAATGTCATTTGTTCATGCATGACTGCGTCGTTTGGCTTTTCTGAGAGTTTAGCTTTTTCTGTCATTTTATAGGTTTGCTTCGTGTTTCTAAAAATAGTTTTTGGCAGAACTGTAGCCTTACTCATTGCTTTTGAAATGTGTGCACATCCTTTAAAAGAGAAGCATTAGTGAAGATGATGAATTGGAGATTCTTCTTTACTAATCGAGGGTACTCTTTCAAAGTTACTAGTTCGGGTACTAGTTCGGGTACGTAAGTACGGGTCTTGTCGCGTTTTATTAGCATGCTGGTCAGAATGACAAAAGGTCTTTAGCCTGCTATTTTGTCTCAAATGGAGGTTTGACAAGTTCTCCAGAGATCAGCATGTTCTTATTGTGATGTGCTGTTCCCTATGTACATTGGCTTGACTAATCCGTTGTATATGGGACAGGATACAGAAGCAGTTACATTTTATGTCTATCCTCAAGCTTAGTTTTGACAAGACTTTCCAATTTTTACCCATTAAGTTTTGTGGAACTTTGAGGCTAAAGAACTGGCAAGGTCAGATGAGGATAGTAATGACATGACTTTAGAAAGGTGGTTAAAATGAAACCAGGCTTTGAACAAGGGACTGAACAATCTTGTTAGAATTACCTTGTAAGAAAATTGGTCATTAGTTGTGTGGTCTGCAAAAGTAATGGCTCCACATTTGTCCTACACTGAGGACCAAACACCCCATTCTAGCAGTTAATTCTTTTAGGGTAGGAAGCAGAGCAGTCTAAGGCCTACTCAAGGGAGGTCTTGTGGGCTAGCAATAACCATTCACATATTCACAAACATAGCACTCAATAAATGATTGTTCAGTCTGTGTTATTTTCTTTCAAAAAGAAAAAAGTATATTTATTTCACACTCAGTACTATCCAACAATTTACAAATACATATAAACGGATGGAAATACTTTTTGATAACATTGCGTAATCACTCTTACCCCTCCCAAAGGGAGATCTACATAAACAAATCACAAGTCAAAACATTCACTTGTATGAAAATGCAATATTTTAATAACTTTGAATGAAAACACAATATTGGCAATAAGCATGTATCCTTTTGAGCACACAAGGTTGTTAGCATCATTACTTCATTAAAACATTCCCAAGAGAAATGTCTATGCATGTATGGGTGATTTGTGTATTCAGCATAACTTTTAACATGAATAATGCAATTGAGGTATAGCCCCAAAAGGGCATTACCTTTATAATCACAACAGTGTGCAATTATAGACTTTCACCCCTCAAGGGTGTTGCGCAGTATGCCATGTTGGCATGAAATACAGACCTTAAACATAGCCCCTAAAGGGTGTCACATTTATAATCACATATGGCGGTGATTGCAGACACATCCTCATACTAATCTTTGGCATGAAATATTTAAATTTACACATAGTCCTGTGCATTTATAATCACAAGATATGCAATTACATCGTTTCATCCCCAGAGGACGCTTGTGTAACATGAAAACTGATGTTGACCACCTTCAGGCTGCAGGTACTGCAGCCATAGACTTTACCCCTGGAGGGCACAGCACTCCCTGCTTTAGAGCACATGCTCTAGCCTGGGGAGCGCTTGAAAATATCAGGAAAATCCTGGCAGGTCATGCTTTTAGAGTCCTACCCAACTTAGAGTGGGGCCTCTGGAAAAGCCTATTTTGAGGGAGACTGCGTTACTCGAGCAGCTCTCACCGCACTTTTGATGCCTTTTGGTGGTGACCACGTCCTCCTGGGGCCACAACTAGCGGAAGATGACTAGTTTTAGGGGAAAAACTAGGCAACCCCCTCAGGGCGTTATGGAGTGCTCCTTATCAAGCTCATGCATTTTTAGTCAGCGGCTCTCCCACTGTGTTGGGGAGAGCTGCAAGTCCGCTTTCATTTGTTCTTTTTTTCAATCTCGCATCACACTAATGGCTTTGGGGCCCAGTCCCATCTGTGTACTTTGTAGGCAGGTTATCTTACTGGAGGACACGTGGAGGAGTCCACCCCGACTGGGCCTGCCGGCTTCAAACACCAGAAGCACTCCAGTGTGCTGCCATGGGAGCAGGCAGCACTTCTTTTGGCCTGCACGCTTGTGAGGGCAGGCATGTAGATAGTGGCTGGCCTCTCACTCCCCCCCAGTCATGGGTACTGGGAGGGGGGTTGGCCAGCCATGCAGGGGAGCACAGCAGCACTGCCCCTCCTTGTCTCTTGCCACTGGGGCCCAGAGATTGGGTCGCGGGCCCCTTCCCGTGATTACAGGAGAGCACAACGGTGCCCCCCCCGCTGTAAGGTTTTCGTCAGGGACCAGGGACCCCTTCCTGCCATAACAAGGGAGAGCAACGATGTTCCATCACCTCATTTCCTCATAGGGGTACAGAGATTGGGTCCTCGTGCCCCCTGTTGTTGTGGGGAGCATGACTCTGCTCCCTCACTACAGGGACTCCTCGGGACCCAGGGATGGGTTCCTGGGCCCCTTTCTCCTCTGGTGGAGAAAGCGCAATGGCGCTTCCCCACATTTTCTTCTTGGGGCCATCCTCTCGACCCTGGCCCACTCAGGTTCAAAACTGGTTATGGCGGTGGAGGTCCACACGCTTCATCTGTGAGAAATAGAAAATAGGTCAAAGGTTGCCAAATCTTTAAAAGGCATATCCTGAGCCCTGTTGGGCCAATTGTGACACTCTCTGTCTCATTTTGATCATGGTGGCGAGCCCTAGCCACCAGGAGCACTTTCTTCAGGACTCAATTGCGGTCAATTAGAGTCAGAGTCCTTAGTCCAGGTGGCAGTCAAGGGGTTCCTACTTCCAATTGTCCATGGCGGCTGCCTCCAGTTCCAGTGTCCAGCAGAAAAGCACACCCAAGACAAAGCTCTCTTCACTGTGCAGGACCTTTTAATCAGGGGTGGGAGTGTCTAGCACGGATGCACCTCTGGCCTATTCTGATGTGCCATATAACCTATTCTGCCATGTCCCAACCTCCATGCACAGCCTTCTGGAATATTTAAAAATTGAGTCACCCAGGAGTCACTTGCCACATCTTCTCTCTGAGTCTCAGCTTCATCCCTCGCTGACAACACTGGCAGGGACTTCCCAGCAAAAATTCAAAGGAACTCCCCTCCTTGTTTGGCACCAGTGGTCTGGGCTCCCTCCTTTGTTTAGTGGGCTTGTGAAGGCCCTCCTTCTGGCATATGGTGACAGCTTGCTGATTGATGCAGATCAGTCTGCCCCACTCCTTTTCTTTTCACGAGCTGACTTAAGCACTGTTAATTTCTTCCTTTGTGGGTGGGGGGAACAGGCTTTGTTCCTGCAGCTGGAGAGAAGAGTAATTAACCCAGCCCTGCAGGGTAACGAAAGGCTTGGGCTCTGATCTTGAGCTGAACCAGAGAAATTTGACATTCTTGGATGACCCATAAGCTGTATGGATATGTCTTTGGAGTTTGCTGAATTATTCTTTTCACATAGGTTACATTCTAAATTGGTATGACTCTGGTGTCTGTAGACCAAAGGGAAGCAGAGCTGCACTCCTTATTAGTGTATAATGGAATGTCACTGCAGACAAATCACACTGAGTTTCCCTATATGTGTACACCAGCATTATAAAGCCTGTCCCAGGTCAATACCCAACCTCGCAAAGTCTCTTCTGTGCCAGGCCACCTGCGTGCAATTCCTGGTCTGTGCATGACAGGAATCTCCTACACACAGTCCTCACAAGTGTGTGCACACATGTTCACGTGTATCCAGTCAAGTGTCTCTTACCATTGCTGTGCAACAGTGGCCTTATCTTAAAAGGTGGATACTGGTGGCAGGCAGGCGCAGTCCATTTGCTATGAGTTTATTGTGGGTGAGTGAGTCCCTGGTTATGAGATTCCACCATAGTAAAATGTCTAAAACCAGGTGCTCAAAAAGCAAAACATCTGGTCAAAGTTAGCTGGGCAGAATCTATCTTCCTTCACTTGCTATTGGTCAATTCCTCAAGCTTTTTACAATCTGTAGCAAAGGATTTCCCCATGCAGTTTCATGGCTGTTAACCCAATAGTATTACAGAGTACAAAATGTGCATGTTAACTAAAACATAACAAATTGGAGCAGTAGTGTTAGATAAAGTGGCAAAATACATAAATATCTAAAATCCCAAAAGTTAATTTTATATAGCAGGCCTTATCCATTCCCAAATCTCTGCTTCTGGCCTCACACATGACAACAACAGTGTCATCACACATGAAATCCCCAGTGACATTAATGTTGAAATGAAGTACCAATGACAACATTGAAAATCAATGACGTTTCGTACCCGGTGTCATATTCCTCATCACATTTCACTCAATCAACCGCCGCACCACTAATATACCCATTACTGAATTCTCTAACTTACTCAGTACCGGCTGATTCCTCCTGTTATTCTCCTCCTAACTCCAGAGAGCTCAAGATCCCAGGTTTCACACAGGATGATGTCAGAATAATGTTGCTAGATTATCGTCTGCCATAAATATAATGTCCTCAATATTGTCTACAAAAAAATAACCCCATTGGAGTTTATTATAGAAAATATACCTAATATATACCCAATGGGAAAAATATTTTGTATTTATGTTTTTGAATAAATTATTCTCACATACACCTCTGCCATGCATGAGTAACCAATCCAGTCTAGGTTATTTTCCTTTAAAATCTGTGATGTGCAGCCTTGTTTATCTCATTGTGAATTTAGGGGTATAAGCACCAGAATGCAGAAAAAAAATCAACTAAATGAGTTAGTCACAAATGCACTAGGAAACCTGAGAGCTCGTGGGGGCTCAAGATCTTTGAATGCAGAAGACATTAAGCTTCCTCCTTTAACTGAAGCACGGGAGCCTTTCCTTCTGGGACGGTTGCATGCTAGGCTGCTTCAATAAGCTTTTGCATGAATAGTCAAAATTGTGTATTCTATAGGACAATTTTAAAATGTTAACACCATTATGATAAAATGCCACATATGCTGAAGAACACTCATAAACAGTGCAGTAGTTCACAAGAGTGCCAAACAAGTCTGACCATCTCATAGGGTGTCAGATTTTGAGGATGTTATAGCAAAACAATGCACTTTATTGCACAATTTCCCTAAAAAGTTATCAAAAGCTGTAGATGATACATGTAGCATAAGAGCACACTAGCACTTAAACCTCACATACAGCAGTGGTATTAGCCAGGTTGTGAGCACCTTAAGGTTCGGATAGCAAGCCTGGCACAGCAGTCTATTGGGATAAGGCTCATACAGCACTAGTGAATATCATGCAGATATCAGCAAATGTATGTTTGGAAATATTGTTTTTTTAATATATTACTTTGCTTAGCGACTACATATTGCTTTCAGAATTACATTTCCTTAAGTTGCATATAATTATGAACCAGTTTTTTGGTATAAGTGGCATTCATTGATGAGGCTGGGCAACGAGCTAGAAGAATAATTAGTGTAGGACGTGATGTATTCCAAAGAAGGACCAATGGTATCGTTCTGCTCTGAGGTCTTATACCATTTGAGATATATTGTTAGAATGTTTGCTCCTGACCTTAAGTGATCAGTACATAAACATGGTGTGCACACTTCATTGGTAGTCATGGAACAACGACATCCAGCAGTCTTCTCCACAAGCCATTAGATATACATTCAATTTTTTGTATAGCTCACTGTGATGTATTGCTATGTGTGACTCCCCTTGGTGATCCTACTGCTGGTGGGACACTATGCTTTTGAATTGATAAATACAATATTGAGCAATATAGGATGAATTCATCCAATACAATTATTTTATAATATCCCAAATTGCATTACATTTGATAGCATTTGTAATCACAGAACACTGACATTTGAAAACGCGGAATGTTTGTTGTGTGTTCTGAGACAATCAGTGTTCATTTGTTCGATGCCTTTTTGGAGGGCACACAACAAATCGGGTTGAAACTCACATCAAAAATGTTTAACACTCTGCGTTTTTAGACTCAAGATTGTCGGGGAAATTCTAAATTTTCTCAATTGTCCACACTTATTTGAATAGGATACATAGAGACGTAATCTGGCTGGGAGAATAACTTTTAACTTTTACCTGGTGTAGGTACTGGTTGAAGGGAGTGAAATTCTACTCAAGTTGCAACCACAGTTCTTCCCATGGTGAAGTCACAAGCAACCCCCAACTTAACTTGTAGTTAGCCCTCTGGTAGCTTGACACAATTTAGAGGCAATGTGTAAAGTATTCATGCAGCACTTAAAACAGCAATCAAGTGATAACACACCACAAGAAAAATCCAAAGCAACTTAGAACAATTGAGTACTATTTAATTAATTATTTGAGACCAAAATGACAAAAACCCAAACAGCAGAACTGGAGATATGCAATTTTAAGAACTTAAGTGAAAATAGTGCCTTAAATGCACAAAGTACCAACTGTGGTTATCTAGTCACACCAGATTGGGGCAAAGTCACAAGTTCAGGCCGACTACAATGGAACACAGCTGAATCCAAGGACCAGGTTAGGCCTGTTAAAGAAAGTACCTTAAACCCCTGTTGTGGACTTTTGCGAGATCCCATGTTGATGATGCGTTACACAGAGGCAGTTCCAAAGAGCTTCAGGTGGTGATGCAAGGTCCTGCGTCTGAGTTTTATTGTGCACCATTGGTTCTGATAGAGTCGTTGCGAGCCTTGCGATGCGAGGTGCTGCATCATTATCAATTGTGCTGTTGGCAATAGCTTGCAATGCAAAGTTCTATGATGTGTCACACACCTGTGGTTCTGATGAGCTGTGGCTTGCGATGTGAGGTCCTATACTGGATATGCATGGTGCAGCAGTGGTTCGATGGAGAGCTATGAGAAGATGAACTGTGCTGCACCGGTTCTTCAAAAAAAAAACACAGCTGGGCTGGCAGAGCACCTTCAGGCCCACTTCCAAAGGTCCAGGACTGGGGTAGCACAGCTTGGGGGTAGCAAGACTCAAAGCAGACAGAGTCCAGATGCTGGGTTCAAAGTGGTTGGAGTCTTTTCTGTGTCTGAGGCTCCGATCAGGAGGCCAGCCAACTAGCCCTTGGTGTCATTCTGGTGGCCCTAGGTTGAAGATGCAGGACCAGTCCTTCTCACTCAAGTAGCAGGATAGTAGAGTAGCAGTCCTTCTAGCACCAGAGCAGCACAGTAGTCCTTCTGAGTTTTCCACAGGTAGAGAGGTGTACTGAAGAGTTGGATCTGATGGTCTAATATTTATACTCGGTGTCTGCTTCAAAGTAGGAGAGGTATCTGAAGGTTTCCATCCCTGAGGTGTTTGAAATTCCCTGCCTCCCAACCCTGGACCCAAATTGTCTGGGGGCAAAATAGACTGGTGTGAAACCCTTTGTGAGTGTGCTGAGGCAGAGCCTCTGTGATGTGCAAGCGTGGCAGGTAACGACTCCTTCTCCTCATCATGTCAGAGATGGCCTGTCCTGCCTACACCTAGCCCCCCTTTGTCTCACTGTCTAGGAGCAATACACAAAAACCAACTGCCAGCTACCCCACGTCATATGACCTAGGATACAGGCTGCAGGCACCAAATGGCTAGGACAAGAAAATGCCAATTTTCTAACAGGGGCATTTACAGAATTGCGACTTAAAATCATTGGACTTTAGCTTTAAAGAGCATTTTAAATTACATTTCATCAGGCACCAAACTGAGCAGTCCCATCTGCTCCCAATTGAAAGTCAGCAGTTATTAAATGTAGTAAGGTAATCCAATGTATTCTATGGGAGAGGTAGGCCGTGCAGTAGTGAAACACAGAATGATGAGTTTTTCCCTACATGCACACGTAAAAGTTGAAAGTACATATTCAACTTTTAAATACAATGCACCCTGTCCTATAGGCTATTTGGAGCCTACACTAGGGATGACTTATAAGTATTAAAAAAGAAGATTTAGACCTGGCAAAAGATTGATTTTTGCCAGGTCAACATAACAGTTTACACCTGCACACACAGGCTGCAATTGCAGATCTGAGACATGTTTGAAATTACTATTTAAGTGTGTGTAACAATCAGTGCTGCAGGTCCACTAGTAGCAAATAATTTACAAGCGCTGGGTACATGCATTATCACTTTACTAGGGACTTATAAGTAAATTATGAGTGCCAATAGGGTGTAAGCCAATGTTACCATGTTTTAAGGAGTGAGCACCTGCCCTTTAGCACTAGTTAGCAGCAGTAAAGTGCACAGAGTCCTAAGACCAACAAAAACGAGATCAGCAAAAATGGGGGAGTAAGGCAAAATGGTTGGGGGAGGAGAAGCACCCTAAGTACTATAGGTCTAACACCTGGGTAATCAGAATGGGTTATGCAAAGACTTTGAACGAGAATGTATCTGCATGTCTCCTTAAAGAATCACATTTCATAATTACTGAAGAACCACAAATGGCTGCAAGCCACCAAAGAATATTTTTCAAATCTCTTAGAAAACTAACTGGTTACAAATCAGTGCTCTGGCATGTTGGATCCATTTGGAAAAATATTCTTGGGCTCTTGCATCTTGGAGGCAATCGCTTCACTGTATTAATAAAACATCATAACACTGTACACAATATACTTTTTTCCTCTTTTAGGATAGGACGAATAGTACTACCTCTTTGTTTTAACTGCTTGCGATATACAAATCAATCATTTCGTGCCTGTTCTAATTTGAAATATAAGCATGGTAATCATGCAATAATAATATACTATGACTAAAACACAATTTGGAACAGCCAATAGGTCTTTCCTGTATAGGTCTAATCTCTTTCTGTTGTAATGGAAATATATTGTTGAGGTTTAGAGCAGCTGGCCACTCTTTTCACTCCTGGAATATCTCAAACACAGCTCCATAATTCTTTCATTCTTTAATACATTGCATCTTGGTCACTTGAAATCTTGCTGTGACCTAACATGCTTTGATTCTGCCTGTTTTGCCTATCAACTCTAACATTGTCAAACGAATAACAAACATGGGGACCATGATACACAGACCATATCTAGATTTAGTTTCAACCTACCTCAAAGGAGGAAGTAAGAGAACTCCTCGCCAAATAAAGGGCAGAAATCTTGACTGTGACCAGGCCTATGAGGGCTGTTACATCTGTTTTCTGCCACTTATGTGTCAAGAACCCTACTCAAACTCACTTAAAATAACAGTAAAACTTTCTAATCTAAACATCCTTCACTTACCCACCATCACCCTGCCCATGGGGCCCATGTTTTAATTTTAATTCATCAGGAGCTTCTAATATCATTCATCAGATATCTTGAAGGTGAGCCAAGGACCTGAGGTCTTGGAGTGGGCAGGTAAGAAAAACATTATGCTGCTATTGTTTGACTGGAAGATGCAAATATTTCTTACTTGCATCACACAACGCACTCAACAATTACAGTATTTGTGTTTTGCTTATTCAGAATTGCCACAGAAAGCGTAAAATGATTGGTGTTAGAGAAATAGTCTGAAAAAAAGAAAGTGATCCCCAGGAATTATAAAATAAACAGTTGCTGTTGTAAATGACCATTTATTGCATGGTGTTCCCCAAGCTTTTTGCCTTGACTGCTTTTGCTGACTGTAGGCCTCTGTGCACCTTACCCTTTCTAGCTAGCAGAAAGGGCCTGCTCTCCCCCTTTCAACATGATGCTATTGGCACCTTTAACTTACATATATACGTCCCTGGTATGTGGTACCTAAAGGGTACTCAGGGCCTGTAAGTTAAGTGTTCACGGTGAGCTGTAGTACACATTGTGCCACCTACTGCAGTGACAGGGTAAACAGCACTGCATGCTTGTCATGTGTAGTGCAGTGGTGAAGGTTTTAACTGCATATGTGACCTTTCAGAATAAACCCTTTTTGAAAGGCCTAAACTCTCCTTTTATATATTATTAAGTCATCACTAAGTAGGCCTCACGACACATTAAAGCCGGGTGCATGGTAGGTAGGTGTAGGACATGTATAAGCTTAATGTTAAATGTGTCCTTACAGAGAAAAGACTCAAAAGTCTTTTTTCACTGTAGTAGAACTACCTGTTCCCTATGAAAGCATTATCTCCACTTACAAACAGCTACAGAATTAATTCTTGGACTTTTTAAAAATATGTATTACAAACCCAATTCATTGGCAACATCAGGAGCGTAATAAATATTTTAGAACAGGTATTTTTTTGAAAAGGTTGCCGTTACTTTCCTAAAACCTCTAGAAGTCCATTTGCATGGGCAACCATTTGTCACCCAGAAGCTCAAAAGCTACCTTGATGAGGTTTGAACTTTCTCCCAGAGCTGAAACAAAGGCCTTGGGTGTGGGACCTTTATCTGGCAGGCAGTCCATCTGGGCTGTACCGAGGAACTTAAGTAATTTCAAAAGGGACCTTCCCTGTCATAGGCAGATGTAGCTAACACCTTGGCCTACCCTTCCTTTGTCCCCTTAGATAGTGAAGGGCGAGGCTCAGTGGGAGAGGATCTGCTTCCAGAACCAGTTTTGAGTGACCACAGAAGAGGGATTGCTCATTTTCCTGGCCACATTTTTAGAGTGCACACAAGATATCTGCACAGTGCAATAAAGGTTCTGCCATGGGTTTAGGAAGAGAGGGGTACTGTGGGACTGTCTGCAATATAACACCCAGGAAGTGCTGCAAAATTTGGTAGGATCACCCTGGGAACTTTTACCCAATTGGCAGCAGTTTCCCCCACCCACATGCTAGTACTGGGCATAAATGATATATCCCCAGCACCCTCCACAGATCACTTTTGGTCTGGTGCAAGAACAGAAGAGGACTGGCCTGCTGTCTGTGACCTGAGAATATCCCTGAAAACTGGACCTGCTCCCTGTTGTAACTAGAACAAAGAAGTACCTGGACAAAGAAGTGCCGAGAATCTAAGGGTCATAAGACTGACCTCCTGTTTGGGCTACAGAAACACAACTAGCTTCAAGAGCTGTTTTCAGCATTCCCAGTCTACCATTTCCAACTGGGCCTGCCATTGACTCTGTTGTAGGCCTCTGCTGAGAGGAATTTTGACCCCCAAGTGCCTCCCCCAAGGTTCTGGAACATTGGCTGGTGTTGGAGCGTAGTCCTTCAAATATTTCCTGAAACCTGGAACTTAAAAACTTTTTACCAACTTTTGTTCTGAGATCTGGTGATGGGCTGGGACCAACCAACTAAGCCGAAATAACAAAGGTGCACTGCAGGTGGGCCAAAGGTTCAGGCTGCTCCTGATATTTTCTTCTCCATAGCAGTAAATCTGATCCAGTGGGTCCTTGCAGAGAAGGTACCTGGCCTCGTGTAGCCCTCTTAAAGTGCAGCCTGCAGCCTTGCCCTGCTAGAAGAATCTCTATTTATTAATATGACTAAGGGCCTGATTATGACCGCGGCGGGCGGCGGTCGCCGCCCGCCATGCGGTTCCCGCCAAATGACCGCACCGCGGTCACAAGACCGCGGCGGCCATTCTGGCTTTCCCGCTGTGCTGGCGGGCGACCGCCAAAAGGCCGCCCGCCAGCTCAGCGGGAAAGACCCAGCAACGATGAAGCCGGCTCCGAATGGAGCCGGCGGAGTTGCTGGAGTGCGACGGGTGCAGTAGCACCCGTCGCGAATTTCAGTGTCTGCTAGGCAGACACTGAAATTCTTTTTGGGGCCCTCTTACGGGGGCCCCTGCAGTGCCCATGCCATTGGCATGGGCACTGCAGGGGCCCCCAGGGGCCCCGTGGCACCCCCTACCGCCATCCTGTTCCTGGCGGGAGACCCGCCAGCAACAGGATGGCGGTAGGGGGTGTCAGAATCCCCATGGCGGCGGAGCGCGCTCCGCCGCCATGGAGGATTCTCACGGGCAGCGGAAAGTCGGCGGTACACCGCCGACTTTCCATTTCTGGCCGCGGCTGAACCGCCGCGGTCAGAATGCCCAGCGGTGCACCGCCAGCCTGTTGGCGGTGCTACCGCGGTCATTCGCCCTGGCGGTTTTTACCGCCAGGGTTAGAATGACCCCCTAAGTCCGCTGAGGTTTTATGAGTTTCATTCCAGAGACCAAGTCGGATGTTTATACCAGGATGAACCTGATCCCACTATCCAACTCATGACCCATTGTTGTCAGTGTTAAACCTTACCCTTATCTCAGTCAGGAGTGACCAGATGACCATGGTTGGCCCTTAACACATTTTTGCACTATTTTAAACCTTACATTTAAAAAAATAACTCTGTTTCCACTTATTTTTTTGCCTTTTTGGTGTAATTTTATTTATTACAATTTAGTCTATGTTTCTAAATTGGTTTGGGATTTTTCCTATGTTTTTGTTTGACTTAAACATACATACTTTACACATTGCATCTAAGTTAAGCTTGTCCGCTCTGTGCCATTGCTACCACAGGATTCAACTCAGGGTAATTGAGTGACTTTAAAGGTTCGCCCTGATGAGGATTGTAGTTATCATTTGAGATGGAAACTCACTGCTCTCAAGTAATACCCCAATTTTTCACACTTGCCACTGAGGCCACTGCAGTGTCCCTTGTCCTCCTTGTCACATGGCAGTGGCCATCTTGATTGTGCCATATACTACCCCAGCCATTACAGTGCTTGTGAAAAAATGCATTTTGCCATGAGGTTGCATTCATTACAGGAAATATCAAGGACAGAAGCCATGCTTGCACAAAGAGTCTCACGCTTCCACACTCAAAAACCTGCTACTCAGCAAAATGAGTGAGATCACAAAACCAATAAATCCCTAAACAAATTGAAAGGGAAAAAATAGAATACGGGTTTAAAAGATTAATGATGCTACATGCAATAACTTTGTTTTTAGGATCTGCATTTAAAGTTTTGGAAGCATACATTTGAGAAATTACTTTTAAAATGAAGTATAGGAAAATAGGAACACAAATGTAATTTTTTTAATGAATGATAGGAAAATGGGAATACAAATTCTATTTTTTCTTTCTTAGTCTAATTTTTTTTCTTCTTTACCATAACTAATGTTTTGGTGAGGTTTAGGAATAAAAAAGTCAGAAGGGAGCATTGGCTAACCATGCTGTGAAGCCTGAAAAGAATGTCGGAAGGTGGACAGATATCTGAACTAACATCAACAGCAGTGAACATGGCAACCTTACGTTTTTTTCCTCATGTAAAGTAAAATCACCATAACACGTTTTAGTAGCCCTGCTGCTTAGAATGAGTGGAATTATGCAGCTGGGTGGAGTATTTGTCATACCACTGACAAACTCTAGTGTACGTGGCAATACCAAAATCTAAAGCTTTATCTCCTACTTTACCCCTACGTCTGGTTCTGTATCACCAAACGTCCTTGCAGTTTCACCATGATCATGCTGTACATGCAGGAGGGAGCATTGCTCCTCAAGAAGTTTCAGAGCACTGAGAAGAGCATCCACCATGACTGAAGTGTGAAGATGAGGATGAGACTGTACGTCTCCTGATGGCCTCTGCCACGTATTCATGCCCCTTATGCCTGAACCAGAATTATAAGTGTACCAGTGCTGGTCATATTACAGAAGGGGGTCAAAAGCCTCTGTTGCCCCTTCTGTTACACTGCAGCACCCCAGGATGCAGAAATCAGACACACACCAGTTTTGCCCTGAGACCCGGTATGTAATACCTCCCCAGGTGTTGTATCAGGATGGGCTCCACTGGCGCACCAATCACTTGATTCCTTTTCTCAGGTTCTCACCCCATGATATAGTAAGTAGTAATTTGTTTTTCTCATTCCTTTGTGCTCTTATGGTGTGAACTTGGTGACTCAGTCCCACTGCTGATGGAGGCCCTTGGTGATCTAGTGTGCTTCTCCATTGCCCGCCAAGGAGGCTGGACTCACCCTGTGTCTGTTCTGAACATGGCAATACTGAAAAGCCAATCGTCCCTCAATGTCACCATGTTTCGTTGCCTCCGTTTTTACATGCAGGAGGTCGTTACATGCAGCCCCAAGACTAATCTAGTGTCAGTTGGCATGACCAGGCACCACTCTGCTGGCACTTGTCACAGCACAGCATTTGTAGCCCAACTCATGCCACTTAGTGGGTCAGGGGACTTGCATCTCTGACCCCAGGCTAACAGAAAGGCAGATGCAGCCCCCTCCAGGGCTGGCAGCAAAGTGATGCAAGCCTAACCTGTGCTGAAAGCAATGTAGATAAAGATCCAAGCTGGTCTGAAAGTAAACCAGATGCAACCCCCACTAAAGCAGACAGCAAGGTATATGTAACTTACCACAGGACAATAAGAGAAAATGCAGCCCAAAGTGGTCCAAAGTACAGAGCTACTTAGGCCCATATTTATACTTTTTTAGCGCCACATTTGCGTCTTTTTTTGATGCAAAAGCGGCGCAAATATTGGCCTTAGTCTTTTATGTTATTGCCTGGGACCTGCAGAGAAACTAGAAGACCCTCTGTGTAGTAATGGGTTGGATTAGAATGTTATTGGAATGCGATGTGTTGGGTTCTAAATGGGAACTCCGGCTGCGCAGACAGTTGGAGCTGTGGCCGGGACGAGACGTTTCTTGGTGTGTGGGGTTTGTAACGCTATTTCATAAATACCTTTTAGTCTTAGAAATACCTAAATGCCCTTCATGGCACACACCCACAATTTTTGTACGTAACAATTTTGGTGGTACAAACCTGCCACACCTCAAGAGAACATTTTGCTCTTCACTAAGCTCGTTACGAACTTCCCAAAAACTCCTTTCTGTTTCACTGAGAATTCTTTGTTCGGCCAACCAGAACGCACATAAGTCAATATCTTCTGCAATTCTTTGTCAGTCGCCATGGTTTTTTCCATTCATCTCTGTTGATACCATCCTGTCCTTCATCAAATAGCAATGCGACTTGCTCATCCTCCACAAACTTCTCATCCCCTTCATTCCTAGAAGCCAAAGGTAATGGTAACCGACTTAAAAAATCAGCTACCCTATTCTTTGTGCCAGGTATGTATTGTACTTCGTAGTTGTAATCTAAAAGTTTCACAGACATTCTGGCTAGTCTCGGAGAAGCATTTTGTAACCCCTTGCTAGTAAGAACTTTTGTCAAGGGCTTGTGGTCGGTTCTAACTATCACTCTGAGTCCCCATATGTATTGTCTGAAATGCACCAAAGCTCAAGAACACGCCAACATCTCTTTTTTTATTACTGAATATTTACTCTCTGCATCAGATAACGATCTTGAAGCAAAACCAACAATCCATTCTTCATTCACATCATTTTTTTGTGATAAAAAGGCTCCTAACCCTTTCGCACTGGCATCCGTGGTGATAATAATTTTACTTAAAGGATCAAAACCTTTCAAGAAAGGAGCCTTGCTAATCTCTACTTTTAGCTTATCAAATTCCTCCTGACAATCCTTGAACCAGACAAACTTAACTCTGGTCTTAAGTAGTTGTCTAATGGCAAATGTTTTTTCAGAAAAATATTCTTTATGAATTTTGAAATAAACTCTACCAGACCCAAAAAACACGTACTTTGTCCTTATTATGTGGCACGGGTGCCAACCAGACAGCTTCCACCAACTCTTCCTTTGGTTTTATACCATCCACACTAATTTCATGACCAAGGTATTTAACGCCTCTGCAAGCAATCTTGCATTTGCCAAACTCTACGGTTAAACCTTTCATTTGAAACACAACCAATACCCGATGTAATCGCTCATCATGTTCTTCCTTTGTCTTCCCCATTATAAGTACATCATCTTGAAAGAACATGACACCATTTATACCCAATAATAAGTCACTCATAATTCTCTGAAACATCGCAGCAGCCGAAGCTAGACCGAAAGGTACCCTTGTGAATGGATAACAACCAAATGGTGTAATGAACGTTGTTAATTTTTTGCTATCAGGATCTAACTTAATTTGATGATAGGCTGATTTTAAATCAAGTGTAGAGAACCAACTCATACCCTTCGTGTAAGCAAACATTTCATTAATCTTCTTTAAGGGATACTGATCAACTATTATACTATCATTCAAGCTTCGCAAGTCGACACACAATCTGATCTTACCATTCGCACGTTTCACAACAACCAGTGGAGAAATCCATTCTGCTGATTCTACACGCTCTATTATACCCTCATTCGTAAGTCTTTTAAGTTTGCATAAAACTTCTTCTCTGATCGAGAAGGGTACGTATCAAACCTTATGAACTACTGGTTTAGCACCACTTCTCAATACAATCTTATGAGTAAAGTCGTTCAAACAACCCACATTCGCACGTTTCACAACAACCAGTGGAGAAATCCATTCTGCTGATTCTACACGCTCTATTATACCCTCATTCGTAAGTCTTTTAAGTTCGCATAAAACTTCTTCTCTGATCGAGAAGGGTACGTATCGAACCTTATGAACTACTTGTTTAACACCACTTCTCAATAAAATCTTATGAGTAAAGTCGTTCAAACAACCCACTTTCCCTGAAAACACATTGGAATATTTGTGAACAATTTCATCACTATTTACCACACTTTCCGTTGATAGTACAGGTTCAAAACTATTTGGGTTCAGAATTATATCTAATTTTCCTTGATCTTCCCACCCCAAAACCGAAGGACCTTTTTCTGAAATATACAATTTGCACATTGCCCTTTTTCCTTTAAATTCGAATTCCAGGTTTTTGTACCCAACAAAATTAATTCTCTCCCCAGTATAACTTTTCGCTTTCACATCCGTACTATCTAGCTTGTCACCATAGGTTTCTTTGAATTTTTCTAACCATAATTTCTTTTCTATTATGGAGAAAGGCGAACCAGAATCAACTGTTACTTTGACAGGAATACCACCCATGCACAACTCGCATACAGGTTTTTTTTTCAATGTTTGCTCAATATTCAGTAAATCATATTCTATGCAAAAGACTCCACTTTCATCGCCCATCTCCTCCTGACAATCTGAATCATTCTCTTCTTCGATAAACTTAATATTTCCTTTTTTTAGAACTTTTACAAACTCTTGCAAAATGCCCAATGCGACCACAAATTGAACATTTCTGTTTTTTTGCTGGACATTTCTTATTAGCAGCAAAATGTTCAGCACTACCACACCTATAACATTTTTTTGATTATGTTGATCACGTTGTTCATTCTGTTTAAAGCGTACACCCTTCAAGTCATTTTTGCAGCTAGACTTTTCTTTAGTGATCAAAACTTGTTTAGTATCTCTCATATCCTCTTCAATCGCTTTGACGCATCTACCAGTAAGTTCCGCTTTTTTAACTAGCGCAATAACTTCTTTTAATGGCGCTTCACCATTTACCCACAATTCGTCTTCTTGTAATCCTCCAAATCTACACGTTTTAGCCACGTTTCTAAGAGCGGATACATACTCTTCAACAGATTCAGACTTAAACTGTTTCCTTTGAAAAAATTTGAATCTGTCCACTGCTACGCAAACCGTCGGCGAGAAATGAGTATCCAAATCCTCTAACGCTTGGGTAAATACATCTCCACTATCTGCATCGCTTCTAGTTTTTTTTTCCATCTCATTGTACAACTTCAAACCTCCAGGGCCAATGCAATGCAATAAAATGTTCTTTTTTTTCTCAGCAGAAACAAATTCCTCTTCTTCAAAAGTATCATTGTAATTACAAAAATATTCTCTCCATTCTTGCCATCCCATGACAGGCTCCCCTTTCGCTAAAAGAAATGGTTGGGGTGCGTGTAAATTCAGACTAGACTTTTTATTTTATTTTATATGCTCCTCTAATAAACCTTCAATGAGCCAGGAAAATAACTGTGAAAAGTATGGTTTATAAAAACTCTATTCAAGCTTGAAAGCGTGTTGTTAATATGAGTCTTGGCTCAACTGTTTAGGATGTTGGTTCCTTTAAGTCAGTGCATCGTCACACGCAGGCTCAAAAGTTTATTTTTATTCCAAGCGCGTGGTAACAACTACCGTGCGCGCGCCTGATTCTTCAAAAGACGCACTAACAGCTGACACAGCGTGCCCAGGATGATATTGCAGGCGCGTGCTTGTGCTCTGATGCTGCTCGAGCCGTGCCGAAACAGCACAGGCTGAGCAGAATAGCTGACCGCGGAGGGGTGTGGCACTCACCAGGATCCGGAAACAAGAATAAACAGAAGACACCTCCCAGAGTGTCCGACGATACGGAAGACGCGAAGAAGCAGCAGGTAGCCGTCCCAATGGACTAGAAGGGAGGTGGTGGTGTGGGGGCCAAGGCGAGAGTGAAGAACATGTACTGGTGGCCTGGCTTGGATGTTCAGGTGGAGAGACTAGTTAGAGACTGCTTCATGTGTGACAATGCAGATAAAACACAGAAAACTTTCAAACCGCCATTAATCCCTGTACCTTGCCCAAATTTGCCATGGGAAAAAATTGGTATTGATATCATGGGACCGGTTGAAAGTGATCTGGGTGAAAAGAAATTCATTATAGTAGCAATGGATTATTTCTCTAAATGGCCGGAAGTGAAAATCACAGGTAACGTGCAGAGTAAGGATGTCGTGAAGTTTCTGGATAAGTTGTTTGTTAAGGAAGGTCTACCAAGATGTGTGATTTCTGATAATGGTCCTCAATTTATTGCTGATACTTTCAAAATATTTCTACAAAGGAATAGAATTATACACAAATTGACTTCTGTATACCATCCAGAAGGGAATGGTTTAGTTGAGCGGTTTAACGGTGTAATCAAGAGTACGATGCAATTGGCAACAAGTAGTGGATTGAATTGGGAAAATGAAATATTCAAAATGATTTGGGCATACAGGATAACACCTAGTAGTAGTACGGGTAAAAGTCAATTTGTCATCATGAGAGGTAGGGAACCCGTGAGTAAGGAATGTGCATGGATCCGGGAATGAAAAGTTTCTTAGAAAATGTAAAAAAATAAATATTAGAAGCAACAAATAATGTATACGTTGAATTACGATCGGAAACAAAATGTGAAATTGGTGCCTGTGAAGGTGGGAGACTGGGAAAGAGTTAAAAAAATTGTAAGACATGAAAGGGAGAAAGTAGGTTTAGCGAACCTTTAGTAGTTAGCGAGTTATTTTGTAATTCGGCACGGTTGAGTGATGGGAAGGTGTGGCATCTAAGCCGCTTGGCTAAATGCAAGAATGAGTCTGATCTAAGCCGCTTGGCTAAATGCAAGAATGAGTCTCAGGGTGGCAGATTGAGGAATTATAACTGGATGGACGATCAATGTGAGGAAAATATTATCGTCGGAGAAGTGGAAAGTCAGGAAGCAAGAACTGAAAATGAACATGAGGAAAATATCATTGGAAGAGAAGTGGAAAGTCTGGAAACAAGTACTGAAAATGAACATAAAGATACTATTTCAGGAGGCAGAATGGGAAGGTTTGGAAGGAATATCAGAACACCATTGAAATTGAGAGATTTTGTACATTAATTAGGTTAGGGTTTATATAGAGTGAATTTGCAATTTTCGTTGTGAGTTGTATAGCAAAGTGTTTTATCACTAGTTGATTTACGAGGTTTGCTTATATATACAAAAAAAATAAAAATGTTCTGGGGGGAGATGTGTAGTAATGGGTTGGATTAGAATGTTATTGGAATGCGATGTGTAGGGTTCTAAATGGGAACTCCGGCTGCGCAGACAGTTGGAGCTGTGGCCGGGACGAGACATTTCTTGGTGTGTGGGGCTTGTAACGCTATTTCATAAAGGAATTAAATACTTTAAACCAACTCGCCTCCGGATCTTCACTACACTCTGCAGCATGGGTTGCTCTTGGCTTTGCTCTCATGCAGTCCACTTTTTCTGAGTGGTCCTCTAAATTAGAACATGCTGGACATCTCCTGAAAAGATTTGCAGGACCAGGCAGACCACTTCCTACTCTCAGCAGCCAGGATTCTAGGCTGTAGGCAGACCCTCAGCAATTCTATAAATCTTCAGGTGATATCTCCTAGGTGCTAGGTACTGGCTGTCAGGCAGACACCAACATTGGTGGCAAAGCAGTCCTCCTAGTATTCTGCAGAGCATTCCCGTCCTTGGTCGTGAAAAACCTGGAACTGAAACAGAATGGGTTTGTTTGGGTTCCAGGGTTATACCCATTTTCAAGACAGGGAATGTGGACCGACTGTTTCAAACTGCAGAACCAGTTTGATGCGGTTCTCTTTCTATTGGTCTTCACAGGCTATTCTCCAGACACAGCATATGTGTAAAGTGATGCTTATCACAGGAAATAGGGCCTGTCTCTAAATTGGTGCCCCTACAGTATTTTTACAGTGAAATGTGAGGTTTCTGTACCTGGCATCATTGTCTCTGAATCAGTAATCAAGTATAGACAAAAAGGGAAGGCTGACCTATAAACTTTTTCACCTTGCAGAACAAAATCTGCAGTGCCACCCTCTTCCCCTACTGTCTACCAAATTACAGTTCTTAGGAAGATCTAATCAACTTTTTCTTGCTGACAAAGTTTTAAATGTCTGGATTCCCACCCTCCAGCCTCGGAAATGAAGGCAATGCACTTCCACTGTCTGGGAAAGCTATCCCCTTCCTCCATCTTTTGCCATAGTAGACCAAGGGCATCCCAAATTAATCCCACTAGTTTCAGAACTCTGATGCATACATACAAATCCCTACACAAGTGCTACATGCTCACTACATATGTGCACACATTTAACATACAGAATACCTTTTCAAGGATCTTGCTCCTCAAATAGCAGTTGAACTTTACACAGGTGGGCTAGTCATCTGCCCTCTAACTGCCTCAGATAAATCAGTCTGATCACACCTAAACACAGTATGGTGCCACCACTGCTTTATGTGATATACATAGGAGATAGACAGTAGTCCTATGTCCACTATGAGACTACATCTGGAGTACCTGTCCAAGTCACAGGACAAGTCCCGGTTCTTGCAACGTTAAGAACAGGCCTTGGACTTTGTGCACACACGAGATTAGTGGGACACTCTTGTCAAAAAGAGAAGTCAGTATACCAAATATGCAAGTAATCTGGCACTCAGGGAAGTGGAACTCTATACAGTGCAGGGTATATTCCTGTCCCAACTCATGAAGTATGATCAACACAGTTTTAAGCATATCAGGTAATGTTGTTCAATATACAATATTGTTAAATTTGGCTTCCCTGGGGATCACCAGCATGCATAACCAGGTTCTAAATCTGGTTATTCACTGCTCAAAAAAATAGCTTCCCACTGTTGCAATGTAAAAAGGAATTCCAGGCTCTCAGGGAACTTAACTGCTCATTATGAGCTGTCTGCTCGAAGGAGAGTAGAGAGAACAGCATCAGGTGCGGTGGGGAGGGAAAGCGCAGAGAGTGCTAGGAGTTGGTGGCAGGAAACCAGAATATTTTTGTCTTTGGGAGGGGTTCCATGTTATGCATGGCTCTCCCATTACCCCAAGCCTCTGCGCAGATATTGAAAGCAGATGATTTGGTGTGGGAATATGTAACAAAGTTATAGGTGGATGAAGAGTAAATTACAAGGATGTTGTTCACCTCAGGGTTTCACTCTTGTTCTCTATTTGATTCACTGTGAGCCCATCCATTAAAAGCATTCAGATTATTCACTCTTATATGTCTATAATTGCAATTACAGGGTGGCTAGCTGGGGCCAGCAATATGCACGCTTCCCCTGCAAATTCAAACAGACAAGAAGACATGATGCCAACAATTGGTTTTCAGACAATTTGAAAACAGTTAAATTGGAACTGTGCCATTCCGAACAGAAGTGGCGCAATACATACTCTCCTGATTTAAAAACAATTTTCATACGACAACTGAAAGAATATAAACAGCTGATTAAGCAAGCTAAAGCCAGTTTCTTTTCTAGTAAGATCTTGAATGCCACCAATAAATCCAAAGAGATCTTTAAAATTATGTCTAAACTTTCAAACATGGACAGATCCACCTTACATATCACACCTTCTCAAAATCTATGCAATTCTCTCAGCTCCTTTATCAATAAAACCAAGGCCATCAAAAAGAGTATTCTGTCTATCCCCCTGCAGAATAGCCCTTCATCTGCTGATATAAATACTAGCCACCTTTTGTCCTTCCCGGTGATCAGTAAAGAGGACTCAATAAGTAAAATCATGGTCACCTAATAATATCTGTCCTCTAAACGTTTTAAAAATGGTACTTACCCACTTTTCAGATCTGGCAGTATCCTTCCTTAATCAGTTATCGCAATCAAGGTGTAGTCCCTACCTCCTTCAAAATGGCAATTGGAGTACCTCTGCAAAAGAAAGCTGGTGAAGACCCCCTCTGCCTGAAAAACTTTCAACAAATCTTCTTCCTTCCTTATCTGGCAAAACTATTGGGGGTGCAGGTAGCTTGTCACCTCTGCTCATTTGTATAGACATCAGAGTACCTTATTCCCTACTAAGCGGGTTTCCAATCAGCACACTCGACTGGAGCTGTGATCCTCTCATTAGTTGATGACATGCACAAGGAGGAGGACTAAGGCAGCATTCAAGCCCTAGTATTGCTTGTCTGTGATTCTGGCTGACTGTTTCAGGGCCGCAGGGATACAGGATGCAATTTGTAACTGGATTGTCCCTTTTTAAAGGATAGATCCCAATCAGTTAGACTCTTACCCTTCAACTCATCTGAAGTCCAATTGAACTGTGGGGTGCCACATGGCTCCTCCCTCTCCCCTCATCTCTTTAATCTCTATATTCGTCTGCTAGTTCACTTCCTTATAAACATGAAAGTTAACATCTTTCTTTACTTATGCTGATCACATGCAATTCATGTTCTTGATTGATAAAACCTCTAATTCCAATGGGAATTTCCAAAACCCTATGCTATTCATCTGGGATTGGATGAATAGCAACCATTCAAAACTAAACTCTGATAAAACAGAGCTAGTAGTCTACAAAAATAGGATTGACCACTGAAGTCTTTCTTTTTGGCCCAATAAGATGGGTCCTCCCCATCTCCTACGAAGGGGGTAAAAAGCCTTGGCTTTATCATTGACATGGAACTTTCTCTCAAACAACAGATCACCTCCATGACACCTTCCTGCTTTTTCCAACTTTGCAGAATTAAGAAGATGAAGAATGTCCTTACCACTGATGCCTTGATTCAAGTTGTTATTGCCATAGTCATGTCAAGAATCGACTATGCCAACTCTCTTTATCTGAGTCTTCCTAAACACCTTAAGCGCAGTCTTCAGCTAATTCAAAATCAGGCTGCTCAGTTGATTCATCAACTACCCAAATACTGCCATATCTCCCATGTGAAAAAAGAGCTTCACTGGCTTCCCATTGCACAGAGATCCATGTACGAAGCTTGTTACACTATGTTTAAGGTGTTGCACTCTAATAGTCCAGCTTTTATAAAATCTCAGATCACAAGGTACTTCCCCACTAGGGACCTTAGATCAACTCATTTACATTATTTAGTGGTTCCTCAATTTAGGAGGAGTAGGACTGGTGGAGTCTGGTTTTCAGTTACTGCTCGCCAAGTCTGGAACGTCTTGCGTCTGGAAAACAGGAACACCTCAAACTAGGGAAGGTTCAGACAGATGTTGAAGACTTGGCTCTTTAAGCAAGCTCATTAATTCTTATCCTGTGCTGTGTTGAGACAGTTACATAGCGCCAAGAGACCGCTTGGTGGATGTGTCAGAGTAACATATAACATAAAATAATTCTATATGTATCTGATGTAGATTTGCTCACAAAAACATTTTCTTGAACAAAAACAACATACAAGTGTTGTGCATGTATTTACTTGTGTACATTTGATTAACGTGCAGAATGCGCTGGGTTTAGTGGGGATACCCTCTTTTCAAGATGGCTTATTTGTTCACCAAATAGTCACTGCCATATGCATTGCGGTATAGGCTGTCAATATGAGGTAGAATGGTAAACCAATAGCGAATAGCATCACGGATGGAAGCCCATTGTATATATATTTTAGGAAGAGTAGTGACAAAAGTTCTGTCAGACTAATGTGCTATCATGCCAGTCCTACAAAAAATAAATAATTGTTTTAACAGAATATTCTCGCAAAAAGACCAAACAAGAGATATTGGGGGTTATTCTAACTTTGGAGGAGTGTTAATCCGTCCCAAAAGTGACGGTAAAGTGACGGATATACCACCAGCCGTATTACGAGTTCCATAGGATATAATGGACTCGTAATACGGCTGGTGGTAAATCCGTCACTTTTCCGTCACTTTTGGGACGGATTAACACCTCCTCCAAAGTTAGAATAACCCCCACTGTGAAGGTTCCCATAAAAAGAGGAACAGACTATGACAAAAAGAAGACGTCATTCCGCTGGATTTTAATGTTTGAATTTAATATTATGAGAAAATATAGGGTGGCCCAGTAATCCCAGAGAAGCTGGGACAATTCCTGAATATCTCAAATTAATGCCTCTGAAGGAAATATAATTAAACATAAAAGCCCATATTCACTAAGAAATCTTGAAACACAGTGCAGCAAGTAAATCTGCTGCACTGAGTTACGGGAACGGGATAGAGAGCAGAACAGCAACACATCTACTAAAATTTTGCTCTGTTCTGCCCTCCCCCTGCACTGGCGCACTTTATGTGATGGGGACCCCACATGTCCCTCCCCGAAAAAAAATCAGCCCCAGCAGATGTGGTCCCCGGGGCCTCTTTGAGGCACCATGAGGGGGGTGCACACCCCTGACCCATAATTAGTGATTCGTCCAAGAGGATGTGGCCCCTGGACATCTGTTAGGCTGGAGGAAGCAGAGGCAAGCCTCCCGCCCAATAAATTAAAAGATCATCCACAGTTAATGGGTCCCGGGGGCTTCCAGAAGACTGCTGGATGGAGGCCACATGTTCCCTTCCCCCAAAAAAGTCCCCCACGCCCCATGGACCCACACTGGGAGGGTTACTTTTGAAAGGTGTAAAAGCCCACCATTTTTTAATCAAACATTCTCTGATTGGCTGTACTGATAAAAAATATATGTTTTTGGCCCCTGGGAGATAGGGGGTCCTATGGACCCCTCCAACAGGTCTTGGGGGGCATATTCTCTCGCCATTTTGCAAGAGAATGGACTGAGTCCCCGAGTCCTAAAATTGCTGCCACCACATCTTTGTTGATGTTGTGGTAGCCAACCAGATCATCTATTGTGATCTTTTGAATATACATTTTGAATTTTAAGTTCTCTGCAACTAGTGAATGGATTTACACCAAATCATGAAAAGCACACCTTCTGAACCAGGATTTAGTTTTCTACCAAATTTGGTGTGATTTCATTCAGCTGTTTTGGCTGTGGCTGTATATAATTTTCCTATGGGAAAAATGCATTGCAAAATGCGTTTTGGGATCCCCAAATCCATTTTTCTCAGCCCGCGCTTGTCGGATCTCCACAAAACTTGAATGGATGGAGCTGAGGTTGTTTTTTGTACAGTTTTGTGAAGATTCATCAAACTGAAATTAAAAAAGTTACAAGCAGAACACAAAATACTTTTCCTATGGAAACACGGTCCTAACTAAAACTATCACCAGCATTAGGTAATATAAGGGGTGCACAGAAAAAAGGGGAGGTCCCAAAACAGGTTTTTCCATCAATGCATATTCCATAGACTTTTGTGTCACACATAGGGGTAGATTTATGAAAAGTGGAGCTGCACCGAGTGCAGCTCCACTTTCCCTTTGCCCCTTAGCACCCCCTTACCGCCACCATGTGTGCAACATATTTAAAATACAGCGCACCATGGTGCAGGGTAGGGACAATAGCATCATTTTTCATGATGCTATTGAGGAACTCTGCAAGAGTAGCGCCAAAATATTGGCACTACTCCTGCTGAGTATATGGGGCCCCCTTTTAAAGCCTGCTCCTGAGCAGGTGTTAAAAGTGCTGTACAAAATGGCATAAGGAAATCTCATAGATTTCCTTATGCCATTTTTCTGGCTCCCCTAATGAGGGAACACCCCCTTTGTATACATAATGCCTGGCGCAGGCATAATGTATGGCAAAGGGTTACAGAGTGGCGCAATGTACGCACTGCACCACCCTGTAAATAAGGTGGGGGGATTTCGGCCTCGTTGGGCAACATTAACTTAAGAAATAACAACAATGTGGCCCAAGGTGGTGCTAGGGCATTATAAATATGCCCCATAGTGTGAAAACGGCTTAACGGAATTATACACAATTTGGCAGGATTGTAGATTTTGGTGTTTAGATGATCTTTTTTGGTACAAAAAGAAAGTATAAAAGCTCAAGGCAGTCATATATTTTAATCAAGTTTTTGCTGTGTTCTGGGTTAGGGGCTTAGATCTAGGTAAGTGTTAGGTGTTATACATTTTCCCTAACTATTTACCAATTCAGTAAAGTGGTAATAGGTAGGGAAAAATAATTACAAGTTTTTCTATACTTAAAAAAAAATTATGAAGTACTGCTGTACAACTTAGGAAGTAAAGGGGAACAAAATTTTAAAAAATATATGTAAAAAAGTCTGTAATACACTCCATTCCACAATTTTGAGCATATTTAATTCAGTAACAAAATGTACAGAGTACTGCGGAAATACCTAAAAAATACTGCACAATGTAAAACAAATACAAAAAGGTATATTTGATAAAAAAATACAGTTTTTGCAAGGTACTAACACAGTATCCCATAATCGTATTTAAAAATATGTGACCACATAACTATAACTATATCTTTTTCCTTCTCCATGCACTACTTGTAGCCTTTCATACTACATACCTTACCATATGAAATCATATAATTTAAAATAACACTTCTGACATCTTAAATCACATCATTTGTGAGAACACAGTGCACGATAGAGTGGCAAGTTATAGTTGTGTGGTTAGTGAGCTGGCAACAGTGTGTATGGAGTTGCACTAGTAATAATAATGTATAGGTTGGGCATACATTTTAATTCAGGGTAAAACTTAACTTTAGAACTTGTAAGGTTTCTGTAGTTTAAGTTTGGTTTGTATAGAAAGAAGAAATAAATATATAGTGATTTAAAGGTGGTGTGTCAAATGGGCCGGATTCACAAAGGTAAACTTACACCGAAAGTCTAAGGGCCTCATTACGACATTGGCTGTCCTATGACCGCCAATGCCGAGCTGGGAGTCGGACCATTGCAATCCAGGCAGTCTTACCGCCACATTATGATCCTGGTGGTCAGACCACCAGATGACTGCTGTCCCAATAAGGAACATGGTTCCTGATGGGCTGGCAGTGTTCGGAGTTGTGGTCAGCCAGGGCGGCGCTGAGTTTGGCACCGCTGCTCCGATCACAAGTCCAGGATCCAACAGCCTTTTCATGGCTTGAACCCCGCCACAAAAAGTCTGACGGAAACATAGTGTAGGGGGACACGGGGGGCCCTCTGCTGCCCATGACCATTTTGCCCAGCACCCTTAAAATGCACACTGTCTGCACTGCAGATAGTGCGCATTCCTAGGGTGCTGTTGTGCCACGGCATTGGCCTTGGCTCCCTTAAGGTAGTCAAGTTCAATGCTGTGGCACTGTGTCCGCCGGTCTGACCAGTGGAAACATTGCAATACAACTCGGGGGAGAGAGCCTGCTGGTATGATAGCAGCCTCCTCCCTGGCTTTGGCAGTCGGATCATTCTAACTGGAAAAATCGTAATGAGGCCCTAAGTTTACTAGTAGTAAAGTTAAACTTTTGGTTTAAGTTTAGACTTTTGGTCTACGTTTAAACCAAAAGTGTAAACTACTACTAAAGTTAGACTTCAGGTCTAAGCCTAGGGGCATATTTATACTTTTTTATGCAAAACTGCACAAACGCAGTTTTGCATCAAAAAGTTTAGCACTTGCGTGCACCATTTTTTAGTGCCACCCAGGTGTCATATTTATACAATGCCGCAGGATGGCGCTAAACCCTGGTTAGAGTAAAATATGTTGACGTTAACGCTTGCGCCCTGTCGTAAGGCAAACTGACGTTAACGCTGCACATAACGTTTTAAGGCACATAAACATGTCGCAAACAAATATGTACTATTTTAACCCCGCTTTTGCGTCAACTTTAGACGCAAATGCTGAAAAGTTTGGAAAGCAAATGGAAAATGGAAGCAGCACACCAGGAGAGACCCAATGGTGTCCCCATACACCCAGGAACCAGCCAGGAGGCCACCAGCAGTCCCAGGGGAAGGAGAAGAAAAAGAGAAAATGTCGGTTTAGTGTGGAGGAGCATGAAATTCTTGTGAGAAAGGTGACGGAGCACCAACATCAGCTTTTCGACACCCCCAAATTGCCAGTTTTGCAAGAGAGATGCAATATGGCAGCAAGTAGTAGACAAAATTAACAGTGAGGCAAAAGTGAGGAGAACTGTAACTGAGTGCAAGAAACGCTGGCATGATTGTAAGCGAAGAACTAAGGAGAAAATGGCAAGGAACAGAAAGGCAGCACTGCAAACTGGAGGTGGAAGTCCAGCACCACAGGAGGACTTGGATGAGATGAAGGAGATGGTTGCAGCTGTCATCCTGGAGTAATTGGTCACTGGAATCGCAGGACAGGACAGTGCAGACTACCAGGAACCACCCCAAATGCAGGGTAAGTTGCATGGGCTAAATAAATGCTCAATTAACAAATGCCAGAAGAGGAGGCACATGGGACTCACTCAATGCATTTGAAAGGAGTGCAGAGGGACAAATTGCCCATGAATCAAGTTGCACCATTCAAACAGAAGCAACACGTACACCCGCCTTGGTTGTGCCGTGCACCACAACACATACACAAACTGGACATATGTTAATCACCAGGGCTACATACCAACATGTACATATGCAGCACATAGGATGGAAGGCATGTCTAATTATTGGGCCTGTGGTTGTGTCATTACAACATTCATTGCATATAGTTAAACAAACTCTACCAACACAACTAAGACATCGGAGACTATGAAGTCAATCAATACCATTCCTGGGGTTACGTCATGGTGGTGTCTCTTGCAGAAAGACTTCGCAACTGCCTTCTCCCATTACCGAAACACCTGTGTGCTGCATCTTACAGCACACATTAAAATGGCACCTTGGCTAACATTACTCAGACGTGCAGGAAGCACATAAACAACACATCCGCATAAGGCAGCCACTTCACCATCATGCAGTAAGGATGCCTGTCTGGGTGCAGGGAAAAATAATCTGTGCAGCTGCTGGGGGAATTGGAGGGTGGTCCTGTATCACAGGAAACACAGCACTACCCAGTGTAACTAACCTGGTGCATTATGGAGCCACACATATTGACGCTGATCAGAACTGTGCCACTAGAGAAAATATGCACTACATATTGCAATCTGTAGGTCACAACACATACAGGCTGAGCCCACAACAACTCTGACACAACCATGTGAGCCACATAGGAATGAGGAAACAATCACACAAACACAACATATGGTGTATGTCTGTGAACATCATGGTGTACAATTTCACAATGACAGGCGGGGGATGGTGCATGGGCAAGCCTGACGTTGGTAAGACTGCTAGTGCTGTGTACCCTCTGTGGTTGGCAGTATGAGTAACACGCTGGAATGGCGGGTGAAAATCTGTCTCCTCATGTTAGCTCTGCGGGGCAGTTACCACTACATTGTTGATGGATGAAATAGAGCCAGTGCCAATCTTGGGGTGCATTGGGTGTGACAGCACACGCTGCTCTTATCACTGCAAATCAGGCAGTGGAAAGCGCAAAAGGCCTGGGCATGGGGCCCCCTGCACTGCCCATGCCAGGTGCATGGGCAGTGCAGGGGCACCCAGGGGCACACCACACCACATTACCACCAACCTTTGCAAGGGGGTTTGACTGCCAGGCAAAGGCTGGCAGAAAAGCGGGAGCATACCTGGAGGGTAGCGCTGATCATCTGGTGTCACAAGACAGTGCCATTGCCAGTATGCAAGCCGGCAACCTGCCAGTGCCAGGCCACTGGCCCATGGGGCATTCCCCATGGACAACATGTGCCACTTCCACCTGCGCTGTTGGCGGTGGTCAACATGACAAATGTGTATGCTGGTCTCATCACTTACAAGCAATTCACTGAGTATGTCACAAATGAAGGACACATATATGGTTCCCTCACCATATACAGCAAGTATGGCTGAAAAGCAAGTCTATGGCAATATTGTCAGCTGGGAGTACCGGAAGAACTCATTGGTGTGGTACAGAGGTAGCTAACCTTATTAATGATGGCCACCGGTCAGTTTTGCAGGATAGAGCTCCAATTGTGGCTGTTGTCAGATGTCCTGCAGTTCACTACAGGACCCCAACACTGACAGCTGAAGTACGAGACCTACCTGTCCAATATAAAGTATACATAGTCATTATGATTGGTTGGTACACTGAATGGCAGATGCATGGACTAGTAGATGTGATGTTGCAGTCAATGTGACAGCTCCGAGGTCAATAGGGATTACACATGGTAAATGAGGCTTATGTAGGCAGGACGGATTCCATAGGCCATTTCCCCAGTTTGGGCAGTACACAAATGGGGGGAACCCTGAGACTCACACTAATTACACAAACTGTTGCAGACATAACAGGATATTTATTATAAAAGTATCTACTCAAAACAACTAAAACCTACCCTACACTAAACTAACCTATACTAACTATACTTATCATACAACTAAACTATCTAACCTATGCCAAACTTAACTTACACATAAAACACCACACTCTAAGCATTGGCTACCCACCTCCCTTAAGAAACAAGAAACAGGTAGGGCAACAATTACTATAACTACTCAAGTACTAACGGATCCTATGACCTAAACAAATATATATATTTTTTATATTATTTTTTAAAAAAAATGTTTATGTTTTCATTTTTCATAAAACCACATATAAACCTCAACATGCCCCCCACCCAACAACCCACTTATAAAAACCTAAGAATAGAACCCCCCCCAATTATACTTATCCTAACTAATGGCTACACTACACTAACCTACCACTAACTACATAAAACCCAAACTAAAATATGGTACAACTTTAAAAGGGAGGGGAAGTAACTGGGAGGTGGTCCATCACAGTCTGAGTTCATTTGCGGGACTTCTTGACCGTCTTTTTAATGTACTTGAGGAGTTTAAGGTCCTCTACCAGTGCCTCCTCCAACCTGTCCAAACGCCGGAGTATCAGGGTGATGTCCCGACGTAAGTCCTGATACAATTGTCGTGGCCCAGCAGCTGGTGGTGGCAAAACTGGTGCAGGGTGGCGCACAGAAGATGTTCCTGCTCCATCCTTTGCCTTGGGTGGGTGAGAGGTATTTACAGAGTACTTTTTTGGTTGAATATGTATAAAAGTTGTCAACAATTGTCTGATTCTTGCGGACTCCTGCCGCTGTGTTTGGTTGGTCCTCCTCAATGTCCTTATCCCCATCATCCTCCTCCTCCTCATTGTGGGCATCTAATTGTCCATCCCAGGGGATTTTGTTTCTGACACACATGTTATGCAGGATAGCACATACCAGTATGATCTTACATACTAGCGAAGGAGCACACAGGAGGCTTCCTCCTGCCATGTCCAGGCACCTGAACTGGGATTTGAGAAGGCCAAAGCTCCTCTCCACCACATTGAGTGTTTTCCGTTGTGCTTCATTGTAGGCACGCTGTTCATTGGTTTTGCAAATGAATAACCATATGCCATAACCTTGGACAGCTGCAAAGATAAGAGGGAGAAATCTAGTGAAGAGTTGAGAGGGACTATGATAATTCCATGGCAGTAGTTGTTTTCAGTTTGCGTGTGACTCAGAGATGTTTGTGGTGTTGTGTATGTTTCAGGTCATGTAATATGGTTCAATTTGACTGTGTTGATGTACATGTCATTCTAGGTACTGACTCAAGGACCTGTATGTGACCATCTGGATTCCAATAAGTGTGCTCATCATGTATGTAACATGTTTTGTGTAGTCCATTTTAGTAGCACGGGTCCTCATATTAGATGGAGGCTACCACCTCCTTGCAACACAGTGGTGTCAGATGTGTGGCCAGCATAGTTGCCCTACGAAACTATCCGTCAATATAGGCATGTGGCATTATGCATGCAGTGCAATACTTAGTGGGCCTTAGTGGCAGATGGGGGTTGTATCAAACATCTTGGCCCTCATTACAAATCTGGTGTTCTCAAGTATACCAGACTCACAGTGGCTGTTGGACCACTGCGATCGTGGCAGTATGACCCCCAGATTATGACCGTGGTGAACCCACCATGTTTGGCCCGCCAACATTGCCAGGTTGCCACCAGCCAGCTGCCTGGCAGTGCCAGTGTTCTCAATCTGCCAGGGCAGCGCTGCAAGCAGCACAGCCCTCCAGATTTGGACTCCCAAATCTGCCAGCCTTTGCATGGCAGTTCCACCGCCATGCAAGGGATGGCTGAATGGGTGTGTCAGGTGTTCCCTGGAGGCCCCTGCACTAGCCATGCACTTGACATGGGCAGTGCCGGGTCCAACATGGACAGACCTGTAGCACTTTCCAATGCACAAATTACATGCAGTAGTAACCAGTGCTGTACCCACCACAATGCCACATTGCAGCCAGATCACTTATAACTTGGCTGTAATGTTTTGGCCCTCTTCCACTGACAGGCCCAGCAGTGAACTCTTAATTGGGCCAGCAGGGTTTAGACCACAATGGCGGTCTAACTGTGGTGGAAGTTTAACAAGCCGGACAACAAGCTAATGATGAGTGTCCAGGTGTCCAAGGGTGTGTATCATATATTAGCATGATGATCACCTTTGGTACAGGTGTATGTCTTATCTTCTTAGTAATTGGATTTTCAGCCAGACGTACTACACTTGCACAGTGCAGACTTTAGGAGGGGGCCCTGCTATATTTCTGAAAGGTCACTTAGTACAGTGCATGTATGGCCAGTCATGTCCTCCATACTCCTACAGGGGTCTACTATGGCATCCATGCACATTCCAGTTTAGCAGTGAATCTGCGCCATGGTGTACCATTGTTAGTCTTCTGTTCAGGCATGATGGTATTATGGGGCACTAAGTGGGGAATGTGAGGTGTCAGTTGAGTAGTTGTGGCACCATTTCTCATGATTCTGTCCCATTGTCTATCATGGCAGGTACATTAGTCTTCCGATGTGTGCAATATGATGCATTTGACAGATGTATTTGCAGCCTACAGGTATGTCCGGCATGTGTAGATGGGATGTAGTTGTGTTTGGCACCACTTGGGTGTCAATTGATGTAGATTGTCCCTGAGTCTTGCACACTATGAATGAGGTGGGGATGTGCCTAAGTGTCACATTCTTTACATGCTCATGCCATAGGCCATTGACATGGCGGCGCTATTGATGGTTTGGTCTTATGTGTGTGAAGTATACATAGTAGTCAAACCAGTGGAAACTTGTAGTCGTTTGTGGTCTTATTCTGTATGCAAAGCAAACATAGCTCTTCCTGTCCTTCACATGGTATGGCTGTTAGTTTGTGGCTGTGTCAGATACATGTGGGTGTCTGCGCTTGTGATGTCCAATCAATGAGGTGTACTGCGGCATGTTGCATATGTGTTGTTGCCAGTACGTCTGTGGTCCCATGCCCATGCGTCTTTGTTGTGGTGTACATGTTGTTTGTCCTACAGGGTTGGTGTGTTGTGTGTGTTTTGATTGGTAGGTTGACTTACCGACAAGTAGGCCATTGACATATTGTCCATCCTGGAACCTCTCGTTGATGGTGGAGTGCCGGAATATGTAAGCATCATGGATGCTGTCGGGGTACTTGGCTGAGATGTTGGTGAAGAGCCCAGGGTGGTTGACAGTGACCTGCACATTTATCGAATATGTTTGCTTGCGGTTCCTATAGAGGTGTTCCGTAGCTGCAGGTGGCACCAGTCGCACATGGGTGCAGCCCATTGCACCCAGCACATGCGGACTCCCAGCAATCAGATAGAATCCTTGCTTGGTCTCCTGCTGCAGTTGCTGGGTGTTTGGGAAGCAGATGCAGTGTGGTGTGAGGCGGATGATGGCTTCTAGGACCTTAGGCAGGTAAACAGATATTGATGGCTGTGAGACACCAGCCGCTAGTGCCCCTGTTGTCTGAAAGGATCCAGAAGCCAGCATATGCAGAACAGTGAGGAGCTTTGTGATGGGTGGTATGTTGTAGGGAGTTTGCACCCTTGCTGTAATGTCTGGTGCAATCTGGTTCAGCAGGCGTAGAATAGACTCCCGGTTGAGACGGTAAGTCCTGATGATGCCTTGCTCTCTGAGGCCAAGGAGGCTTTTCCCCTGCCAAAATATCCTCTCCTGTGTTGCCTTTGTGGGTGCCGCTGTGGTATTTCGGGTTGATGTTGTGGAGGTGGGGGGAGCAGCTGTTGTTGCGGACGTCTGCGGCGTGTGCCTAGCTGGAGCAGTATGACTTCCATGTTGTCCTGGAGGTAGAAAATGTTCTTCTGTGAGTTTTCCTTATGTACTGGTGTATATGCCTCATTATAACGCCTGGTCAGACCCAGGTGTTAAGCTTTGACACCAAACGGGGTTAAAGTCATTTTTTGGGTCTGCCTCCCACCCGTGCGTCCCTTATGCAAGGGGGTTAAATATGGCACTAGGGGCTTAGGGGGTCATTCTGACCCTGGCGGTCTTGGACCGCCAGGGCCAACGACCGCGGAAGCACCGCCAACAGACTGGCGGTGCTTCCTGGGCCATTCTGACCGCCGCGGTCAGAAAAGGGGAACCGGCGGTTTCCCGCCGGTTTACCCCTGGCCCAGGGAATCCTCCATGGCGGCACTGCTTGCAGCGCCGCCATGGGGATTCCGACCCCCTTCCTGCCATCCCGTTCCTGGTGATTTTTACCGCCAGGAACAGGATGGCGGGAACGGGTGTCGTGGGGCCCCTGGGGGCCCCTGCACTGCCCATGCCACTGGCATGGGCAGTGCAGGGGCCCCCTAACAGGGCCCCATAATGATTTTCAGTGTCTGCAAAGCAGACACTGAAAATCGCGACGGGTGCCACTGCACCCGTCGCACCCCAGCAACTCCACCGGCTCCATTTGGAGCCGGCTTCATCGTTGCTGGGTCTTTCCCGCTGGGAAAGTCAGAATGACCGCCGCAGTCATTTGACCGCGGTGCGGTCTTTTGGCGGTCTCCGCCCGGCGGGCGGCACCCGCCGCCCGCCGGGGTCGGAATGACCCCCTTAGTGTCATTTTGTGAACTGGAACACCTACCTTGCATCTCATTAACGCAGGGTGATTTCACGGATCCAATAAATGACATTAACTTCTATATTTTGACGGTAGACAGGTCTAGTGTCAAAATATAAATATGGAGTTAAGTTTGCGCTGAATTTGCGAGAAAAAAAATGGCGCAAACTTAGCACAAACAGAGTATAAATATGCCCTTTAGACTTTTGGTTTAAGTTTACTTTGTGATTCTGGCACCCTATAAATTTAAGGTATAACTATAGTTTTAGACTTTCTAATCATTGTATAGTTTAGTATAGATAGATAGACAGATAGATAGATAGATAGATAGATAGATAGATAGATAGATAGATAGATAGATAGATAAATAGATAGATAGATAGATAGATAGATAGATAGATAGATAGATAGATAGATAGATAGATAGATAGATAGATAGATAGATAGATAGATAGATAGATTTATATATCTTTAAAACATAAATACTAATTAGCGTCCATCAATAAGGATTAAGGTAACAAAAAAATCAAACACAACATAAAAAAGTTTAAAGATACCAACCAATACTAACAACATAAAAAAGTTTAAAGATACTCGGTGACGGCGTCCAGCAGCGTCGGAGAGACCAGGGCTGCAGTGTGAAGTGGGTGGTGCGACGTGCGGTGTCACCAGGTCATGGTGCAGGCAGCGTCGTCGTCATTGCTGAAGCGCTTTCATTGATAGGCCCAAGTCGGCGGTGTGGTGTGGGACGGGCTCCGTGCGGCGTCCAAGGGTCACGGTGCAGGCAGGGATGCTTGTTGATGACAAAGGAGTTGATGGTGCTGCCGTTGGTGGACCGGGGCTGCGGTGCGGGACAGTGCTTTGAGTACCTCACAAGTGGTGTCCACAGGCCATGGTGTAGGCAGCGGCACCAGTGTCAGCAGGAGCGGCGCAGCGTCGGGGATGCCAGGCTGTGGTGTGAGCAAGGTGATGCCAGAGTGTGGGCCCATAAGTCACAGTGCAAGCAGCAGCTCAGTGGTGGTGTCAGATGATGGCAGCAGTGAGACCAGGGCTGCAGTGCGAAGCGGGCAGTGCAGCTTTGTGTGGCATCGGCAGGTCATGGTGCAGGCCAGCACCACCGTTGGCAGTGTCGTTGAGGTTTTTCTTCTTGAACAGCACAAAACACACAGGCCCGTATTTATACTCCGTTTGCGCCGAATTAGCATCGTTTTTTTAGACGCAAATTCGGCGCAAAACTAACGCCATATTTATACTTTGGCGTTAGACGCGTCTAGCGCCAAAGTATTGGCATATAGCGTCATTTTTTTGCGTGAACGCCTTCCTTGCGTTAATGAGATGCAAGGAAGGCGTTCCCGTCTAAAAAAATGACGGCGACGCAAATGCGTCGTATTTATACTCCCGGGCAAAAATCACGCCCGGGAGTTGGCGGGTCAAAAAACCCCGCATTTGCGCCACTATTTAACGCCTGGGTCAGGGTAGGCGTTAAGGGGCCTGTGGGCTCAAAATGAGCCCACAGGTGCCCTCCCCTGCCCCCAGGGACCCCCCCTGCCACCCCTGCCCACCCCAGGAGGACACCCAAGGATGGAGGGACCCACCCCAGGGACATTCAGGTAAGTTCAGGTAAGTATAATTTTTTATATTTTTTAATTTTTTTTGGGTGGCATAGGGGGGCCTTATTTGTGCCCCCCTACATGCCACTATGCCCAATGACCATGCCCAGGGGACACAAGTCCCCTGGGCATGGCCATTGGGCAAGGGGGCATGACTCCTGTCTTTACTAAGACAGGAGTCATGAAATGGCGTCTGGGCGTCGTAAAAAAATGGCGCAAATCGGGTTGAGGCGATTTTTTTGCCTCAACCTGACTTGCCCCATTTTAAGACGCCCTAATGTCATTTTTTCCCAACGCCGGCGCTGCCTGGTCTACGTGGTTTTTTTCCACGCACACCAGGCAGCGCCGGTCTGCTTGCGCCGGCTAACGCCATTCCATAAATACGGCGCCCGCATGGCGCTTCAGAATGGCGTTAGACGGCGCTAAATTTTTTGACGCTAAACTGCGTTAGCGCAGTTTAGCGTCAAAAAGTATAAATATGGGCCACAGTTCCCAGTGCTGTAGGCAGGTAAAACTGAAGTCTTTGGTGTCCCTGAGGCTTTCAACAGGAGGCGAGCTCTACTCCATGCCCTTGGAGAACTCTCTCAAGCAGGATACAGAGCAAAGTTCACCCTTTGCTTTATTTTAAGGCAGAAGCAGCAACTGCAGGACAACCCAGCAAAGCAGCACAGCAAAGGGGCAGTACTCCTTCTCCAGCTCTTTAGCTCTTCTCCTTGGCAGAGGTTTTTCTTGATCTAGAAAGATTCTAAAAGTCTGGGGGTTTGGGTCCACTACTTACACCTCTTTCTGCCTTGAAGGAGGCATACATCAAAGGAAAGTCTCTGTTGTTCACAAGATCCTGCCTTGTCCAGGCCTGGCCCCAGACACACTCCAGGGGGTCGTGACTGCATTGTGTGAGGGCAGGCACAGCCCTTTCAGGTGTAAGTGGCCACTCCTCCCTCCACTCTAATCCAGATGGCCCATCAGGATATGCAGCTACACCCCAGCTCCCTCTGTGTCACTGTCTAGAGGGAATTCACATCAGCCCAAATGTCAGTCTGACCCAGCCATGGAATACACAAGCCGGCAGAGGCACAAATGGTTTAAGCAAGAAAATGCCCACTTTCTAAAAGTGGCATTTTCAAACAAACAATTTAAAAAATAAGTTTACCAAAAGATGTATTTTTTAATTGTGAGTTCATAGACCCCAAACTCATATCTCCATCTGCTCTCAAAGGGAATCTGCACTTTAAGGATATTTAAAGGCAGCCCCCATGTTAACCTATGAGAGAGATAGCCCCTGCACAGTGAAAAAGAATTTGGCAGTATTTCACTGTTAGGACATGTAAAACACCTCAGTACATGTCCGACCTTCTAAATACGCTGCACCATGCCCATGGGTCTACGTAGGGCCTACCTCAGGGGTGCCTTACATGTAGTACAAGGGAAGGTTTGGACCTGGCAAGTGAGTACACTTTCCAGGTCGGATTGGCAGCTTAAAACTGCACGCACAGACACTGCAGTGACAGGTCTGAGGCATGTTCACAGGGCTAATCATGTGGGTGGCACAATCAGTGCTGCAGGTGCACTAGTAGCATTTCATTTATAGACCCTGGATGCCCTGGTGCACTTTACTAGGGACTTACCAGTAAATCAAATATGACAATCATGGATAAACCAATCATCAATACAATTTACATAGGGAGGACTTGCATTTTAGCACTGATCAGCAGTGGTAAAGTGTGCAGAGACAATAAACCAGCAAAAACGAATTAGAAAAAATAGGAGGAAGAAGGTGAAAAGTTTGGGGATAATCCTGCAAAATGTGTAATTTCCAACAGTGAGATAAACATGCAGTATTATTACAGACATCAAACATCTATTCAAGGGTGTGTTCCCATCACAGCAGTCTGGATGCAGTACATTCGAATAAATGTGCAGCGTCAAGTTATACATTAACCAGAACCATTACGAAACATCCCAGTACACTCAAATACATAACGTCACTGTGCACGTATATATACGATTCTGGAAAGATCTCAGCCTCCACTGCATCATGTAGCTATCCCCATCCATATAGTGTCAATGAACCCAATATGCTTAAAGGAGTGGGTATTTCTTCCTTGCTGATGCTGTGCACGCAAACACCTGATGATGACCTGTGTTAGCCTGTTAGCATGTTGTGACCTGTTTCCAATGGTATAGGTATTCGATAGCCATATTGCATCATGCTCCAAATCTCATGGTGGTCTTTCATCAGATTTGTTTTGTAAAGCCAACAGAAGTGTGTCCAAATCTTGGTTGACGGTCCCCTGCCCAACTGAATTTAGATGACATTTATTTCTGAGGTGCACCATTTTATCAGTTTCTGGAGCCATTTCATGATTGGTGGGGCCATGGTGGCCTTCCAGCTCATGATGATGTTACGCTTGCACAAAAGTAGGGCAAGGTTGAGATGTGTGTTTAACCTTTTTGGGCCACGTGAATCTTCCCAATACACACACTGTCATAGTCATGGGTAACTGTCTGGAAATAAGTGTATAAAAAAGTCTGTCAAAGATTTTCAGTAAGTTTGAGTGCAGGGACAGTTCAATAACATATAAAAATGAAAAAAGTATCCTCCCCCTCACATGGCATCTAAGGCACTCCAATGGGAGTCCCGAGTAAATTTTGGCAAGTCTGGCAAGGGACAAATATGTGCAGTTTAGATAATTAAGTTGGGTATATTTGTATCGAGGGTTCCTGTTTACTCCATTTGTGTATTCCAGTATCTTACCCCATTCTTTGGTGGTGATGTTTCCCCCCATCCTTTGTTTCCATTTGGTTCTCAGAGCAGCAGTGGGGCATGAACCACCGGGCTAGTTCCCTATGCATGCAGATTATCACTTTCCTATCCACTCCTTGCATTAATAGCCTTGATACAGGCTCCGCTGTATCTGACTCCTGTGTTCCCACTTGCCATGTGTCAACAATTGCTGTTTGTAGTGCTCATGTAATAGGAACTGCTGCCCATATATCCCGTAATAGTCTTGCAGGGTCTTAAAGGCTAGGAATTCCACACCATTGTCTAAAACTCCCATGGTAGAGATCCCTGCCTGGGCCCAGGTGTCTATCCACCATTTGAGCCATAGTCAGCACTACCTATATTGGAGTTTGGGATAGTATGGAAATCACATTCTTGCTTTCTTACAGTAAGTGTCCCAGCATACTGTTATCATTTGCAACACTCTGCAGTGTGGGGGTGCACAGTTTGGTTCTTTGGTAAGAGTTCTTAGGAGGCCCCCACTGTCTAGCATTCCTGTAAGATCTTGTCTTTTTGGGGCAGTGTCTACCACCAACCAGCAAGCTAGCCATATCAGTTAAGCTGATATATAGCTGTTGTCTTTGGATTCCCCAGATCAGTCCTGAGAATAGAGACCTCAGTTCCCTGAAGGACGACCTGGCAAGGTAAGGGGAAGTAAAGCAAAACACAAACGCTGTGGGATAGTGCCAGAAAGAAATATAGCTGTCTAGTATGGAAACCCTTCCTATAGGGGGCATTGGGAGGCAAAGCCAGAAGGGCATTGTGTCCCTCATGCGAGGGATGCATATGTCTAGGATGCCTTCCTTTAGGTCTTGGTCCATATGATAGATCTGCACCCCCCAAATACCTAAAAGTGATGGCTTCCCAGGTCAGAGGGCCCTCCAGAAATGGAGAAAGTTCCATTCACAATGTGGGACACAATGGGGACAGGCAGGACTTATCCCAATTCACCCAAGACCCAGCAACTCCCCAAACTCATCTAGCAATTGTCCCAGTGCAGGTAGATTGTCTCTCGGTTCACTTAGGAACAGCAGTGCATCATCTGCATACCAACCCACCACTTGGTATTGCTTCCCCACTTTGAACCCCAACTTCCAGGCCTTTTTCATGTAGAATACACTCCAATGGTTCCAGAGCCAGTACAAATAGAATAGGGAACAAAGGGCAACCCTATCAGGAGCCTCTTTGCAGTTGCCACATATGGGAGTAAACCCTTCCTGTGTGTACCCTGTAGAGGGGCCTCATGTACAGTAGTTGTATCCATTTCAGGATGTTGGCGTTGATCCCCAAAGCCTGAAGCACTGCAAACAGATAAGGCCATAGGAGGGTATCAAAGGCATTTTCTATATCCAGGAAGGCCACGTCCCCAGGTCTCGGCCCACTATATCCATAATTTGGAACAGCCCGCCAAGATTAATATGGGTATTCTGTCCCAGATTAACCCACACTGTTCTCGGTATACCAAGAATGGTAGGTGGAGGTTTAGTCGATTTGCAATTGCCTTCCTCCGTATTTTATATTTCATCAGGAGAAGGGACAGTGGTCTATAGGGCCGCACATCCAGGCCCTGCTTTGGCAAGATCACTATGACAACTTCCCTTGTTGAGTCAGGAGATCCCTACATTGAAAAGCTCCCTTATAAATAGTGTAAAGTTGGATCACTAGCCAGGACAGTAAGGTTCGGAGGGAAGGCTGCCAATTCCAGGTGTTTTCCCCCCTTGCCAATTGATCTATGGCTAGCTTGATTTCTTGACCGCCCGAATCCTCATTCAGGGTCATAGTTTATGTGGCAGAGAGCGATAGCAGTTGCAGGGACTCCAGTAACTGGGCGAGTTGGGCAGACTGTGGGACCCTATCAGTTACATACAGCGTTTGATAGTAGTCTACAAATACGTTATGGATGTCCAGTTGTGTTACGGCAGCCCGTCCATCATTTCTCCACATAGCCCCTATATGCCTCTCTGGGTTGTCAGATCAAACCAGCCACACCATTTGGCAGCCTGCTCTGTCCCCCTCTCCATGCTGGCAGGTGAGGGAATCTTTGTAGTGCAGACTACGGAGGGGCTCTAATAATGCCAGGTACGTTTTGGTAAGTTCCAGCAGTCTCAGTCAATTGGTTGGATTTCGCACCGCAATTACTCAGGGTTATGAAGGCGCCCCTCTGACTCCTGCACCTTCTTCAGCAATGTCTGCTTAACGCCATAAGAGATCTTGATGCAGACCCCTTGTATGACAACCATAAAAGCATTCCACTCCACATTTGTGTGCTTCACTGTACCTTTGTTATTTTCAAAATGTTCATTTATTGAGTCCCCAAAAGCAACCTTGAAGGGTGTGTCCAGGAAAGTATCTGATTGCAGGCACTAAGTCAGTACCGCCATTATTGGTCTGCCCAGCGATAGGCAAAGGTACTCTGTATTATAGACCAGGCGATCCCAAAAACCAGTCGGTTCTGTTATTCACAAGTCTCTGCGTCTGATTCCCACCATAGGTCCTCCATTTACTATTGAGTAGCCCACTGCCAGAGCCCCTGTGTCGATGAGGCACAGGGGCCCGATGGGAAGGGCAGTACCGATCGGTACAGGTCACAGTCATGTACCAGGTTAACCCCTTCGCTGCTAGGCCTTGTCCCCCCAGTGCTGAGCTTTTTTTGCTATTTGGGGTAGTTTGTCCTTTGGACTCCAAAACTTTTTTCCACACAAGCTATCCATGCCAAATGGGCATCCTTTTTTTCCAACATCCTGGGGATTCTAAAGATACCCAGGGTTTGTGGATTACCCTCTAAAGGACTGAGAATATAGGCAAAATATAGAAGCAACATTTTGAGTTTTTTTGAAAAAAATAGAGAAATAGTGCTCCAGATAAAAGTGTCTGTTTTTTCCTAAAAATGGCACCCACAAAAGGTTTGCTGTTCAAAAATCACTATCTTCCCCGATTTCAATTTCGTGCAGAGCTGAATCAAAAAACTGAATTTTGTACTACATTTTTGGCATTTTTTCCAAGAGGTAGCCCATTTTCCCCATTTTTTGTGCTTTCAACCTACTTTTAGTTTGTGGTGGAACCCAGCATGAAACTCATGGGTGATTCAGAAAAGCTATGTATTTCTGAAAACATCACAAAATTCTGAATTCAGCAAGGGGTCATATGTGTAGATCCCTCAACATTTTTCCAAGGAAAATAACTGTTGAAATAAAACAAAAAAACTAAAATTGGTAGGGCAAAACAGGCATTTGTAATACTTGTTTATCTGTAACTTTTTGTCACAATGGCAGATTGACAAAAGCAATATACCATTATGTCCACTAGACCCCTCTGGCTGCGGGGATGTATAGGGGTTGTAGGTTCTCCAAGAACATAAGAGCAAACAAATTGGGCTGCACCATACAATGGGTTTTCATTGAGCACCGAGTATAGACCAATTCTTATAGTTAAATAGGTAGAATGGTAAATGAGTACCAAGAAAGCGTATGTATTTCAGAAATGTGCACAAGATGTAGAGTTTAGGAGCAGTGGTTATTTATACATTGTTGAATTTGTGGGTACCCATGCTATTGTATGATTTGGAGGGTATTTTTCAAAATATCATCTTTCTTATTTACTAGTTTACATTTGAATGGCTTAAAAGCAAAGAAATCGAATTGAGAATAACAAATATTCTACTGTTCTATACTTAACCAAGTCTCCAGATAAAAATGGTACCTCACTTGTGAGAGCCTAAAATGCAACATGGCGCAGCGCATATTTCCACGCAAAACTGACCCTCTTTTTCCAATGTGGTAGTCTAGATTTTGGACCCTAGCTCAGTTGGCACCTAGGGAAACCTAGCCAACCTGTACAGTTTTGAAAACTAAACACCAAGTGGTATCCAGGGTGGGCTAACTTGTGCGACTCTTGCCCTGTTTATTTACCCAGAATCCCTTTCAGAATGCAAATTTTGACTTAAAAAACACTTTTTCCTCACATTTCTGTGATGGAGAGTTCTAGAATCCACGGGGAGCCACAAGTTTCCTTCTACCCAGCATTCCCTCATATCTCTCAATAAAAATGGTACCTCACTTGTGTGGGTAGACCTATTGCAGGTGACAGGAAATAGCCCAAAACACAATATGGATGCAGCACATTTTTCCACTCAAAACTGACCCTCTTTTTTCAGTGTGGGTTGCTCTAGGTTTTGACCCATAGCTCACCTAACACCTATGGAGCATAGCAAACCTGTACATTTTTGAAAACTAGACACCTAGGAGTATCCAGTGTGGGCTGACTTGGTGGCTCTCTCATAATTTATTGATCCAAAATCCCTTGCAAACCTTAAACTGACTAAAGACACATTTTCCTCACATTTCTGTAATGGAAAATTCTAGAATCTGCTTGGAGCCACAAACTTCCTTCCACCCAGCAATCCCCGAAGTCTCCCAATAAAAATGGTACCTCACTCATGTGGGTAGACCTAGTGCCCTCAACAGGAAACGGCACAAAACGTAATATGGAGCAGCACATTTTTCCACTCAAAACTGACCCTGTTTTTCCAATGTGGGTAGCTCTAGATTTTGGACCCTAACTCAGCTGGCACCTAAGGGAAACCTAGCTAACCTGTACATTTTTGAAAACAAAACACCTAGGGGTATTTAGGGTGGGCTGACTTGTGCCCCTCTTGCCACATTTAGTTACCCAGAATCCCTTGCAACCCTCAAACTTTTACTTTAAAATACATTTTCCTCACATTTCTGTGATGGAAAGTTCGAGAATCCAAGCAGAACCTCAAACTTCCTACCACCCGGCACACCCACAAGTCTCCCAATAAAAATGGTAACTGACTTGTGTGGCTGGGCCTAGGCCCTGCACCAGAACAAATCAAATCAATGTCAAGGAGGGTCCCTTTGCGAGGACTCCTATTGATGCTAGTTTGATCAGTTCCTATCGGGGGCACTAGACCCAGCCAAAGAAGTGCAGCAGTATTTGTATTTTTAGGTAAGGGGGTACGTGCTGGGTTGTTCATGGTGGAGAGGGCTCATAGAGTTCGGTTATGTCCATTGCCCAAGCACCCCTCCTTGGCCACTGGTGGCCAGACTACAGAATTAAAGGGAACGCAACAATATCCTGCAGGGGCGTACACTCATGGCCCTTGGGATCTCGAGGGATGCAAGATATGCTTTTTCCCAGACTATATAGATCAAGTACAGAAACAGCTCCTCAGCTTCTCAGGGCCTAAGCAAATGCTGCAACATTGGGCCTATGGACTGATATATCCAGTGAAACTCTGTGTCACAGCAAAAAATAGGATGTTCTTCTTTACCAACCCATAGGAAGTTTGGACATGGCTGGAGGACCAGGACCTTGACGTGTCTCATGCTCGGAGGCTTAAATTGGATACCACCTGCACCGGGAAAACTCAGAAAAAGGGATCACGACCCTCTCATAGAGCTCCCTCTAAAGAAAATGTAGCAGCAGAAAGGGCAATTCTGCTGTCTGAATTGATAGGTTCTAGAGATGCAGACACATCTGAGAGAGAAATTCGGACACTGACTAATGAGGGGGACCTCCCAATGGCTGGGCCCCTTGGTTAACCTCCAGATCCAGGGATGACTTGATCTTATGACTTGGTGACTGCATGGAGTGATCCACATGACCCTCTAGGGACACCGAATTATGAGACCTGGGTACATGTATTCCCTCTTAGGTATGGTGGTGGGGAATATAGTAAATATACTTGCTCTGACACCTGCTCCCACAAAACATAGCGTTCATCCCTGCTGGCTCAGCCTGGACTCCTTCTCCGGTGCCACACAAGGCGCGTCCATTTGCACTGCGCTCCACCCTAGATGGTGTCCCGAGCCCCTGTCAGAGCATGCCGTGAAATGGCAGTCAGGTTCAGGACCTCGGGACAGTTAGGCCATGCAGGATGTTAGTGGCAGAGCAGGAGCACTCAAACTATGTATCCAGCAAATTTCTCCGTCTTGGCACGCCCCCAAGATGAAGTACTAAGGCCCATATTTATGAAAAACAGTGCACAACTGCTCTAGTGCCGTTGCACGTAACTTATTTTAAGGTGAGCTAACACTATTCCCTAACGCCATCCTTGCGCCATATTTAAGAAATTAGGAACAATGGCACTAAGGAATGCTAGCGTTTAATACTACTTTTTTTGATTTTGGAAAAACTTAATAAACAGTTTTGAAAATGTTATTAAAAAACAGCAAAATGTTAAAAAATAAAATAATATTAACAAGTATTGATATAATGATATTTAATAATTTATAATAATTTATAGTACTCAGTAATATCAAAATAATACCTTGTACTTCTCAAAATGTTAGAATAAATATTTTTGTGGAAAAAATGTTTTACAAACAACTATTGTAAAGAAATTGTTGTAAAAATGATACAATATGTGAAAATGTAAAATGTAAAACGTAAAATGTTGTGTTTGGAAAGTGAAAATACCAACATGGAACAAAAATATAAAACAAATGTAAAAATATTTATTTATAAGAATGACCCTTGAAATAATTGTTATAACAGATATAGCAAAGAATAAACATATGTACAAATTAATAAAATGTAATAACGCCTGTCCAAAAAGAACTGTAAAAATAAGTCATCTTAAAAAAAGTGTTACAATTATTTTCAACAATACAAACACACTGTACACTATTGCTACGTGGGACAAAACATTTGCACTTCAAGGAAGCTTCGTATACTATTATACTATTACCTACATTAGGGAAAGTGTTGAACATTGAAGGGGTTAGAATTGCTATTATGACTCCAAATTAAGCTACATTGAGGAAAGTTTGGGGCATTGAAGGGGTTAGATTTACTATTTCCACACCAATCTAATCATTGGCGAAATCATTTGAAGTTGAAGGGCCTGTATTTACTATTCTCACTCCATTGTAAGCTATAGTCGAGAATGTTTACTATTCCCACTCCTTTTTAACCAACATTAGGAAAAACAGTTGACCTAATGGGGGCATATTTTATATTTCCACTCTAATGAAACCACACATTAACTTTGTAAACTTAGGATACAAAACTGCCCAAATACAAATCCTATTCAATTTTACAAATTGTAAAATAAATAAAGAAGTGGTTAAATTAAAGTGGCAAAATTAATGAATAATACAAGTTTTAAATGGAATTAAGTTATTATAAAGTTACATTTAAATTAGCTCGTATTATTCAAATATTTTATTTTGTAAATTTAAATTAATTCTATAAAATAAATATATTTAATTTTTACCAAAAGAAATGAACATTTCTAAACATTTTTACAAATTAAGAACATTAAAAATAAAAACAACCCCTAAACAAGTAATACAACTTTGAACTGCACTTTTAACAAATATATTACTTTATTCAAATGTAAAATTAATTTGCCAAAAAAGCAAAAACATCAATGTGCAGAATATTAAAAAATTTCATATATCAAAATACTTTAACAGTTTACCATTTATTACATTTCTCTCAACAAATATTAAAAATAATAAAAAATCTAAAACACATATATTTGGAAAATAACAATATATTTCCACATTTGTTTAATTAAAATTTCAGAAAAAATATTTAAAATACTCCTCACCCTTTTCCTTACTAACTCTACATCCTACAAGTACAAAAAAACTTACAAAATGTACAAATACATTAACTGACTACAAAACATACATTAGAACCAATTTAACATATGTTAAAAAAAGAAACAAAATACATTTCAACTTCAAAAAAATCAATAACTATTGAAAACAACTAAAAACCTGCCCATCCCATACATCTTGAAAAACAGCATCCTACATCTATACAACAATATGTTAGCAATAGTATTAAATACAGCACTAAAAACAATATTCTTAATTTCAATATTTCAGACAACAATATTTTTTATATCATGATATAAAAGCAACAATATTATGGTAATACTATATTTTCAACTCAATCGTCCATCAGGTTCACGAGGCCAGAGGACTTGTGATTATGATTTGTTTTTAACTTCTTGTAGGTGTACATTGCAATACCAATTGAGCTTGAAAGCATAATTTAAATGCTATGGCAAATGGGTGGATTAATAACTCCCTTAATGATCTGATCCCTATGTGTATGCTAAAAAAGGGATGCACAGATAAATTTGCACCCTGGTTTAATGCCTTTTTAATCTCCCTGAAAAAGGGCTCAAAATATTGGAAAGACATTGGAGATGCAAATATGGTCAGAAGACAAAACTCGCCTATCGCACAGCCACCAACACCTTCATCAAGAGATGAAAAGGGTACAAGCTGCATTCTATGAAGATCTATTGGGCAAGGCAGGCTATGCTCTTAGGGAGCTTTTTCATATTGTAAAATCTCTTACTATGTCCAAATGTAAAAATTCACTGCCCACTCTTTCAGAAAATGGCTGCAATGAGCTAGCAGCTTATTTCCAAAACAAAGTGGCAGGCATCTGCAGTGAATTTCAAAAGAGCAGGAAAGTTTCCTACATCGTTTCTGAAACACCACAATTGATGGAAGGGATAGATTGTCTGCAGAACTTTCTTCTTATCATGGAAGAAGCACTCCCAGGCTTGTTTAGGAAAGTGAAATCTGGTTCTCCACTATACCCTGCCCCTCCTCACATTGTCTCACAAGGAAGGCAAGAAATCTTGACTATAACTAGGAAATACTAAACACCTTGATCTCCACAGGCATAGTTCCAAGGGAATGGAAACATGCGATGGTCAAGCCTCTGCTTAGAAAAAAGAGTCTTGACCCCGCTTGCCCAGGGAGCCTTGGGCCTATATATCTGTTGCCAATGTTTGGGAAAATGCTAGAGTTACTCATTAATCAGCATCTTTCTAAGTATTTAGAGAACAACTTGTATCTGGAAGATTGCCAAAATGGATTCCATCCTAAGCATAGCACAGAGTCAGCTCTACTTGTAGTTACTGAGGAGGCCAAACTAATCCTAGACAAGGGAGAAGCAGCAGCCATCATTCTCCTCAACCTGAATAAAACATTCAACGCATTTGACCACCAGACAGTGGCACTCAGGCTGAGGGAAATTGGCATAGGTGTACCATTCTGGAAAGGCTTTTGTCATTTTTACCAGAAAAATCATTCCAGATTTAAGAACCCCCGTTACTCTGAGGCTGTCCCTCTGAAGTGTGGGGCCCCCCAGGGCTCCACACTCAGCCCTTCACTTTTTAATTTCTATCATAGACCACTGGCCTCCTTTGTCAAGGAATTCAGAGTGTTCATTGTCGCCTATGCTGTTGATACGCAGCGTGTCATCTCCCTCGCCTCAGACAAGGGTTCTCAACTTCAGTTATGCCCTTGCCTTGGGAAAGTGGCATACTGGGTGGCAAGCTGCTCACTAAAATTAAATGGAGAGAAGACCAACTGATGGTACTGCAAAATAACCCACCCCCACTTACACTGCTGGGCTGGTCAAACAGTCCAGGAATGATACCCAATCTGTCTACCCCTATAAATAATTTTGGAATGTGGCCGGACAGTTCTCTGCAATGGAAGTCCAAGTCAAAAAACTGGCCAGCTCCTGTTTTGCCATATTGAGGACCATGAGGATTCTGGATCTACTGCCCACCCCTTGCAGAAGAGTGGGAGTCCAGACATAGGGGCCGATTACGAGTTCGGCGGGCGGGAAAACCCGTCTGCGGACTTCCGATAGGGAGGTTGCCGTCGTAGGCCCCATTTTGACTTTCCCGCTGGGCTGACGGGCAGAAACCAAGCCCAGTGGAAAAGTGGTGGCAGCACAGTTGCAGGTTCATAATCGAGCCGGGTGCAATACTGCCACCCACAGGGGGCACCAGCACCCTGGTAATGCCCACTGTCTGCACAGCAGACAGTGCACATTATGGGAGTGCTGGGCAGGGGACCCTTGCACTGCCCTACCATTAGCATAGTCAGTGCAAGGGCCCCCTGTGGCCCCCTGCATCTGTTCTCCGCCATCCTTTTCAGGGCGGTGAAAACGCCATGAAAATGCTGGCAGGGAACCAGGGTGTAATCAGCAGGGCGGCGCTGAGTTCAGTGCCGCCCTAGCTGATTCCAAACTGCATCAGCCCATCTAGAACATTGTTCGCAGCTGAGACGGTGGTTGTTTGGCAGTCCAACCGCTGACTCTTATTTTGGCAGTCAGCCCGCCAAACTAGCAGCGGTCATGACTGTCACCGCGAGTCTGGTGGTCTGTTGACCGCCAGATTCGTAATGAGACCCGTGGATCTGTTCACGCCTGGACTACTGCAACTTTCTATACCTCAGTTCCCCCAAAGCAGTGCAAAAAAGGCTACAAGTGCTGCTGAATGCTGCAGCCAGAATTATCTATAAGATGCCTAAAGGTTTCTCAGCCAAGAAATCCCTGAACTCATTACACTGGCTCCCGGTGGAACATAGAATTAAATTCAAAGCACTATGTCTAACCTACAGGGCAATAAATGTGAATGGTCCCCACATGATTAGAGCCCTACTGACCACTTACATTCCCAGCAGGACTTTAAGATTTTCTAACCCCGTCTTCGAACACCTCCCTGTATTCAGAAAGCCAAATGGGGAGGAAGATTCTTCTCCTATCTCTCCCCAAAATTGTGGAACATTTTGTCAGTCAGTCTGAGAACTGAGCCGGATGAGGCCAAATTCAGAAAATGTCTCAAACCTTGGCTTTACCCTAAATGTTAGGGCCCAATGACACATCTGTAGGTGCAGGGTTCTGACTTACAGTGCTGGGAAGCCATAGGGTAGCTATGCACTCTACAAGTCAAGATAAGACAAGATAATTTAAGTTGCACAGGATATTTCTGGAGTTTATGGTGGTAGCCTAAGTGTGCCTCAGGATTTGATGGTACAAAACTACATTTTAAAAGCCTCCTTCTTCCTTTAGCCTCAGATTGTATGCATATTTCTTCTTTGAATCCATATCTATAGCAGAGATAAGTGGTGTGTGAGAAGGGCAGCTGAAGAGATCTTTGAGAAATTAAATGCTGCAAGATTGCTCTGCCAAATCCAGCATCATAATAAACATAATACTGCTTGATAAATAAATTCACAAATACAATATGGAAGCCATGCAGATTTTAGACATTCAAATTATTCAAAGAAATCAGTTATTTCACCTTTTCCATGATCATTTCTTGGCTAAGACATTAGCTTTCTAACAGTAGAAATCAAGGCAGAATAAAACTATGTTCTGGCTATGGACAAACTTGTAAGTGCACCAGTACTGTCATGGATCTTCTTTGAGATTTTGCTCTGTTCACAGGGAACCCAAGAGAGCTTTGAGATGTAATTTGTCAAGTATTCTTTATATAAACTGGTAGGAGTACATAGAAGCCCATGCCCCATTGTTGAGCTCAAAATTAGATCACTGTAGTGGAGTTTAAACGGGACCACAGAAGTTTTTGGTCACTAGACCCAAAAAAGGTGGAGAGCAACTTAGTGATTCAGTCAGAAATTGAGGTAACACCATGAAAAACAATCTTCCCTAGGATTTTACTCGGACCAGGGAGTACAGAAATTGGTCTATAGTTATCAATCACCTCAGGATATAGAGTAGGCTTCTTGAGTAACTGTCGGATAAAATCATGTTTCCATTCCTCTGGGACGCAGCAAGTTTTCAGTGACAGATTGTAAAGCTCTGTCAGAGTGGAGAGCATTACATCTCCCCCATTCAAAAGAATGTCTGTTAGGGAAGGATCAAGGGGTGTGTCTGATTTAAATAAGCCAGCCACATCTAAGAATTCCTCTTTACTCAACTGGGGGAAGGTAGAGAAAATGGCATTGATATTAATGGTTCTAAACATTTCATCGGTTTTGCCTTTAGGACTTGACAATAGTGAGCCATAGATGTTCCTTACTTTCCCAAGAAAGTGATCTGCTAATAATTCACAGCACTCCTTGAGTGGGGGAGGACCCACTTCCGGTAGATTCAGTATCAGAAAGAAATTTACAATATTTTACATTTCTTTTGAGGAACTTGATGATTGGTTAATCTTATTAGCAACATCATTTAACCGAGCTCTCCAGATGGCATGCTGATATTTTTTCAGTGATACTTAGTAGGTCTGTTTACTTGCCTCATCATAATTTGACTCTCCACTTTCGTACATGTAACTTACATTCTTTCTTTAGTTGTCTGACTTCCTGACAGAACCAATGCATTATTCTCTTGATTTTGTTTTCTTCTATGATTTTAATTGGATAGTTTTATCAAGGGCTTTATTGATCCAGTTTTTTTAGTTCTGGGTAGGAGTTAGAAACCTCTTTTACATCTGTTAAGTTTGGAGCTGATTAGCCTAGGGCCTGTTCCAGCTAGCTATATTCAGTTTAGACCATTATCAGGTCTTCATATAGAAATTAACTTTAGGACTTAATTCACCTTTTTCAGGACTAGAGAATGGGACAATGTAATTGCCTGGCCATACTACGGGCAAGGGAGATTCTACTGACTTGCTCAAGAGCTTGCTGAAAATAGGGTATAAAATGTCAGGTAGATACAGGTGTCACCTATTATTAGGCTTTTTTCTGGTTCTTGGGGACCGTCCCTGGGGAGGGGACTTGACTTTGGAAAGGCTTTCACATGACGGGCATTCACCTAATGGACTCCATAGGCCCAAGGAGTGTAGGCATTCTGCCTTAGGTGCCTTATTAATTCCCAACAATTCTATGGATGTATAATATGTTCTCTCTGACATAAATGAGGCAGGGTTCTGGCCCCTGACCGGGCCGGATTCAGATGGGTGCAGATAGGCTTGCCTTTGGCGCACCAGTGACACGTCTATGCACCGGCTGCCATTAAATGCAGAGTCAATTGAGGGCTAGACCGCCCACCTCAATGTGGCTGTATTAACTGAAAAAGGACTCCTGGCACTGAACACAATCCGGCGGGCCCAAAACTAAATGCCAAAAAGGAATATCGCCAAATAGATTGGGCTCTCTAGTAGCATAAAAGTACAGTGGGCAGGTCCTCAAATGTAAACAGGTATACAGATAAAACAAACTTTAAAAAGTAGATCAGACCAGTGCGAGGCTAATAGAAAATAAAGAGTAGCATAAAAGTGGAATGTGCAGGTCCACAAATGTGGGCAGTAACACAGATACAACAAACTTTAAAAAATAGATCAGAGAAGTGTGAGGTGAATAAAATAACAAGCAATTCACTTCAGCAACCCTCACATACTCACCCCGACAGCCATTAAATGGCGAGGCGGATGAGGGCTAGACCGCCCACCGCGATGGGGCTGTAATAACTGAAGAAGGACACCTGGTACAGAACACTGCTGGGAGGGGGTCTTAAAGCGTAATGTCAAAAAGGAATGTCACCAAATAGATTGGGTTCTCTAGTAGCATAAACGTGCAATGTACAGGTCCATAATTGTAAGCAGTCATACAGATAAAACAAACTTTAAAAAGTAGAATAGAACAGTGTTAGCGCAGAGTTACTAATACATTTATTGATGAATATCCATGTATTTTGAGTGTTGAATTTGCGTAGAAAATGTATTAACGTAGAGAAAATAATACACGCATTTGAAGGTGCGCCTACCTGAGTGGCCGTCAATGTTCACATAGTGTACTTATTAATGGCTTATTAATATGAAATGTTGAGCTTATGTTTGATTAATGTAGTAATATGTCATATTAAGGGTTATGTATTATGTATTAGCTGTATTAATTGTATGCCTTAACTTAGCAAGGTCTTGGCCTAGTTGCACGGCCTCATGTCAAGCTGCATTTCTCAGGCGTTTAATAAAACTGTTGCTTAGAGAATTAAACTTTGATTTTCCACTGTACTGTCCATGTGCTTATAGCTGAAGTTCTTTCTCATGAGAAATTGCTTGCTAGGAGATAATGTACTTGTTAGTGCAACAAAGTTTAATGTAATGTGTGTGAGACTGACTTTCCCAGGTGAAGACAATGAATTCCCTGACTGGAGTATAAGCTGCAACAATATTGATAACTGACGAGCTGAATGATGGGAGCAGGACGAAAGGAGCCAATCATCGACATGTTATCCATCTAGCAGAAGAAGTTAAGATTAAGAATTTTAGTTTCATTTCATGAAAAGCTGGGAAACATCCTTTATTACGACGTTTTATTAACAAAGTCGTGGTTAACGAAAGCGCAACAACGGGCGGGGGGCGGGGTTCGGGGGTTGGGGCATTTTTGGTTTTGGGGAGTGGGTGGGGGGTCAGGGGGTTTTAGGTTTTGGGGCGGGGTTGTGGGGTGGGGCGTTTTTGGTTTTAGGGAGGCGGTGGGGGGTCAGGGGGTTTTAGGTTTTGGGGTGGGGTTGGGGGGGTGGGGCGTTTTTGGTTTTGGGGAGGGGGTGGGGGTCAGGGGGTTTTAGGTTTTGGGGTGGGGTTGGGGGGTGGGGCGTTTTTGGTTTTGGGGAGGGGTAGGGGGTCAGGGGGTTTTAGGTTTTGGGGTGGGGTTGGGGGGGTGGGGTGAGGGATGTAGGGTCAATGGTGCCTATTAGTAATGCTTTTATCAGGAATGCCTTTACAACGAAAATCGTTGTTAATGCATTCGTGGTAAAATCATTAGTAGTAACAACGAGGTCGGTTTTCCGACCTCGTTGTTAAGGCTCTAGTTTTTTTGGAAGTCGGTGTTCCATCGTACAACCTGAAAAGCTTGCTGATCCAAATTGAGGAGAGGTATACTGACTATGATATTGATTGCTATGCCTATTTGCTTTTGTTTCTAGGTACCAGCCGCTATTTTGATAGAGCCATAGTTAGATGTTTTCCAAATTTGTGACAAATGGGCATGGCCATTGGGCAGGGGGGCATGACTCCTGTCTTTGCTAAGACAGGAGTCATGTCCATGGGGGTTGTGCATCACAAAATGACGCTAGTCAGGTTAGGGTCAATATTTTTGCCGCTAACCTGACTATCATCATTCTTTGACGCACAACCCCCAGTCTTCCCTACACCTCCCCTGCCCAGTTAGTGTCATTTATTTTAACGCTGACCAGGCCTTAGCGCCATTCCTTAAATATGATGCCCGGCTGGTGTCTAGCAATGGCGGTAGCCGGCAGTAAACTTTGTGACCCAAACCTGCGCTAGCGCAGGTTTGCATCAAAAAGTATAAATCTGGGCCTAAATTGTTTTGCATGAAGCCCAAACATGCTATTCTAATCTGATGTTAGTTAGGGTTCTCACTGATGAAGTTCGCTACACGTAATAACAGCTGATGTCTTTTCTTTGCTGAATCTAAATGTATGTAATATCATTTGGGCAGTTAGTCTTGCTATTAATTTGTACGATAACCTTAGAATGTGTAGCTCAAGCTTTGATTAGATTGCGATTCTCTCGCCTCTTTGGACAGCCAGTATTGTTTCTGTATGTTTATCATTTGATTTAGAGATTAAGCTACGTGACATTAGCATTGTTAATATAGGGAAATAAACATCCTAACTTTTACCTAAAGGTGTGGTTATTCATGACTGCAAGGTCATGATGAGATGAAAGTTACTGACTCCAATTGTTTATTGATGTTATTTTTTATTGATGTAATTGATCTGTATTGGTACGAGATATATGGTGGGAAAACCTCAAAGTGAGTCAAAAGGTTCATCGGCCTATTCGTGTTTCCCTTGTAAGTTTACTTCAGTCAGTCAGTCAAAAGAATCTTTATTCAGCAAATGCCATGAAAGTACAATGCATTTCAAACTAACAATTTAAATAATTGAAATACAGTGCAAATATTAAAAGCAAAGATACAAAAAACATCTTCAATCAACATTATCACAAAATTCTATACATTGCCATTATCAGTCAACCCGACAACCCTATAAAATGCAAATGTGTACAATACAAAGGTAAAAGCCCAGCATTTAAATAAAATCATACATTGCCAGATTATACTAATGTGTGTCTACTTCCATCAGTTCATATCGTTTCCTAATGGCCATAGCCGATTTAATGAAGCTTAAAACAGAATGGCACAATTGTATTGAGGAGAGTTTTTGAATATAGTTTGCAATTTATGTCAAATTGGCAAGATAAAAATGTGTCTAGGTACAGAGTAAAGTGGACAGAATAAGAAAAAGTGGCACGTGCTTTGCTTTGAGGGATTGTCACAAGTAAGTTTACTCAATAAGGTCTGACACGCTAACAGTGTGAGGCTAATAAAAAAAGTAGTGTGAAAGTGCACTGTGCAGGTCCTCAAATGTAGGCAGTAACACAGATATAACAAACTTTAAAAAGTAGATCAGAGCAGTGCGGGGCTAATAAAATAGCAAGGAACTAACTTCAGCAACCGTCGCGTCCGAGCACTGGCCGCCATTGAATGGCAAGTCAGATGTTGGCTAGACCTCTCACCACGATGTGGCTGTAATAACTGAAGAAAGACTCCTGGCACTGAACACATCCAGATGGTCCAAAAAAGTAAAGCCATAAAGAAATATCACCAAATAGTTTGGGTGCTCTTGTAGCATAAAAGTGCAGGTCCTCAAATTTTAACAGTCACACAAATAAGGCAAACTTTAAAAAGTAGATTGGAACAGTGTGAGGCTTATAAAATAAAAGAAGCATAAAAGTGCAATAAACACCTCCTCAAATGTAGGCAGTAACAGTTATAACAAACTTAAACAAGCATTTCCAGTGCAAGGGTCTCACGTTTGCTCGAGTTAAAGCTATCAGCGTTCTAAAAACCTAACTGGACTTTTCTTGCCACATAATTTGAAAATTAAAAGTAAAACAGATTACATAAGCAAGCCGATTCAAAGCGCCACGGCTGCCCTGAGCCTGAGCACAAAGGAAAGACACAAAAGGCAAAAGAAGTTTGCTCACAGCCAAAGGTATCGGCAAACATGCAATTATCCATGTAACAGGGTTGATGGCCAAGGCGGTAACAAAACTGCCCCAAGGATGGACAAACGTAAAGCATTTACCAATGATAACAAAGGATTTTTAAAAGGCATGCCCATGAACGAATGATAGTGATGGCTGTGTGGTGGGCATGGTTAAAAGACCGCAGACAAATTACTATAGGCTAGAGCGCTTGCATGCTTGACCTAAAAAGTAGATCTGAGCAGTGCAAGGCTAATAAAATAACAAGTAACTCACTTCAGCAGTCATCGCGTCCACGCACTGGCAGCCATTAAATGGTGAGGCTGATTAGGGCTAGACTGCCCACTGCGATGCGGCTGTACTAACTAAAGAAGGACTCCCGGTACTGAACACGGGCGGGCGGTCCTAAAATGTAATGCCAAAAAGGAATATCACCAAATGGATTGGGCGCTATAGTAGCATAAAAGTGCAATGTGCATGTCATCACAAGTAAACAGTCATATAGATAAACAATCTTTAAAAACTAGATTGGAACAGTGTGAGGCTAATAAAATAAAAGTAGAGTAAAAGTGCAATGTACAGGTCTTCACCTGAAGCAATTGAACACGGAACTTTGTATTAAAAACTTAAAAAATCTATTCAACTTCAAAAATAAATTGAAAACCTATCTTTGGTAAAGCTCTCTGACACCGATCAGTTGGCACCAAACTATAACCCACATTTATACTTTTTGATGCAAAACTGCGCAAACGCTGTTTTGTGTCAAAAAGTATAGCGCCAGCTTGCATCATTCCAGAACGCCAGGCGGGCGCCAAATTTATGGAATCCCACAAGCCGGCACAAAGGGTGAGCTAGCATCTGGGAAAATGACGTTAGCCGGTGGGATTGGTTGTATGGGGGGCGGGGGTTTTGCACCAAATAATGACCCTAGGCTGGTTAGAGGCAAAAGAAAATGCCTTTAACAATCCTAGCGCCATTTCCTGATGCAAAACCATCCATACAACATGGCTTGTGTCTTATAAAAGACAGGAATCATGCCCACCACCCCAATGGCCAGCACAGGGGGAAAAGGGTCCCCTGGGCATGGCCATTGCACCCAGTGCCATGTAGGGGGGCCCATTTCTTGGCCCCCAATGGCACTTTAATATATTTTTAATACTTACCTCTATTTACCCTACTTACCTGGGATGGGGTTCCCCCATCCTCTTTTGTCCCTCTGGTGTGGGTGGGAATGTTCCTGGAGCTTGGGGATAGCACCTGTGGGCTCGTTCTATGGTGTTTAACAGTGGAAGTGGATACACAGGTCCCCTAACGCCTGCCCTGACCCAGGCATTAAATAAGCCTGCTAAGCGCCATTATTTAGGCCTGCCTCCCGCCTCCCCGTGCATCCTTTTTGCACAGGAGGATAAATAAGGCGCTAGGGGCTTTGAGTCATTTTTTGGACAGGAACGCCTACCTTGCATCTCATTGATGCAGGGTGGTTTCACACATCCCAAAAATTACTTTAACTCCAATATATAAAAAAATATAAATATGGAGTTAAGTTTGAGCTGAATTTGCATCAATAAAAATGACGCTAATTCAGCACAAAGAAAGTATTAATATGCCCCTATGTGACATGGCTCTGTTGCAGTGCAATTTGTACAAGTTTGTGCAAATGCCATGCTTTCATGGTCCATATATGTGCAAACTGCATTGACCTCTACAAATGTGATGCAATAAGGCCCCTGCTCCCAATCAGCTTGCTCATCTGCATAAAGTTCTTGGATTCACCAGGGTATAAAAGTAACACAACACATGAGCAGTGATTTTTTTCAGAAACTTCTCCTGCTGGTCTTTCTTGGCATCTGTCCTTCTCTTTGTCTTGTTTGTTGCCCTTTACTTTGTGCTCCAATTTGCTTCAGTTTGTGAATGTGCTGTTCTTGGTGCTGAAACATTTGGTGGTACACCTGCTCCTTGAGAAGCTGGTATGTCTCCACTCTATTCTCTGGGCCTTCCCCTTTGTATCATGTCTTTATGTAAAAGTTCACACTATCTTCATGAGCTGTTTATTCAAAGGTCTGGCCAAAAGATTGTCGAACTATACATCATGACAACTGTTTGGTGGCCACTCTGGAAACAAGACTTGGTTGCTGGCTGCATATGTAAAGCACATTTCCCTGCTGGTGAATTGATCTACTCCATTAGAGAAGAGAAGGAAACGCCTTATGATGAACAAAGTAAACTAGAGTACCAGAAGGCAATCAGTAACTATCACTCTGCTATGAGAACCACAGAAGCCTCACACTACACCATCAAAATAGAGAAGGCTTCTGATTTGCCTACAGAAATCTTTCAGATTTTGAAATTGCTTACTGAGGTTAATACAGATAGCCCATCACCAGAGCTGATGGTGGCTCATAATGAATTGCCCACCTTCTTTTTAAAAAAGATCATAGACATCTTCTCCTCCTTCCCAGATAGCATGAAAGAGACAGATCTCTCCACAGGCAGGCAACCCTCAGATTGCTCAGAGCAAGGCCTGTCATTTTTTCCTGCCATTACTTCCAATCAATGTTATGCTTTATTTAGCCTAGTCAAGCAAGGTTCCCCTCTTGACCTGGCTCCCTTTAATATTTTAGAACAAGGCTCAGAGAACATTTTTCCAGTTCTGAGGGAATTACTGAACCTATTGTTGAACTCTGGGTCAGTTCCCCTGCAATGAAACTACGCAGTGGTAAAGCCATTGTTGGAAATGCCCAGTATAGACCCTTTATGTTTCGGAAACTACAGACCTATCTTCCTACTGCCAGGAGTGTCCAAACTCCTGGAGAAGAATGTGAGCCAACATCTCTCCTTTTTCCTGGAGTCTAAAAAAGTCCTTGACCCTACCCAAACTGAGTTCAAACCTCAGCATAGTACTGAAATTGCATTTCAGGCCATGGTGGAAGACCTCAGGTGATTGTTAGACCAAGGACGCTCTGCAGAAGTCATCCATCTGGACCTCAGTGACACATTTGATACAATGGACCATACAACACTCATTTAGAGAATCGAAGATGTGGATATAAATGACCATGCACTTAAATGGTTGCCTTCTTTTCCTGAGAACAGATCTTTTCAAGTGTGAGACCAAATGTGTTACACAGATGTATTTCCTTTGAAATGTGGAGTACCGCAAGGCTCTTCTTTGAGGGCTACTCTCTTGAACCTTTGCACGCGTCCCCTAGGAGAGATGGTATGAACTTTTGGGTTGGATACAGTTTTGTATACAGGTGAGACCCAATTAGTAGTCTTTATCCCTCCGGAACATGGCTCTAACTACCAACAACTTCTCCCTTGCTTAAAATAGGTGGTTGACTGTATGGCCAGCTGCCGTCTCAAGCTTAACAGGGACAAGACTGAGCTCATGCTCGTAGTTAACAATTTGCCCAATCGTATGCTGTTTTCCTGGCCGGATTGTCTAGGGAAATATGCCTAGTCCCATGAACCCCATAAAAAGCCTGGACGTGTGGTTGGATAACTCACTCACCACGGAGGCTCAGGTCAACAAACTGATAGCAAACTGTTTGGAATACTACGATTACAGGGAAAAGTGTTAGATCTTTTGCCTTTCCTCTCCCAAGGGTCATTGTACAGGCTTTGGTAATCTCCCAGTTAGAAAATGGAAATTCTCTATATTTTTGTTTCCCTCACCATGTGAAAAGAAGATTACAGGTCATTCAAAATGGGCAGCCCACCTCCTTTTTATTATCCAAAGGCATCAGTCAGCAAGAAAGACACTAGTTAACCTTCACCGACTCCTGATTAAGCAGTTGGTGCAGTTTAAACTTCTCTAAATTACTCATAGGGCCTAGTATAACAAAGGACCTCAACTACTATGTTCTCTTATTGAATCATTTAACCGTGGAAGGACCTTGAGATCAGGGAATGCACTTCTTGCAAGGGTACCAACATTTTGCAGAGCAAGATGGGGAGGCGGTTTGTTTAAGTATCTGGCTCCTAAAGTGTGCAAATCGACTCAGAACCCATCTTTACAAAATCTTTGAAAACCTGGCGTTTTGTTAATTAGTCGCCCCTCAGATCCTGTATGGGGTTCGGTTTGAGATTATGCTGATTGGTATTATCGCTAGGAAGTCTTTGGGTAGCCATGCACTCTACAAATCCCTTATATTAGATTAGATTAGATTAGATTAGATTAGATTAGATTAGATTAGATTAGATTAGATTAGATTAGATTAGATTAGATTAGATTAGATTAGAAAGTAGTCATGTTCAGAGTTGTTGTCCAGAGTGGCAGACGTCCTCCTGCTAAAGTCACTTTATTTATCTTCGGAAGGCCACTTTGGTGAAAACGACTTCATCCACAATGTCTACAACTTTCAGCCGAACTTCCACCAAAACCCCAGGGGTAGCGTAAATATGCACCCAAATTGTCAGTGCTTATATTGTGGCCTACCTAATAGGTTTTAGGGTCACTTTTTCTTAACACCTGGCAATATTTCCATAGTGCGTCTCACAGATCTAACTGAGGCATGATGAATGACCAGTCTATATAGAGCAACTTTTCTATTGAAAGTGCTGTGTTTAATTAAATTGTGTATTTCAATATTGTGTGTATTCAAATATTTTACTTTGAAAATATATTACTTCAATTAGCTACTCACATCAAAGCTTTCCACAAGGGGACGAAAGGGTGGAGCAAAGCCAAACTCAGATTTATCAAGCCATGAAAGGCCATCATAAATCTGGAGTAACGCAACACAACGAGAATCACTGTGCTGCGTTACTCTACCCCAGAGACATGTTCCATGGCTGGAGCACAGGTGATACTGTGCATCCACCCATGGGTTTTGGCGCATTCCCATATTTACCATTACTGGTAGACCTGCAAATATATCGACATGCTACGCATCCCCAGGTGAGGTGTAACCAGGAGAAATATCTTTATTTCTCCTCCTTGTTTCCTCTCTTTATGTGCGCTACATTTTGCTGCACAAATAGAAAGATGAAAATGCCTCAGAGGATTGTTTTTATGCAGGAAGGTGCCAATCCAGCCCAAATTGGTGCTAAGCAGCACATTGTGCACCAGCGCAAGTAAAGGACAGAAATTCAAAATATAATAGTAATACAGACAACGCCTGCCCTTTCATACAGTGTGGAAAGGTGGCTTGCTAGCCTGGGTGAAATTATGGAAAATATGCCTCTTGATTCCCCTACTTTCACCTCTTTCAAACTGCATGTCTCCTCTCCCTTTGTATTACTTCTCCGCCCTCAAGCACTGGATTCCCTTTTTGCTGTGGACCAGTACTATTGCTGATGTTTCCTGACCTTTAATGATGTCTGACCCTCTTTATACCTTGACTATTCTGTTTTCCTCCCACTCACTTTTCCATGCTCCATCTTGCGGCAACTCTGATTAACCCTGCAATTCCACATTTAAAAGGGCACTCTCAAGTTCTAAGTCAGTAATGTGGTATTTCCGCATCCTGTAATTAATGACACCAATGGGAATACTGATGTGCTATGCTGAACCCTTCTATAAACGGCACCTAAAGAGTACATTTATTTCACTGCTATTCTCCCATTTTTGCAAGATTCTTTCTTGCTGTTTTCTCCTACTTGAAGCCATGTGTATCCAGGCAGTATAATAGCAAACTTCACTATCTCCTCAACTTAGTTTTCATTGTCCTTTTTTTTTTTGTTTAAATTCTTGGAACTTGTCCTACCTATTGTACATCAATGGCCTTTATAGTTAATCTTTACTAGCACACAGTGCAAGGGCCACAGAGAGAGTGCTCAGTGACCGACGAGTGTGACCATATTGTGATTCGTGGGATACTTAGGGCCTGAATTATATGGTGGTGGTATGTATTATCCATCGCAATGACGCATACACATATTGGTCCACCTGCACAATTTACAGGTGCCTGTGGCCGCGCCTTAGGTTTGGCTACGGTGGCGACTACTCCTTCACCTCATGTTAACAAAATGGGTTCCACCCTCTTAGTTCACCCTGATTTTTTTGGCTTTCAGACCACCTGGTTCTGGACTTTTTAATGTGGGTGAGTCTCTCTATATGTTTCTCACCCCCAGTAATCAAATGGCAAATTGCTTGCACATGTTTACTGCCAGTGTCTGTCTTTAAAAGATAAGGTTACTGCGACACAGCTTGGGTAAGTAGCACTTGGCTGGTTACACATAAATACATGTGCACATGCAGGAAAACTCACAGAATATCGGAAACAAAAATATTGTGTGGACAGAATATTATGTTAAAAATATCGAGGACCAAAATATCGAGGAGGTAAGTGCAAATAGATAAGTATAAATTTACCATTCTTAACTCCACTTTGTTTACCTATAGAAACTTACCTCCTGATATCTTGGTCCTCGATATTCTTGACATAATATTTTGTCCCAAAATAATTTTGTTTCCGATATTCTGTCTAACCACCCACATGCATGTGTGCATGCATGCGGGCTGCATGTGTGAGACTACTGTCATGCGCAAGCCAGTATCTGCATGGCGCAGAGGCGAGTCTGCAGGGTTAGATACTGACTGGAGTCAGTATTAGTGGACACTCATAGGGTAAGTCAGTGTATTTTACTGTTTTGTCTGCAGTGACACTTTATTATGCACATAGGCGGGAATTTGCCGTAGAGCGCAGTTTCACTTCCCTTAGGCCTACAAATTCCTGTGAGGTATGAAACTGGAGTGGAAAGTGTGCACCCAGTTCACATATGCAAGTCCTAAACACATATATGCACATCTTATGGGCCATCCAGAATTGGCATACTTCACTGGCTCTTTTCAGGACCAGAGCCCTGGATTTGTTTCACCCTTCTGGGCCAAGTTAAATACATCTCTCCAAAGAAGAGGAAACAGAGGCCTCCCCACGCAAAAAGAGTAATTCACGGTGCTTCCTTCAGCTCCTGGGAAGAAAAGGGAAGAGAATCTGTATCTGTTAATTACCCGTCACATTGTGGACAGCCGAAGCCTACTGAACAAAAGCAAAAGCCCAGACAACAGGAACCAACACAGGAGGGGGCTGCTCTTTGATGTTTTGGTTGGAAAGGCCCTGGCAGTGATGCAAGTGAAGAGCGGAGCTTAGACCCCAAGAACAGATGTGACCAGTGACTCCTGGATGACTCCATCTTGAACTCCCAGCATGCTGTGCAGGTGGGTTGGGACAGGGGGTGGAGATGTGATGTGGCACCCTGGGATTGGCCAGGTTAGCCTGGCTTCTAGAACTTTCCAAACCCATTTAGAAACTCTTCCAAAGGGTAGAGAGAGTGTTGTTGGTGTTGTTTGTGCATTTTGCTGCTGGACTCTGGAACTGAGACAACTAGAAGGACAAACTCCCTGATGCCCAAAAGGACTCTGACCCAGTTGACCCCAGACTCTGTGCGCCTCTCCAAGGACCAGTGAAGCTCAGTTTAGGAAATGGTCTAGATTTCTGCAGCCAGAGATAAAGACCAGCAGGAAATCTAGTGCAGGAAGCCAGTGGAACCAACTCCCTGCAAGGTACATTGCTTTTTATGCCAAAATGCCTGTTGGAACCTGGTGGCTAAAGCTTGCCACGGAGAGTAAAACAAGTCCAGGATTGTGCAAATCATGCCACAGAGCCCAAATTAGCCATATTTTAAGGTTGGGGACCTTTGACCCTTTCTGTTAATTGGAACGCATGGAGCCTCACTGCATGAGTTGAAAACACCCCTGAGGTGGAACACGCCCAGGAGTCAGTGCATGATTTAATTATATATTTCCAGGGAGGGTCGTGCATGGAGCCTCCTCCGTGTTTCCACTTTTGCCCCTGGGGGCCTTCACCTCTCCAGGGGCGATACAAGAAGGTAATCCAGAGCCTGGCATCCCAAACCAAGATAAGATAAGGGGAGCACCATTGCCCACTCCCCCAAAATTGTGGTGTCCTTCCAACTGCTTCCTATGCCTGGATTGAGCGGGACAGCCACCAACAAATGCAGTACCCTTCCCAGACAGAAAGGGCAGGGGAAAAAAAACTGCTGGTTCATCTGCCAGCCACTTGAAAAAGCACCCCGTCTCCCACCACCCCAACTGCACCAATCACCTTGGGGTTGTACCAGGTGGGACCGAGCACACCCACTTAAAACAAAAAGAAAGTAGAAATCAAAGAAGAACGATGGATGCGCTCCCTGAAGCAGCAGAAGAGCAGCTCATAAAATATTCACTGCTCCAGAGGGAGTAGCCCATAATGCCCTGTAGGGCTTGAAACTGACCAAGTGTCAGGCTGTTTTGTGGTGGCCCGGGGGTGGCAGGTTTCTAGGCTTTTTCTTCACTTTAAAAGTGTGCTGCAAAATGCAGCACACTTAGAAAGAGGAAACAACAAGTAGAAATAAAGATATTTCTTCTTGTTGCACCTCCCCTAGGCAGATATAGCATTTTGATGCATTTCTAGGAATGTGCCAAAATCTATGAGTTCCTTACTGAGGCAGAGAAATGCAAGGCAGCAACTTGTGCTGCTCTGCATTACTCCCTATTGCCATGGATTGCTTGGCAAATCTGACTTAAGTATTCTATTGACACAAGGGCAACACAATATAATGCCAAATTTGGCCCTATGTGTCTTTTAAGTATGCTGGCATTTTCTGTACCACAGAATGAAAGAAATGGTCACATAAATGATGACAGTGGTTCGAGAACAGATCTGAGTCATTAGAAGGAGGCAGTGGTGTTGCCTTATGATTTTTAGGTAGTGTGTAGAAGTAGGGTACAACTTGGCTATTAAGAACTTATCTCCTCGGTGTGGGTTCTTGGTGCATTTTGACATCTTGCTTATTTAAATTTGATCTCAGTGTTAAGAATCGTTCTTCGTATGAATGTGGTGATCCACTTGGTTGCCTGTTTAATGACACTGTCATCTCCTTCTTGAGGCTTTTGTAAACCCTGCCTTTCTCCTTCTGATGTTTTGTCCTGGATCCTGCTCTTTTAGCGAGTCCAAGTCTCTTAAGACTGTCTTTTCGAAATAAATTACTTTATACAGGATATAATGTATCTGCGGACTAAGGGCCTGATTTAGATCTTGACAGTATTACTCCCAAGCCTCCATGGCGGCGGGCCCGAGTACTTCGTTAAGCTGACGGCGATGTATTGGAGCTGAGCCACTGACTGCCACGATGGAGTGCTCTTCACAGCCATCAGGCTGGCGGCTTTCTGCCGCCCATATTTAGATGTTACAGTATTACAGGTGGTGTAGTGGTGGCGGGTTGCTGACGGAGGGAGGACGTCATGGGCATCAATGGACATTGGACAATTGCAGTGGCTGCGGTACAGAGTTAAGTCACACACATGCACACTGTACTGTAGCCATATGTGTGCCTCTGCACAACACACTACACAAGACACCACATACACACTGTTATCCATTGCCAGTCAACCACAACACAACATGTAAATGCCAAAAACACACATTACCATACATCTATTACACAACATACACATACTATCAACACTACCCCCACACTACCATGACAACAAACACAACCACACACTCAGCTACACCCACACTCACACAAAATCACAATTGCACACATCACTACAAGGACCACCACACAACAACTACACTCACCTGAATGTCAAATATACATCACAACAGCATACCCATATGCTAGTGGCAGACAATCTGACACATCACCCACTAAACCTCCCTCCACCTCACCCAGCCAATACAACCACAGACACAAACATTCACATACTGACGCACATACATAGTAGGCAGCAAAACACTACAGGTACAGGTCCCCTTGCAATATGCACACATGGACATAGTTGACAAGTGCTATTGTAATGTCATTGTGGTACCAGCATTCATTTGGCAATGATCACTGACACCATAATGACAGTTGTGTGTGTGTGCGATATGTGTGGTGTACCAGTGTGTCCCTATCGATGTCAGACACAATGGTTTCCCCGACATATGCATGTCACAATAATTTTGCAAAATTACTGTAAAATGTATATGACTGCTGTGGTCCTGAGCCCATGTGCAGTGACCCCACAATATACAAAGTCAATGCATGTTCCCTCTCTTCAAGTCTGGCGACGGGGAGGTCATGTTTCTCCGGGGTCTAGTGCAGCAGCAACAGAAGGTGTTTTCCAATCATGTCCAGTCACAAACAGAAGTGGAATCGAGGAAAAAAGGTAAGCTTTTACCTCATTTTCCCCCAGTCTGCCATCTCAGATATGAAGGTCTGGCCGCCACAGTTGGTCTGGTAGTAAAAGCAAAAAGAACAGATGATGGATGGAATAATGAACAATGCAAACATTCACCCCCAGTCACCGAGATCAGTGTTTAATCCATCTTTTTTTGCGCACCATGCCACCCCAGTTTGGACCCAGCCATATGCAAATCAGTCTTGACCCTGCTCACCATGGGACAGTCCAGCCTGGACTGCCAAGCCAGGTCCTCCCTGGACTGGAAACAAGCATCCTGGGGTATTGGAGTATCATGCCTAATCCAGTGGAGCACTGAGCATGGTACCACACGTCTGGGCATAGCTTTCCCCCTTAGGGTGACAAAAGCAAAAAGAACAGATGATGGCAGGAATGTTGAGCAATGCAAACATTCAACCTCAGTCACAGAGATCCGGGTGTAATTCATCATTTGTTTGCCCTCCACCCTTCCCTAGTTTGGCCCACTCATATGCAAATTTTTCTTGACCCTGCTCTCCATGGGAACAATCTAGCCTGAATTGCCAAGCCAGGTCTTCCCTGGACCGTAAACAAGCACCCTGGGACCAGTTTCAGGGTATCATCCCTCATCAACTAGGCTAGCTTGAATCCAGTAGCCCAGTGAACACGGGACCCATGTCTGGGCATACCCTTCCCACTTAGAGAGACAAAAAAAAAAGAACAGCCACAGAGATCTGGGTTTAATCCATTTTTTTATTGCTCATTATGCCACCCCATTTTGGACCCAGCCATATGCTCCCCATGGAAACAGTCCAGCACGAACTGCCAAGCCAGTTGATCCCTGGACCGGAAACAAGCATCCTGGGGCCAGTTTTGTGGTATCACCCCTCATCAGCCAGGCTAGCTTGAATCTCGTGGTGGGAAGGCACATCCAAATCTGCAGGGCAGAAAGGGTGGCTGGAGTCCTGCCACCAGCCACTATTTCGAATGGCACCTTCAAGGCGAATGATGATTCCTGGCAGAGACAGCGGGGCGCAGGCTGTCTGTTGCCTATGGCCTATGGTACCGCCAGCATCTAAATCAGGCGGGTGGACCACCAAGTCGGCAGATGGGTTTTCAGTCGAAAAAGTGGCTGCTGACACAGTAGTGCCAAGATCTAAATCAGGCCCTAAATCTTAATAGTGTATCTAGACCTATGTCATACTGTAGAGCCATACGTCATGATTGACCGTCAAAAAATGATCAGAGTCTTATGTTCCTACAGAATACGTAGAGTTTGGGCCTTACTTTAAAGACCTGTTGTCCTCTGCCCTGGCTATGTAGAACCTGTGGTGAACTCTGTGCCCACTGACCTGGGCACTGGTCTTGACTCTTCCACTACCTCTGCCCCACCTAACTAAAGTACTTGACCATGAGGATTTGCTCCTCTTTATAGTTAGGCCCTTTGCCACACTACTCATTTCTGTGAAAAGTCAGAAGTAAGCGGTTGAGGGTTTAAAGTCTTTTCAAATTACTCTTTCTCAGTAGATTGTTTTTGGTTGGTTTGTTTAACGCACTCATGTCGAAAGAGACAAGGCATGATTTTTAAAATAAGGGCTTCAGCACTGTTTAGTATCAATACTCTTTTTCTGGAAGTGTGTTTTAAAGCCCTCCAGCCTTTTATTAGCTCATATTTCAGATGATCTCGCTTTACTTCATAGTCCCTTTATCTTGCAGTTCCCACTAATCGTTCACTCATTAGTACCAGTGCTTCTATCTTGGAAGCTTACCAAATCTGTCTCTCAAAGTCTGCAGATGTAGGTTCATTCACAACAGCTGGAAATCTGCTTTTGTCAAAAGTTTGAATAGCCCCTGCTTATTCATTCAGAAGATTATCTTCTTCGGAGAACTAGTCAGACTATGGGAATCTTGTAATCGAGGGAGCATTCACAAAATAATCAATTAAGTGTCCGATTCACATAGGAACTTGTGAAAAATCCACACCAGCATGCGAGTGTATATTTACTACTTTCTGGGTTTCACAAACATTCCTAGCAATACGCATGGTAAGCTGTGCAAGGAGCAGATTTCCATGTGTATTCCTTGGACTGTGACAGTCCTAGCGGGATCGTATTCCCACTGTGCGGAGTTTTTCATATCCACGCCTCTGTAGAGAGGGAATAGGATACCTTGTGCAAACACACACTTTTTTGCTCTGCGAGTAAAATATTTCTTCATGTAGAGAAACCCCTTCTGCTACACCCCCACCAAATCTGGGGTTGATTCATTCCCCTCCCCATCCAGAAAAGACATTTACACCAGTCATTGGCTGGAGGTAAAATATGACCCTTTCCAGGGTGGAAAATGAACATGAGAAAAGTCTGTGAATGCTCACAATCAAACATGTTTGTGGGTATTCAGAAATTTCCAAAGATAAGCATGCCTGGGAACGCCTACTGTCTCACTGTGGAATTTATGGGTGCAGAGAGCTTCGGATTCCTGCCAGTGATCTCCTCACCTAGGTTTAAACCTGCCAAGAATCCCTTGGTGTGTTCCTGGCAGGCATTAAAAATGGTAAATGTAGTTTTAAACATACATGATTGAACGTACTTGTGTGACTAGGATCCCAAATGCATTCAGAAAAGGTCTTGTTTGATGCGTCTAATGAGCCAGCCTCTCCTGTTTGGCTTCTCCACAGACTGAAACAACACTTCTAGATTTTTACCAGCTTTTATAGTTTTGTGTGTGGCAATGTTTAACAGAATACAGAATTATTGGTGAAATATTTCACCTCAGCTTACTACTAAGGAGACGTGTGCTTCGTGTTGATCCAAATCGCCTTTAGAAATCTTTCTCTATGATTACAAGCATAGTTTAATTAATATATATTTTGCAATTTATAATCAACAATTCAAACGTTGCATTATTTTTATTTGTCAAAATATTACCTGCTGGGACTCGTTGGCCCTCATTACTTATGGTCAGTAAAATGCAGTAATACTGCCTCAAGTATTACCCACTCTTGCAGTATTATTGCACCGATTAAGGGTCATTTCAAGTTGAGCATCTAGAATAGGGATGAGCTAGTAGAAAAACTAGTACTTCGCCGAACATGAGATTGTGGCCCTTTTTCTGTAGACATGCTCCACCGGGTTTGACCACAAGTGGTATACCCCTCATAATTCTAATCTGAGTTTCGTTTCAATCAATATAAGGAGGGTAATCATAATCAAGGCCATTGATAAAACTTTGAATGTGCACTTTAAACACCAAACAAATGCCACTAATAATAATTTGATCCGCTGAGGTACCTCAGCATCGTTAGAATTAAACAGGTATACAGTTGCTTTTGATATAACCTAGGTTCACCTTCACCTACTGTATATGGAAGTTTTCTTTGCAAAATAAGTTGCTGACCTTAAAGGGGGCATTAAAAGTCACTCCTAGTTCGAAAATAGCTAATGAATTTCATCAAGAACTTTTCCATACATATTTTTTTATTATAATTGCATAAATCCCAATAGCATTTTATAATTAGACGACGATCTGACTGAAATTCATATTCTAGCAGTCTAACTAGGTCTGACAAAAAAATGAAATAGCGTGCCATGAAAGCAGCAATTTCAAGATAAAAAGTTTGCTCACACCTGAACTCCAAGACTCCAAGCGCAAATGCCGCCAAGCTGAGAAAATATGGCGACTAGAACCTTCCACAACCAACTTCTCCACCCTCAAAACCACCATTCGCACCCATCACCAACTCATACGCACCACCAAAAGAGATCACTACAAGACACGCCTTGACAACAACTCTCAAAACAGCAAAGAACTCTTCACCATTATCAATGAACTTGCCAAACCCAAAGCCAGCAACATAGACCTCAAACACACACACACAGCCCCTATGTGACTCCCTTTCCAACTATTTCCTCCACAAAATACTGGACATCCACAACAGCTTCACACCACACACACCCACCACACACACCCCTCACTCACCCAACCCAACCCCCACTCATGATCCCACACAACACTCTCCACATGGACCCCCACCACACACGAAGAAACCGAAAAAACCATGAACTCCATCCATTCCGGTTCCCCCTCCAACCCCTGCCTACACTACATCTACAACAAAGCTAGCCCAACCATGGCCCCCATACTCTACAACATAATCAACTCCTCTTTCGACTCCGCCACCTACCCAGACCCCTGGAAGCACGCAGAAATCATCGCTCTCCTAAAAAAAAACAAGCCGACCGGGAGATCCTCTCCAACTACCGCCCCGTCTCCCTCCTCCCTTTCCCCACCAAGGTTGCAGAGAAATTAGTCAACACCCGCCTATCCCACTTCCTTGAAGCAAACAACACTCTTGACCCCTCACAATCCGGGTTCCGCTAAAACCACAGCACGGAAACCACCCTCATTGCATGCATTGACAACATCAGGACCAAAGTCGACAAAGGCGAGACCGACGCACTCAACCTCCTAGACCTCTCCGCAGCCTTTGACACTCTCTGCCACCACACACTCCGCACACGCCTCCACAACACAGGAATTCACCACAAAGCCTTAGACTGGCTCACCTCCTTTCTCACCGACCGGACCCAGAGAGTCTGCCTTCCGCCCTTCCACTCCAGCACCCCCAAGATCACCTGCGGAGTCCCCCAAGGGTCCTCCCTCAGCCCCACACTCTTCAACATCTACATGATCCCCCTAGCCAACATCCTCAGAGCACACTGAATCAATATCCTCTCCTATGCTGATGACGCCCAACTCATCCTCTCCCTCACCCGCAACCCCACCACTGCCAAAACCAACCTACACGCCGCTCTCCTCAACACCGCCAACTGGATGACCACTAACCACCTCAAGCTCAACTCAGACAAAACCGAGATCATCATCTTCGGCCCCAACAAAACCACATGGGACGACCCCTGGTGGCCCACCACCCTAGGCCCCACACCCACCCCCGCAAATCACACACGCAACCTCGGCATCATCCTTGACCCCTCCCTCTCCATGACACAGCAAATCAATGCTCTAACCTCCTCCTGCTTCCACACACTCCGCACTCTAAAAAAATCCTTCAAATGGATTCCCCCAGAAACCAGAAAGACAGTCACCCACGCACTCATCAGCAGCAGACTGGACTACGGTAACGTCCTCTACGCCGGCACCACACTCAAACGCAAACTCCAGAGAATCCAGAACACAGCCGCACGCCTCATCCTTGGCCTCCCCCGCCACAAACAAATCTCACCACACCTCAAATGCCTTCACTGGCTCCCTATAGACAAGAGAATCACATTCAAGATCCTCATCCACGCACACAAATCCCTCCACAACACCGGCCCAACCTACCTCAACAAAAGAGTTAACTTCCACACTCCCACATGCAACCTCCGATCAGCCGACCTCGCCCTAACCACAGTTCCCTGCATCCAACGCACCACCACAGGAGGCAGGTCTTTCTCGTACCTAGCCCCCAAAAACCTGGAACTCCCTCCCCACCGACCTTCGCAAAACCAAAGACCTCCTGGTCTTCAGAAAAAACCTCAAGACATGGTTGTTCCATCAGTGACCCTCCCTGCCCCCCCCCTGATTTCCCCTCCCCCCAGCGCCTTGAGACCCTCACGGGTGAGTAGCGCGCTCTACATATTTTTTTGATTGATTGATTGACAAATGGATGCAAGCGGGGTCCGTGTTAGTACATTAAGAGGATAGGAGCTCTGGGCCAGATGTACGTAGCTATTTTCTGCTCACGTATGACCCAATTCGCAGAATCGGGCCGTTTGCAAGCAGAAAATATGTTTTTGGTATGTACAAATGCTATTTTGCGATTCGGTAATCTATTTACCGAATCACAAAATACGTCTGTGAGTCACTATGTCGAAGGGGCATGCCAAGGGCGTCCCTTCCAAATAGCGAGTCACAATGACATGTATGATTGTGTTGCAACCATGAATGTGGCCGCAAAACAATCACACTTACCACCAACCTCAAGTTGTTGGTAACCCTTGAGCAAGGTTGTGTGCCCTGACCCCTCCAGTATGTTAAATTTGGTTATATTTCTAATTGGCATATTAGCCTTACCTGCAAGCCCCAGGTATGTGGAACAAAGTGTACCCAGTGTACCAAGGGCCTGAAAGTTAAATGTCACCAGTGGACTGCAGCACACATCGTGCCACCACTAAAGTGGCAGTGCAAAACATGACTGTAGGCCTACTGTTGTAGCCTGTTATTACAGTTTCAAAACTGCAAATTCAAACAGTCAAAAAATCCCTTTTGACAGGCCTAAACGCAGCTTTTAATGCTAATAAATTGCCCCTAAATTGGCTCTATTGCCCAATAAGGCAGGATGCATGGTATTTGGAAGTAGGACATGCAAAATGTTAATGTAAAGCATATCCTTAAAGTGACAAGGCTCCCAAAGCTATTTTCACTGTGGCAGGGTTAGACGTTCTTTAGGAAAGTACTGGGATATCATAGTACAATTAATTAATGTTATTTCCACTTAGGAAATAACAACACAGTTTCTTCTTGTACTTTAAAAAAATATTTATTACATACGCAGTTCATTGGTAAAGTTAGATTTGTACTAAATATTTAGCAAAAGGGACTTTTACAAACTCACCTTTTGCACACTGTTGGACCTTGCCCTTTTTACAAGGTCATCCCTAAACATTTTGCCTTCCTTCTCCTATTTTTTCTGACCTCTTGTTGTTGGCTCTTGGACTCTGAGCACTTTATCACTGCTGATCAGTGCTAAAGTGCAGCTGCTCTCCCTTTTTAAAGTTGGTATGATTGCCTTACACCTAATTGCCATATTTAATTTACGTTTAAGTCCCTTGTACAGTGGTAGCCCTATACCCAGGGCCTGTGAATTAAATGCTATTAGTGGGCTACCCACAGAAGTAGCCTTTCAAACCTGTCTCAGGCCTGCTAGCGCAGGGCCTGCATGCACAGTTTACTGCCACAGGTACCTGGCATCTAAATGTACTGGCCAGGCCTTGAACTCCCCTTTTACTACACTCAAGTCACCCCTAAGGTAGGCCCTAGCTAGCCCTCTGGGCAGGGTGCTTTGTATGTAAAAGGCAGGACATGTACCTGGTTGTGTGGCCTGTCCTGGTAGTGGCAAACAGCCTATTTGGTTTCTCACTGCTGTGAATGCTGCCTTGCTCATAGGATTGCATTGAAAATGCCCTATCTTATGTCTGATCTATGAGGGGTACTGTAGGCATGTTTGGTATGGTTGTAAATGTATTGAGAAATGCTGCTTACTGGTGTAGGTGGATTTTTTTATTTCCAGTATAGAAATGCCACTTCTAGAAGGTGAGCATTTCACTGTGTTCTGCAGCTTAATTCCAAACCACGTCTGGGGCAGAGTGACACCTAGGCTTTGTGTATATTTTTCAGACAGCCTGTACACAGGGAGGGTGGAGGTGTCACAGAGGTGCATCTACATATTAAATGTTCTTCCTGGGCAGACAGAAGGAGAGGTGGGGCACACCTGCATTTGTAAAGTTTGTGCCCTGGCCTCACACAAAGACCTTGTTTACCCCGGCCCAAATGGGGGTGGCTGCGGGCATGCTGGCCGGTGGAGAAGTGGCTGCCAGGAGGAAGGGTTGGCCTTAGGAGGACCAAAGAGCCCCAGTGAGTTTGCAGGCAGGGGCCCGAGCGAGGACGCTCATCCCATCAGGCCTCCTACCTGTTGTTGTGGCTCGCGGGTGGGAGGGAAATCTTATCCGAGGTCCCCCATTCCTGCTGGGCCCCCTACCTGTCGTTGTGGATTGTGGGCGGGAAGGAAACCTCTTAGGAGGTTGCCCCTTCCCACCGGGTCCCCTACCTGCTGTTGTGGCTCACGGGTGAGAGGGAATCCTCATCTGAAGTCCCCTGTTCCCGCCTAGCCCCTGCTGTTCAGGAGAAGCTAATGTAGCAGGCCAGGGTGGCAACACTTGAAGGAGGTCCCCGGTCCTGCCAGCGGTAACCCTGCATCGCCACAGGTGCATGAATCAGAGCACAGGAGCTCCGAGGTTGGGACACGGATGTCCCCATTTTGCCCTCGTCATTCCTTGATGTAGCTCCTGGTGTGGCTGGCGATTGTACTCGCCGGTTCTGGTGAGAATATCGTAAAGTGATATTTGCATGACTTTTTAGTGTCTGACAATATGTACCTTTATTCTGGCAAACACATGCCTGTTGGGGAATGTTTCAACTCTTGCGCATTCATAATGATGCCTAGGCATTCTGGATGGTATGTTTATTGTTACCTGTGCATTTATGGTAATGACAACCTGACAACTGCTTATGTTGCAGGAAAACCATTAATCTATGTGTTTCATGTGATTACTGTTTCACTCTTGCAGAATACTAGTAACTGTGTAATGTTGTGACAACTGCTTGGGTAGCAGGGCATTACTGACATTTTGTGTTTGGTCTAATGATGTTTTGTGCAATACAGTTTATTTTTTTATATAACTTGGTGTTGTGTTTCCTTTGTGGTGTATTTATTGCATCACATGTGTTGTGTGTGTTGTGCAATCGTTTTACACATTTCCTCTGGGATAGGCTTGACTGCTCGTGCCAAGCTACCAAGGGGGTGAGCAGGGTTTGTCTTGGGTGTGTAACTTGCTCGCTCTGAATAGAGTGGGTGGATTCTTCCTGGCTTAGGTGCATACCCTAGTCAACCAGAAACCCAATTTCTAACACTCATCTAAAGCTCAACCATCATCCAGGAGCTGAATTGCCTCTTTGATGAGGTGGGAACTTTCCTACAGAGCTGAGACAAAGGCTTTAGGTATGAGGAGATGTCTGTTCCTCTGGCAGGGTGACCATCTGGTCAGTGCCCAGGACCTTTATTAACTGCAAAGAAGCCTACACTGTCATAGGCAGATGTAGCTAACACCTCAGTTGCCATATCCTTTGCCCCTCAGGTCAGTTAGGTACCAATCCCAGTAGGAGAAGAGCCGCCCTCAGAATCAGTTTTGAGAGACCTTAGAGGAGGAGTTGCTCATTACTCTGGCCATACCTCTAGGGTGGGAACAGGAGTTCTGCACATGTAAAGAAAGATTCCGCCATATCGGATTTAGGTAAAGAGGGGAAGTTTGGCATTGCTGAAGTAGGGCACACAGGGACTGCTGAAAAAAGTGGGTTTAGCCACCTCAGGGAAAGGTTGTCCCTACTGGTTAGAAAGCCGCCCCACCAACATGCTAGTGTCAGGCATAAATGTGGCATTCCTGAGCAACCTCTTCAGAGCATTACTAGACTTGTGGGAAATAGAAAAAGGACTGCACCTGCTTTTGAGACCTGTGAGGAGAATCCTAAAGGCTGGACCTGCTCTTTCCTGTACCCGCAGACAAAAAACTGGATTCCAGGTGTCAGTTGGCTGACCTGTTAAGCTACAGGAACACAAAGCTGGAGGAAACCACCCTTCTGTGAAGTGCCAAGCTGGCCATTTTCCATTGGACCTGCCCTGGACATTGTTGTTGGCTTCAGTGGCAGGAGTTCTGACCAACAAGTACTGCTCCTAAGATCTTCGAACCTTTGGCTGATGTCAGAGTGAACTGCTTAACCCAAAAACTCCTTTCTAATTTTTTGCTTGGAGAACAGTTGAGGGACCAGAGAACCTGCCAGCCGATCTGCAAAGGGTGCATTGCTGGTGGGCCTAACTTCACCATTGTTGCCGTTATGTTCTTTTCTCGTTGTTAGAATCTGTCGGCACCAAAGTTCTCCTTGGCTCCCAACCACAGCCTCATCAACACCTCCATCGAAGGTGACTGAATCAATATCAGAGACCTCTGATGCAGGCAAAGGTGAACTTCAGCCACCGGTGCTTTTCCCACCTAAACTAACAGTTTCACTGAGGATCTAAATCGATCCTGAAAGCTGTTGACGTAAAGCCTCCTGCTTTTCCCCCTTTGCCAGCCCACTGTCCATTTTCACTGAAAGCTGTTGATGTTGTGATTTACAATTGGGAAGAACCTGAGCCTTGTATCTGAGGCCCATTCTATTGTGGTTGGCCATAAAATGTACCCTTGACCTGGTCTACGGAGACCATTTGACCAAGTTGGCGCTTTGCACTTTTTGAGTGCTATTTTTATTTTATAACTTTAAAAATTCAAATCTATGATTCACTTATTTGATCTGTGTTGTTTTGGTGTCATTTTGTTAATTGAATTATACTCTATTTTCTTTTATTTTTTATTTGGAGTGATATTTTTATTGGGTTGAATTTTCCAATTTTTAACTGTTTGGGTACTTCTAAATTAAATTAAATTAAGCCTTTTCGCTGTGCTTATCTACCAGGGTTTGAGCTCAGGTTTAAATATTGAAACTGTTACTAAATCTACAACAATAGTGACATTATTACTTGTGGTGGACTACATTCTACCCTAACTAATATTCCACATCCTTGCAGATGTGATACGTTCTCTGTTTTTCTTAGTATATTTGGAGATGGTCTTATATCCTTAGTAGTAATTGACATGCATTTTAGACACTATTTTATTGGCCCAGTAGTTTTGCCACCCTAATGAAGTTTAGCCTTGGTACTTATGATGTTTTAGATTACTAGGAACTTTTACTTGTCCGATATGAAGAACAACCCACTCGGGCTGGAATATCTTCATAAATGACACAACAGTCTCACCTGGACCATTTTTGTCCCTGACTCTTCGTTATCTAGAACACTAAGGCCCCAAATTACTAAATTTTCATGCAGGGCATTCTAGCAGCAAAACAAATCTGCACTGCTTGAGAAGGAGAGAGCAGGGGAGCACCATATTAACAGAAATATGTCACTCTCCTCCCCTCTTCCTAGCGCAGGTGCAGGAATCTGCTGTTGGGTGCCACACACACACCTATGCACCAAAGAGCAAGGGTGTCTACCTGAGTCCAGCATAGGTTTTGTACTGAAAGGCTAGCCTTCCAGTGCAAAATACTACGCTTAGACTGACTTTAAAAAAAGGCTTTGGGTCGAAAACCTTGGGAACACACATGCGCCACCCATGGAAATGCCTCCTTGGCGCTAAATAATGCACTGCTTTGCAATACTTTTAAGTGATTTCAGCGCAAAACTTGTTTCAGTAAATAGAGATGCAAGATTTAATGGCCTAATTACATTGGATGTTGAGTATGTGGCTATTAGGTGATGGGTAGAAAAAAATAGAAAGTGGACTACCTCACAACGGACCCAACTAGGAATGAAGGGACATAATTACAAGAAAGTGGCACAGCAGCTTTGATGCACCACTTTTCTTGCGCCCCCCTGCACTCCCCTAATGAAACCATGCGTGCACCTGTATTTACAATATGGCGCACCATGGCGCACATTAGGACAATAACGGCAAAGATTTTTTACAGTATTATGGTACTTTGCAGGATTAGTGCCACAAATTGTGGCGCTAATCCTGCAAATTAAAGGAAGGCCCATTGGAAGCAAGGGGTTACAAACTGTCGCAATGCATGCAATGCGCCACTTTGTGACTATGGCGAAGAAGCATGGCCTCCTTAAATGCCACATTAACGTAGAAAAAATGACACTAGTATGGCGCTAAGAGGTGGTAGGGTCTTGTAAATCTGGCCTGAATTTTTTTTGCGGTCCATTTATTGATAGAGATATATGAGTACAGTGTGTCTTTGATTTTAGCGTTTTTTGTTATTTGATTTATTACAGATATCCTCAAATAAACCATTGATGTATAGCAATACAGAAGAAAGTGTTGGGATAGATCAATACACTCGAACAATGTGTTGTTGAATGTTGATATAATCCAATAATAATTAATGTATTGTTGTAGAGGCAATCACATGTATCTATCCCAGTAGAGTCAATGCTTTTTTGGTCCTGTGTGTAACTGCCCAAACTGTAGTGGGTGATTGGGGATACCCCCTTGGATTAAGCGACTCCCGTGTTAGCTAGTGCATTGGGATTAGATGTGTCTACTATCTTTATGCATCTGTCGTAATTTAGTGTTCATGTTGTACCTGATAGCAGTCGTATAAATGGCTAGGTTTTATAGTTTATTAAACTTATGGTCACGTAATCTGGATTACTAACCGGTTTTCTTCAAATGCCTCCCCATGCTCCTTTGTTTGACTTTGACCGAATGATTGCTGCATATGGGCGCATATTTACAAGCCCCTAGTGCCACCGGAGCGTCACTTTTTGTGACTCTCCAGTGGTGCTCTGTACTGCGCCATATTTACAAGCCAGCCCTAAGCCACTTTTTGTGGCTTAATACCACCTTGTAAATATGGAGCACTCTGATGCAGTTTTATGCGTAATAGGAGGGTACAATGGGTGTTGTTGTGGGCATTCCACTGCAACACACATTGCTTTAGATGCTGCCCCAGATTTACAAAAATTAGTAAATCTGTGGCATTGCCAAAAGCTAAAGACACCCCAAGGATGGTGTTAGCATTAGTCAACAAGGAGAAATATTTTATTTCTCATTGTTTTTGCTTTTTCAATGAGTGCTGCATTCTGCATTACACATAGAAAGAGCAAAAAGCTATGAATGATTGTTCATGTGCAGGAAGGTGTGTCTTCCTGCACATTAACAATCATTCAATAATGACGATTTGCTACTTCTATGTGTGCTGCGTTCTACATTCAGAAACATTTTATTTTAATTACACATTTTATTAATAATGGTTGCTCTCTAACAATCCATCCTCTGACAGCTATGTGTGTCTTCACAAAAGAATACTACGTTAGTGAGACAAATAAAATTGTAGTTTGTTTAGTACATGTACAGTTAGGCTTTCTCATATTTTCAAAGTTTCTTAAATCACGAAAGTATCTACTTCTCATCTTTCTCCATTTCTAATTCTTCCCTCTTCTGTTTATTTTTCCCCTTTTGCAATTTTATGCAATTGTACAGTTTGTTACATCTGATTATGCAAATGAGACACATAACCATTATTAATAATGGTTTCAATATTGTTCCCATAACACCCTGACCAAGATTTCCCAGCCAATTTCCCATTTTAGTGAAACTTTTGCTAGATTGCTCCATACCCTTGCTTCTTTCAGTTCCTTTAATTAAGAACTCAAATTTGTCAAATTTCTAATATAGCTCTTGATTTCTTTATTGTTCTCAGGGTTAAAAGAGCAACAATGTTGTGCTTTAAGCATCAAACACCCAGCACCCTCTTTTGCTAAAAGGATATCTAAGATAAGACCGTTCTGAAGAACCTTCGAATTTACCGCAAACATTTTGGTATGCAGCAATAAAATTGCACCAGAAAAATCTGTTAACATTCTGTCCACAATAGTCAACAGTTTCCTACTGTTCATATCATTCAGAACAACTCCTCAGAAGGAATAATTGCTCCAAATATATCACCAACTATTTCCAAATAACTTGCCCTTTTTGATCTTCGTCTTACGTTATCATGTGTCTCATTTATGTTGTCAATCTGATACATCTTAAGAAAACTACTCCTAAGCAACAAGTCCCTTACCATCCGCTAGGGAGAAGATAATAGGCGTTTCTTCCACAGATGTAATTTACACCTGGAATCACAGGATCTTGTCCATTTAGAAGAAAAAAAAACATGTATTGTTAAATAGAAATGCATGTCTGCATTCACTCATTCCCACAAACTTAATATCAGTTCTGGATTGAGGCCTGTATATAAAAAGCTTCCCTATATGTTGGTAATTTGAAGCAAGCTTCCCTTGTATGTTAGTCATAATATATGCATGATCCTTCTGAATGTATGTTTTACTAAGCCTTTCTCTATTTTCTCCTTAATTGCCTTTCTTATATAATCAGTCTGATTTAGGAAACATTTCTCTTTTGGCGAAAGCAATCAAGTTAAATTATTGTAGTGAGCATAAGCTGTGCCAAATGTTAGTATAGGTTAAAAGAAGCCTCCCACAATGTCAACGTTCCCAGCTGTAGCAATGCTAGTCAAGTGTTGATTACCTGGAACAAATGAAAAGGCCAAATCAAAACTGGAGTAGAAAAACTGTATGTATTCCTGATTATAAAGCCTTCTTAGTAAAAGACTACAACGAATCCCATACGTTAGGGTAAGCTGTGATTCCCTCTTGAAACGAAAAAGGAATTTGTATGCGCACATAACATCCTTTCACATCCATTGTTTCAACATATTCATACAACAAATGATAATAAACATTAGAGGAAACATCTCCTTGTGTGCTGTCCAAGTGTAAGTAACTCTGACCCTTATAAAACCTGTCTAACTCAGAAAGAGTAGTAGTTGCTGGAGAAGGTGTGTAATTAGTTTCAGCTTTATTAGAAACAGTCATGCTTAAAATCAATAACAAACTTATCAACACACAAACAACTGCCAATACAACACCCACACGCTTGCATCCATTGTTTCTATTGTGATTGGAATTCAGGGCCTGTAAGGAATCAAAAAGTGAAAGAAAAGAAAAATAGATTTAACTTTGCAGCCTAAACAAAAATAAAAAAGTCTTTAGTTTTCTTTGCAATTATTTACAGCAGCTTTCAGGTTCACCAGAACGTTGTCAAAAATTGGTTTAGCAGCTTTGTCAAAATCAGTTTCAAATGTCTCTTTAGTAGATCACAGTCTGCTGATCACTATTACTTCTAGTGTATAATGTCTTTCTTGCTCATTTGGCCAAGTAATTTCAAAACTCATCTCAAATGTGATTTCAAGTTCTAAAATGTAGAACTGGATTCTCACGGTCAAAACAAAAGGACATAACTTGTGTTTCCACTCATCGGCTGCAAGTTATGTCCATTCAGGACCTGAATATCTTCAACTTGCAAATCTCTTCCTCTTTGATTTTCGACCTGCACTTATTTCTTCTTCACTCAGATCTGTTCCTTCTGTTGTTTCTGCTTTCTCATTTATGCTTGACAACACATCAGGAACGTTTTCAGTTGCATGCGAAGAAGACCATTTATCTCCTTTCACAGTTCTCTTAGACAGCGATGGCACAATTGGACTTACGATTCTTCTTGGTTCAGCAGGAATTTGTCAAGCTCTTCTTTGACTATGACTTGCTTCACCTGCCCTATTAGCCACTCCCGGAGGAGTCAAATTTGTGTGACTTTGATTGAACTCAACTCTACTTTCGGCTTCTTCAGGAAACAAGATTTACTTAATTTCTTTGTTCCAATCATCTGCTTCTGGGAGAGTCCTCGTTAGACATGACTCTCCTGCTACATCCGTTTCTGTTTCTGCCGATAGAGGAGATTTAGGATTTTCCTCAATTTCATCTGTCAGAGGAATACCTGGATCTTCACCAGTTTGCACGGTTTTTACTTCTGCAGTATCTTGTTCTGGTTTTGTCACTTTCTCTTCTTTAGACTGTACATTTTCTGCTGGTGCTCACAGGAACACTGGATCTTCTTCACCCAAAGGAAATGGTACTTTGCGAGTATGGACCCAGTTCAGAACTCCTGCACACTTCACAGCAGTTGTGGTTACTGGAATAACTTGATACGATCCCTTCCAGCTAGGCTCCAAGCAAGTCTTCCGCATGTGCTTCTTGATCACCACCCAATCACCAGCCCGAAGATTGTGACATTGATCCTGGGATGGTGGCATGGCTGTAGCTTCCACCTGGTGACACAAAGAGTGAACCACATCACCAAGACCCTTGAATTAATCCAGCACCAAGGAATCTGTTATGCTTACAAGTGCATTTCCAGGAACAGCTGGCAACCACATTGCTCTGCCTATCAGAATTTTGTGTGGGGAGAGTCCAGTCTTTCTGTCAGATATACTTTGCATGCTCATCAGATTTGTGAATGGACACATTTTTGCTAATCGTTCTTTCAGAGTTCCATTCATTTTCTCTACTAATCCAGAAGCTTCAGAACGGTACCTGCAGTGCAACTTATGCTCAGTGTTGAAGGCTGAACATAGCATTTTTATCACCTCGTTATTGAAGTGACTTCCTCTATCTGATTCTAAAGAGGCAAAAAATCTAAATCTGGGGATCAACTCGCTAAGTACCAGCTTTGCTACTGTGAGGCTATCATTTCTACTTGTAGATTAGGCTTTAATCCAATGACTAAATATACAGGCAATCACACACATGTATCTCACACACAGGAATCTCAATGAAATCCATCTGCATTCTGTTTAATGGACCACCTGCTCTTCCAATGTGGCTCAAACTGACAACAGTTCTCTTTCCCATGTTCTTTTTACATCTCTGCCAATGTGAGGTTGACCATGATAGTATCTAGCCATTTGCGTCAGTAGACAGTTAGGCAAGACTACCTGCCCTTCATTTCAAACCCAAAATTCATCAATTTCTTTCTTAATGTAACCCAATTTTGTCCAGCTTCTTTTCTCATCATCTGTAACCTCATTTTGTAGTCTTTTAGGGGCATATTTATACTCTGTTTGCGCCGGAATTGCGTCGTTTTTTTTACGCAATTCCGACGCAAAACTAACTCCATATTTATACTTTGGCGTTAGACGCGTCTAGCGACAAAGTCCTTGGAGTTTGCGTCATTTTTTAGCGTGGACACCTACTTTGCGTTAATGATATGCAAGGTAGGCGTTCCCGTCTAAAAAAATGACTCAGAGGCATGTGCGCCGTATTTACACTCCCGGGCAAAATTCACGCCCGGGAGTGGGCGGGTCAAAAAAAAAGACGTCCAGCGGCTTTTGCGTCGTTTTTTAGCGCCTGGTCAGGGCAGGCGTTAATGGACCTGTGGGTTCGGAAGGAGCCCAGAGGTGCCCTCCCATGCCCCCAGGGACCCCCCTGTCACCCTTGCCCACCCCAGGAGGACACCCAAGGCTGGAGGGACCCATCCCAGGGACATTAAGGTAAGTTCAGGTAAGTTTTAATTTTTTATTTTTTTGTGGCATAGGGGGGCCTGATTTGTGCCCCCCTACATGCCACTATGCCCAATGACCATGCCCAGGGGACAGAAGTCCCCTGGGCATGGCCATTGGGCAAGGGGTCTTTGCTAAGACAGGAGTCATTTCAATGGGGGTTGGGAGTCGAAAAAAATGGCGCAAATCGGGTTGAGGCGAAAAATTTGCCTCAGCCTGACTTGCCCCATTTTTTGGTGCCCAAGCTCCATATCCCCCTACGCCGGCGCTGCCTGGTGTACGTCGTTTTTTTTCACGCACACCAGGCAGCACCGGAGGCTAACACCGGCTAACGTCATTGAATAAATACGGCGCCCGCATGGTGCTTCAGAATGGCGTTAGCCGGCGCTAATTTTTTTGACGCAAAACTGCGTTAGCGCAGTTTTGCGTCAAAAAGTATAAATATGGCCCTTAATTTCTTCCCTAGTATCAACCACTGTGAACAAAACGCTTTGACTTGTCTCATCAATATTTGTTACATTTTTTCATTCTTCAATGAAAGTAGCACAATTAGTTCACAGAATCCAGCAATATGTACATTTGGGGACCTCAAAATCAACAACTCCTATCTTGTCAGTCGAGCATTTGTCAGGTATTGAGTCTTGGTCCTGGTAAGCAAGACCTCAACTGAGTGAGGGACCAGACCAGTTAAAGAATGTCCCATCACAATGCTCTCACTTTGAGCAAGGTTGACACCAACAGCAGCCACATTTTTTAAACAGCCTGGCAAACCTGCAGCAACGTGATCCAAAGTAGTAAAAAAATATGCTTAGGGTGATTTACGCCACCATGTACCTGTGTTAGGACAAAAAGAGTACAGCAATCACGTTCATGACAAAACAATGAAAATGGTTTTGTGTAGTCAGGCATTCCCAGAGTTGGTGCTCTGCACAGACTCTCTCTCAGCTCAGTACAAGCTTTCATACAAGCTTCATTGAATAGGACTGGATCAGTGATATCTTTGTGGGTCAATCTCTTGAAATAATGGAAAATTTGGGAATCCATTGGTGGCAGTAACTCACCATTCCCAAAAACATTCTAACACCTCTCTGAGTAACAGGAGGGTTCATTTGCAAAATAGCTGTAACTCTTTTTCTGGACACTTACCTTGCACCTTTCTCTATTTGATGTCCCAAGTATTCCACCTCTTTTTGACAGTGCTGTAATTTTGCTGGGGACATTCCATGTCCATTCTCACTCACATGATTCAATAAGGCAACAGTATCTTGCCTGCACTTTTTTTGTGTTTTTGAAGCGACCAAAAAGTAATCAATGTACTGAACTAATGTTGATTGGAAAGGCATTTGCAATGACTCTAAATTCTTTTTCAACACTTTGATGGGGATTCTGAAAACCCTTGTGAAATTCTTCACCAACAATACACACAATTACAGAATTTGAAACAGAAGAAAAACTGGCTATCCTCATGTAGAGGCATTGAGAAAAATATTTATGATAAGTCCACTCTTGTGAACCATTTTGCATCACATTAAATTTGAACCAGAATCGCTGCTGGATCAGGTACCACCGGACAATAATTGACCACAAAATCATTAATCTTTCTCAAATCTTGAACTATGCGAAATTTCCCACTAGATTTTTGTAATCCCTTAATCATTTAATTACATGGGCTGCTCAACCCTTCTTTCAAAACTCCTTGCTCAACAAACTCTGCAATTACAGGACTAGTTCATTCAATTATATTTGGTGCCATATGATATTGTGGAGGTTTCGGCAAAACTGCATTAGGTTTAGCTGTAATTTTCACTGGTTCCGCTTCTTTAATTAGACCAATATCTTTACAGAAAGATACCACACTTTGAAAACAACTGTATCTTGTAGATTGGTTGGGTTGGCAGCTCCTGGACTAAATGCAGGATAAAGAGTAATCAATTCTTCATTAATAATATTACAGTTTCCAGCTGGTAAACATGATTCCTCATCATTATTATTTGTTTGAGTGGGAATTCCATAATTCATGAATTGAACATTTTAGTTTGCACAACAAATATCTTCCCAGAAGACATACCAGACTTGAGTAACAAACTCCAAATTTGTGCATGCCTCCAAAAATACCAACTTTTACAGGAACTAATTCAGTGATCAGATTTGTCCGGTGCTGATTTGCTACTCCTACATCCTGTACTGTTCTCCCAGAAAGTGTCACATTGGGCACTTTAGCAGTTCTGACAGTAGCGCATGTAGCTCCTGTGTCAACCAAAAATGAGACTTCATGACCCATTACTGTTCCATTTACATGAGGACCACTCTGATCCACCTCTAATGAAGCTGCTGGCACACATTCTTCTTCATCTGAACTCTCACTCACAATTTCTTCACTCAATTAATCCTTGCTGTGTAACGGGAACTGTGTTACTAGTAGATGACTGTTTTGACTTAACCTTTAACCCATGTTCTGCTGAGAAACCACTACCTCCTTCTGTGCCATTGGAGCTTGAGGTATTTGCAATTTGCAATTGCTGCTCTGGCATCATTTGCAGCTGCTATTGCATTTGCTTTTGTGGTACCTGAGAATGTGGCAGCTGCTATTGGGGAATCTGCATGTGAGGAATCTGCATTTGATTATTCATATTCTGTACATTTACATTAGGATGTTGTGAAGGCTCTCTTGTCGGCTAGTCAGTACTCCTTTTCCATACAATGCATAAAACAGCTGGGACCACTATTGTAAAAGAGTATTGAAATCCTCCCACAGGCATTTTGTGAGATTCACAAACCTGTCTGTCCGCTGATACCATTCCAATAGTTTCTCTCTCAATCTCGGATAATCATTTGTGAATGATAAAATATAACTCCTGCTCCAAGGAACATAAACATAACTCTCCACAGGAATTTCTCTCATTGGTAATACCCTTACTGAACTATCAGTCTGCTAAGTGTCAGTAGAGTTCAAAGTCGCAGACTCTTTTTTCTTCAGCTCTTTTTTCTTTACCCATCTGCCTTCCCATTTATCTAATGCTCCCATATTTGAATACTTTGGATTAATTCTCTAATGTGAATTTGCATTCCAGGTTATCTCATGTTCTCAATTTTGTTTGAATCACATTCTAATCTGTAACTCCTTTTCAATGGTTTGGATTTCCCAATATCCACTTCATTGTTTTCTGCAAGTTCTGATCATTTCTGATGTACCAATCCTGCTCTGTTTGTGACATATTTACACATGAAACGGAACTCATCTTCATTATATGAGTCAATTCTATTTAATTAAATTTTTCTCTCAATCATTGCATTTAATTATCATTTCAATCTTGCCAGATTCAGTCTTCTTTCTCCTTTAGCAATGGTTTTCATTGCTGAGGCTCCACTCACTTCATCCAACCCTTCTGTTAATTGCTGAGCTGTCGAGCCTTGTAAAGAAACATTATTATTTACAGTAGGCATGCACTGTGGACTATTATATGGTGGACCCATCACTCTCTCAGATGACACTAGAACTGAATTTGGATTTGAATTTGGTCTCTCCAAATTTTGTAAAACCCTAGAATAAGTTGAGTCTATAAGTGGACCTGTTTTGTCAAAAGTCAGATTTTTTGAAGGCATAACTACTGCAGGAGAAGTATTGAGTTTCTCAATTTCTGCATTTTAATTAAAAAGATTCAGCATTTTGCTCTCATTATTTCCTTGAGCATACAATGGAACAACTGGACCAATTGTGACAGGAACTGTTAATGCTTCTGGACTTGGTGAAGTATTCTGATTTCCCGAGTAAATCATTCCAGAACTCTGATCTGTAAGTTCTGAGGAACTTGTTTTCATTACTGGAGTATTCGTCGCATTGCCTGAGCTTGACTAACAACTTGCACAGGAGTCATTGAATTAGGTGTAGACTCCACCTGAATCATCATTGGATTCTGGAAAATCTGTGGTGCCACCCGTACTGTAATATTCGGTGCAGAACTAACAACAGTTCCTGTTGTAGAATATACTACAGGCTGAGCTGCAGTCTGGATCACAGGAGTCTGAGTTACCATAATAGTAGGAGCAGTAGTTGCAACCTGTACTTGACTTTGTGTTACCCCAACTGGAGGTGGTGCACTTGTAGTACCACTAATACCTTGATTTACTACTTCTGCTGCATGTGGCAGAGGACGATTTCTCAATAATTGTGTTATAAATTCATCATCATCTGAGTCACTATCATAAATCAGTGATCTTCTAGCTTCATCTGACTTCAACTCAGTTTCCTCGTAATTCTTATTCTTTTTCTTTGTCTTTGGTCTGTCACTGTTTCCTTTCTCTTGTGAAATTGCAGGAAACATTCCAATACCTTACAAGGTTTCAGTTCTCCAAACAAATTTCTCAGTGTCCCATTAAGCTTCTAGCAATGTTTTCTCAGCTTTTCTCATTCGTCTCTCAAATTTTAATTTCCCTTGTTAACATTCTCATATTAAAACCTTCATGAAAAAGAAAATCTAAACTCCCTTCCTTCTCTGTTATTTTGCACCACTGTTTTAACCAAATACATGCCGATCGACCCTTCTCTTTAATTACTATGTATGCAGGTGTACCTTCTGGTGAGGCAATTTCTCCTAATCTAACTGAAATGAAAGCATCTCCTCTTATCACACATTTTAATGCTTTGAAAAAATTAATTTTTACCTTTAATAGGGTTTAAAACTACAAATTAAACTCAAAACTGGAATGATTTCAATCCCAAAATCCTTGTCACTTGCTACTCTCAACCAATAGCTGCTCATAGTTTGCGGCTCCTTTCACCAACCGACCAATCTCAACGTGGACCCAGTGACATCACACTCACTCACACAGCGGCTGACAAAGCCTTGCGGCTTGTCCTTCAAACTCAACTCACACAACTAAATGCAAATATTGTGAGCACAAAAATCAACAAAACCAATCTGTCTGCTCACTATAGTAAGGTTCAATCACTTTGGAAGCCTTGTGGAATTTTCGACTGCGGTTTGTAGCTCTGACAGCCACTCCTTCGACTTATGGCTTTCTCTCATGCGCAAGTAAAATTTGACCTGCACATTTCACCCTTGACTAATACCAGGTCCTCCCTGCACACTCAGGAATCGCCTAGTACCTGTCATACTAGCACTCCCCTAACACACACTAGGAATACAGCTACACCAGCTGCAGACAAGTAAACAACAATAACCAACTGTCTCATACACTTGTACAATACTCCGGAGTCTCAGACCATGTAGGGTCCGTTACATCAACAACCATGTGAGCAATTTTTGAGCACAATGTGCCACATTCACTTGAAGTACGACTTCCCTACACTCACCTTTTGGAGTACGCAAACTCCATACTCAACTACATTGGAGTATGGAAACTCTTCTCTCATGCATCACAATTCACCTACGATTTGCCAAAGCATTGCAAGCGCAAACCCTACCCAGAACTCAAACTATAACTAGAAACACTGGGAACATACTAAATCTCATCTAAACAGCATTGGCAAAACCAAATTTCCCACAAAACAAAAATCTGAATTTTAAACAAGCATTGGCAAAACCAAATCTCTAAAAACTATGATGATCCTTCACTGTTGTGATGAAACCATCAAAACCAGGATGATCCTCTTCTTTTGAGACAAAACCATCATCTCTGCTACCAAAATCTGTGGGCATGTGGCCTTATATTATTTTATATTACTTAGAGAAGGTGATATGTAAAAGGGCAGTGACAACTACTACCCTCAGAGATCAACTTGAATCTTTTTACTCAGACAGGAGTAGGAGATCATCCATTATACAATGAGAATCAATAGCCATCAATCAATAACAGAATATGCAATAATGAGTCAGTAATTAAAACACACCATAACCTATGTGGCCACAAACCAACTCACCAATTTAGTAAAGTTTAAACATTTATTGCCTTTAAATTGATAATGCTAAAAGTCATGTATATGATGCGCAAACCAAATGATAGCAATACAGAAACAACACAGGCTGTCCAAAGCGTTTAAAGCCTCTCAGTTTAGTAAGTGCAATTACCATTAAACATTCCAAAGAATTATGCAGAACAACAACAGAATTATTTGAAGAATAGAAACAGAATATGTTTTGTTGTGCAATTGAATCAATCACAATCAATTATTAAACATTTAAATAGATTTTTGGAACAGACTTCCTAACTACCAAACTCTAATTTGGAAAGCATGTGTGGGCTTCATGCAAGAATAAAAATAAGACAAAAAATTAATTTGGTAAACTCCTAACTATGGCGCTAACCAAAAACATGCAGTTGGATTTCTACATCAGTAGAGCATAGGAACAGCAGGTCGTCAGTCAGAACCAGGAACATGAAGGGGGCCACAGTTCAGTAACGTTGGGCCTAAGGTATCTGAACTGTTTGAATTATAGAAAAGAGCTGAATAACAGAAGCTAAACAGAGTCAAATCTGCCTCTGCATGGAACTAAAAGGAATTTCTAAAACTGACTTGCATCATGTAAAACGTTGCTATATTAAAATCTCAAAGTGTTTGTAGCTGCGCTTCTATTGGACAAGTCTACGAGGTAGGTTAGTGTGCAGCCAATAAAGCATCATCTGGTCTTCAATTATATATTTTCTTTTTTCTTTCAAGATAGTGTCACATTCAAGCTCCTCTCTGGTCAACAACTTCCGCAATAAATTACATTTTTTTAAAACAGCAGCAGAGAACACTACATTTAGCTAACATTTGGGTCCTTTAAAAAACCAAGGTTCATTGTTAAATATTGCAACATTTATCACTAGAAAGTACAGTACAAGGAGGACAGAGAAAACAGTAGCTTTCCGCAGCCACTGCGGGGATGTCTAATAAACAATGTTTACAAAGCATTCAAGTGAAATCAGCATCATTAAAACATTCGTACTTCTGGAAAAATACTACAACGTGGGCCTTTTAACTAATGCTAAACACAAGAGAATAAAACATTTCTAGTAATTTCAAACCATTAGATTTGTAGTGCAATAAAATTATTCATGTTTTGTCAATGCATGTAGTTATAATTAATCTAAATACATTTTCATTAGCATTTATTATTTCACATAGCACCTTGTCATGGTGGACACCATGTCAATCACTTTTAAAGGTGCACGTTTGTTTTCCTAATACACGGTTTTCAGTTAGGCCTTTTAAGTACACATTTAAATATTTCATTTTAGTTTCACATTTTTATTAATAATGTTTGCTCTCTAACAGTGTGCTTGCAAGATCAGTTATCTTGATGTGGGAATCATCCTGAAAGGGAAGAGCTTTGATGTGGATGCTTCCTTATCTTGCTGAAGCACCACTCCTACAAGTTTAGACTTTGTGATGTTGTTTTGTTCTTTGACTGCCACCTGCATATTTGCTGTATTACAACAGTGTGACAACTGTCGCAATCACATTGTTAGACATGGGGTCTCTGGTTGGCAGTCAGTTTGCACTCTGTCCAGGCAGGGACCCTCAGTCTTGTCAGGGTATGGGGAGTTACACTCCTAAGACAACCCTTGCTCACCTCTTTTGTGGCTTGGCACAAGCAGTCAGGCTTATCTCAAAGGCAATAAGTAAAGCATTTGTACCAACACACAGAATAATACAGTGAAAACACTACAAAATGGACACAACCTAAGTTTAGAAAAATACGACAATATTTATCTAAATCAAACAAGACCAAAACATCAAAAATCCAACATACACAAGTAAAGTTATGAATTTTCAAAGTAAAAAGAGTCTTTTCCATGGAAAAGTTTTTACCCAAACTACCTGGTTTGCGTAAAAAATAAAGCCGCCTGGGTGACCGTGCATCAGAAAAGTCAGCGATGCGTCGATTCCTTACTCACAAGTGAGGCCATACGTTGTGTCTTCTCAGGTCGGGGAGGCAATGCTTCGGTTTTCTCTCATGTAAGAGAGCGATGCATCGATTTCTGGATGGAGCAACTCAGATCCGCGCAGGTTCACGATGCCTTTTACGCCCAGCGACGATGCATGTGAAATCCGGCAACACAAAGATGGAAAAATCACGCCACAAGGGGTTTGCCTTGTTTTCAGTGGTACCAAGCAGATGATGTGTCATTTCTCCTGCCCCAATGCAGGTGATGTGCTGATTTCCCAGCCGCAGTGCAGGCGGTGCGTTGATTTCAACCTTGAGGCAGGTGGCGCATCGTTTTTACAGTCGCGTTGCAGGTGGTGCGTCAAAATGTTCCCCGTATGGCGTCCTGTGTGTGTATTTCAGTCCTAGTTCTACCAGCTTCACCTTTCAAGGGCCCAGGGACTGAATAGGGCACCACTTGGCAGGGCAGGAGACGCAGCAGAGCTTCTAGGTGCTGGAAGAGGAAGTCTTTGATGACCCTGAGACTTCAAAACAGGAGGCAAGCTCACTCCAAGGAGATTCTTCGCGACCAGGAATATACCACAAAGTCCAGTCTTTGTCCTCTTTCAGGCAGAAGCAGCAGCAGTAGGCCAACCCAGCAAAGCACAGTCACAGGCAAAGGGACAGTACTCCTCCTCCAGGTTCCTCTTGGTTCCAGAAGTATTATGAAAATCTGGAGTTTTGGGTCATTTACTTATTCCCCTTTCTGCCTTCAAAGTAGGCAAACGTCAAAGGAAAGTCTCTGTTGTCCACAAGATTCTGCCTTGCCCAGGCCTGGCTCCAGACTCACACTAGGGGATTGGAGACTGCATTGTGTGTGGGCAGGCATAGCCAATTCAGGTGTAAGTGACCATGTCTTCCTCCAATCTAGTCCAGTTGGCTTATCAGGATATTCAGGCTACAACCAAGGTCACTTTGTGTCACTGTCTAGTGGAGATTCACAAACATCCCAACTGTCAGTCTGACCCAGAAAGGCAATACACAAGCAAGCAGAGTCACAGAATGGTTTAAGTAAGAAAATGCACACTTTCTAAAAGTGGCATTTTCAAACTGACAATTTTAAAACCAACTTTACCAAAAGATGTACTTTTAAATTGTGAGTTGAGAGAATCCAAACTCCAAATCTCTGTCTGCTCCCAAAGGGAAACTGCACTTAAAAGATATTTAAAGGCAGCCCCCATAGGCCTTGCAACAGTGAAAAACAAATTTAGCAGTATTTCACTCTTAGAACATGTAAAACACATCAGTACATGCCCTACCTTTAACATACACTGCACCCTGTCCATGGGGCCAACCAGGGCCTATGTTAAGGGTGCCTTACATGTATAAAAAGGGAAGGTTTGGGCCTTGCACGTGGGTACACTTGCATGGTCAAATTGAAGTTTAAAACTACACACACAGATACTGCAGTGCAGGTCTAAGCCATGTTTACAGGGTTATTCTTGCGGGTGGCACAATCAGTGCTGCAGGCCCACTAGTAGTATTTGATTTACAGGCCCTGGGCACCTCCAGTGTACTTTACTAGGGACTTACTAGTAAATCAAATATGCCAATCAGGGATAAGCCAATTACACATACAATTTACACAGGGAGCACTTACACTTTTGCACTGGTGAGCAGTGGTAAAGTGCCCAGAGTACCAAAGACAGCAAAAACAGAGTCCAGCACACAGTCAAAACATGGTAAGCAGAGGCAACAAAAGACAGGGGAGTCCGCGCTTTGGATGCCAAGTCTAACACACATGAGAAGTACCTTAAAATCAATGACTCTGGATAGAACTCAACATTATTTACTGTAATTCTCATGTTTGACTAAAAGTCTAACTCTGGGCTCCCAGGCAAAAATGTGCTTCAGTGCCTAGCCAGAGGTAGTAACTAACATATAAGTACTCATACCATACCATGACAAGCCTCTGATATCTTGAAGTATTTAATATGTTGCCATGCATGATTACAGGGACACAGATCACACATAAACCAAACACCAACATAAACGTCATACACAAACAAGCTTAAACTAAAAGTTACAGACATAGGGAACAAACCAAACAGCCCCCCACCATACCCCACCAGCTGAGGGTACATTTTAAGGCACTTTTGCAACAATTCTACCTGTAATTTAGATTACCACTCAACCATATAATGGCTGATCATCATACTCACCTCTGATCTTCAGGAAACTACTTCTATTCACAGCTACAGCGCACCAGGGGCATGGTTAACATGGATACCATGGGCAAAAGCAACCAGCATCCCAACAGAATCGTCACAATTCCGGCACCATCAACACAGTAACACTCCAGCCCACAATGGGCCAGATGTGCAAACCATGGGCGAGATGTACAAAGCATTAACTTTTATCTATGTACCTAAGCAAAATGTGACTTGGTAACTTGTTTACAAAACTGCATTATGCTTTTGCAATTCAGTATTTCGAGAGCAAGTAGTGGTCCCACAGGCCACTGCCTCCCGGAGAAAATGAAAATAAATTTTTTCATTGTTTTGTCTGAAATGCATCCTGTTTTCCTTTAAGAAAAGTGGGCTGCATTTAAAAAAAACTGCTTTAGTTAAAAGCAGTCACAGACATGGTGGTCTGCTGACCCCAGCAGGACACCATCACTGTGAGTGCGGCCATTTCCAATGGTGTCGCAAATTGTGACCTACGTCATGAATATTGATAAGGTAGGTCTTTGCTGCCCCATTGGGAACCACTTAAGGGCCATATGTATGAAGCACCGCATTTGCGCTTGCCCGATAGTGATTTTTACCAAATTGATATTTGGAATTTGTAAAATGCGATGTAACAACGTAATCGCAAAATATTAAGCAATTATTTAAAATCACACATAATGATTACCAAATAGTCATTCGATCGAATAGCAAATCGCAATTTGGTAATCACAATTTGCGATTTTTACATTCTGGAGCACCTTGATGACCTCACAACCAGGAAGTGGGTCAGTGCATGTTGTTCCCAGAAGCCTGAGCCACAGGAGGAGGCAGACACAGGGAGCACAACATCAGGGAGCCACTCAGGAGAGTCAGGCAGGACCCAAACACACCATGATTACGCTCAAGTTCAGTGAGCAGGACCTTGAGGTGCTCAATGAAGAGGTAGTGAAGAGCCATGACAAGCTGGTCAGTAAAAACTTACTCAATATCCCGGGGAGTGAGAAGTGCAAATTGTGGAGTGACATCCAGGCAAAGATCAGCGCGGTGGGTGTGACGCAGCGCTCCATTGAGTAGATACGCAAACGCTGGTACAATTTATGTACACATGCCAAGGAGAGGGTAGCAACCAGGCTTTAGGAGGCAAGAAGCACTGGCGGAGGACCATCCAGCCAGACACCATCCACCCACTTGGAGGACTTGGTGAAGGCAACTCTGCAGCCGGAAGCCATAGTTGGGGTCACCGACATAGACACCTCAGCCACACCAGGCACCAACAACAATAATGAAAACAATCATTTGAATCACCATATGTGCATGCCAAATTGTCCCCTAGAGAAAAGCTATGTTAGCACTCACTGGTCAAAATAGTCCATGCCACACATTCCATTCAGCCCAACAATGCCCTATGGGAGTGGTGGTCCATACTCCAACTGTCAACCTAGAACAAACATTGCAGCATTGTGCATCCCCACACAGATAGACAAGACAAATCACAGAAACACAAAGGGAAACTGTTTACTTCAAAATGTAACTGTGAACTGAGACATGCAAAAGTATTATTTAAGAGAAATTCTGCTTGTAGATGTTGCAGATGTGCATGCACCACATGCAGCAGAAACAGAAACTGGGGAGAATGAGGAAAGCCAACCACGGTCTACGGTCGACAACGTTGTGTCCATAACACCGGCACAACCCAGATGCAAGGCAACAGTGGAACTACTCCCAGAATTTAATATGGAGTCCGAAGACTTGCCAGAAGACATGCATACACCACCTTCTGAGGATAGACACACCCATAGACGTCAGTCCCTTTTCCAGAGCCAAAACACTCCCCTCAGGAGACGTAGAGCAGATGTCAGACAGAGTTCAGAGGAAGGTGAGGGCCCATCTCTGGTTGAAGGTCTGGAGGCATCAATGTTGAAGGTGCAGCACCTACAATGTAAGCAGATGAAATCAATGCACAGGCAGTTGGTGTCTCACAATCACAACATGTGCCAGCCGAATGCAGCTGGGCTTGAGGGACAGAAATAAACAGCAGACAATTTAAGGGAGATGACAAATGCCATTAAGGAACTCTGCACAGTAATGCATTAGGACCATGTCACCCACTGTAGTCCATCACCAACTGATGGGTAGATTGGATGGGATCAGCAGATCTGTCAATAGTCTCACAAATGCAATCCCTTTGCTGTCACAACCTGCTGTGGGTATGCAAGTGGAAATGGCACCGTGCAGTGGAGACGTTGCACCGGGATTGGTTCAGATTACTAATGCACTGGAGAACATGCAGACAGCCCTTATCATTGGGAACAGCAAACTAGGTCGTGGGTACAGTGAGGAGCTTGCCAGCCTCAGTAGCGTGACTGCCCCTGTTTTGGAGAATAGGTGTTGCAGTTCCAGACACAGTATTGTCTCAGAGGCCTCAACAAGATATGTCACTGAGCCCACTGACCATTCTAGTAGTGTGCGTGGACACAAAAAGTAATTGGGACATGTGCCAGGGATTGCCGTTTAGTGAAATTGCACTACATATATGACGTTAATGGTGAAGCATTTGATTGAAGTACAGTTAGTGCTTTTGGGCTACCTATGTTGTATGCCCACATATTTGACCTGAAGTTAAGGTGATAAATGTCATACCTGTAGCAATAAGGAACAATACCTGGTCCCTCTATTACTTACATAAAAAATAATTCTGGGTAATCTGTGCACGTCTTTGACTGCTTCTGCTGCTCTTGAACCAAGGTCCTCTCAATTACACTTCATGTCCTCATATGTGCAGCATTGTAACACTGTTCACTTGGTGCAGCTGGATTGAGGAATGATGTGAGGCTGAAGGAGCACACTGCATGTGCACTGTCTCCTACAATGACAGAAGTGAATATTGAGTCATTGTCATCTCTAACCCCACCAGTAGGCTATGCTACATTGTTCTGTAATTGACTAACAGGTAAATACATACAGGAAAGTAGCAACGTAAACGTTAAATGAAAAAGGACATGCAAAAACAAACTTTTCATTTTTTTGTTTCTAATGCTTGCTTTATTTAAAAAGCAGTCACAGACCTGGTGGTCTGCTGTCCGCATCCGTGTGAGTACGCCATTTACAATGGGGTCGCAAATTGCGACCTACCACAGGAATATAAGGGCCAGATGTACAATGCTTTTTCCTGGTCGCGTTTGCTACCAGAAAAAAACATTTCTGGATGTACAGACCCCACTTTGTGATTTGGTAATCCTTTACTGAATTGCAAACTTTTGGTGAATCTCCATTAGGAAGGGGCGTGCCAAGGGTGTCCCTTCCTAATAGTGAGTCGCAGGGCCACGTAAGATTGTTTTGCAACCGGGAATTCGGTCTTCAAGTTGGTGGTAACCCATTCGCAAACAGGAAGGGTTCCCCCGGGACTTCTTCCCCTTTGTGAATGCAAGCAAAAATATTTTTTCAGAGCAGGTTGTGGTCCCACGGACCACTGCCTACTCTGAAAAAATGAAAAGGAAACTTTTTATTTTTTTGTTTGAAATGTATACCGTTTTCTTTTAACCTGTTCTGTGCCTTAGACGAGGTGACCTTGTCCAAGGCTACAGTTCCCGTGTGCCTTGGACGAGGTCACCTCGTCCAAGTCACAGGAACTTGGGGGAGCGCTAGCGTGCCCCCCCTGTGCATCCCACCCACCCCCGGAAGGCAGGATGGAAGGGGAAGCCCTTCCCCTTCCACCCGACCACCCCCACCCCTCCTGTGACGTCAGCGCGCGAGCTGATTAGTCACAGGGTCTCCCCCATCCAGCGCGATAGAAATAGAAATGCTCAGCATTTCTCTTTCAATCACGTGGGGGAGGCCCGGAGAGGCTTCAAAGGGAAGGAAATGTATTTCCTTCCCTTTGAAGTCTCTCCCAGGGTTTCAAAAGCCGGATTGCTTGCAATCCGGCTTTTGAAACCCCACTAGACACCAGGGATTTTTTTGTTGTTGGTTATGAACATAAGGGAGCGACCCCCAGGGGGGGGCATTTTTTTGGGAAGGCCTTTTCTGCACCCCCTGGGGGCAGAAACCTCTAAGGCACCAGGGATCTTTTTTTTTTTTTCTATTTGTTTTGTTTTTTGTTTTTTTAGGTGGGGCGCGACCCCTTAGGCAAGGGTCGCTCCCCTAGGGGGCAAATTATATTTAGGCCATTTCTGCCCCCCTTGGGGGCAGATTGGGCTGAGGCCAATCTGCCCCCAAGGGGAGCAGAAAACATTAGACACCAGGGAGTTTTTTTTGTTTTCGTAAATTTCACGCAAGGGGAGCGACCCCTTAGGCAAGGGTCGCTCCCCTGGGGGGAGGGAATTATTTTAGGCCATTTCTGCCCCCCCTGGGGGGTAGATCAGCCTATTTTGATTAGGCCAATCTGCCCCCAAGGAGGGCAGAAACCACTAGGCACCGGGGATTTTATATTTATATTTATTTTACAGATGGGGAGCGACCCCTTGGACAAGGGTCGCTCCCCTGGAGGGAAAATTGTATTTAGGCCATTTCTGCCCCCTTTGGAGGCAGATCAGCCGTTTTTTGCTATGCCAATCTGCCCCCAAGGGGGGCAGAAACCACTAGGCGCCGGGGTTTTTATTTTTGGTGCCAATGTCATGCAGGGGGAGCGACCCCGTAGGCAAGGGTCGCTCCCGGGGGGGGGGTTGAGGGGGCAAATTTATTTTAGGCCATTTCTGCCCCCGGCCTATTATTAGGCTGATTTGCCCCCGGGGGGGCAGAAACCTCTGGGCGCCAGGGCAATTTTTTTTTTTGTGTTTTTTATTTTTGTTTGTTTGTTTTTTTAGAGATGGGGAGCGACCCATTAGGCAAGGGTCGCTCCCCTGGGGGGCAAATTGTATTTAGACCATTTCTGCCCCCCTTGGGGGCAGATTGGCCGATTTTAGATCAATTTGCCCCCAAGGGGTCAGAAACCATTAGGCACCGGGGATATGTTTTTTGGCGCCAATGTCACGCAGGGGGAGCGACCCCGTAGGCAAGGGTCGCTCCCGGGGGGGGGGGCAGGGGTTGGGGGGGCAAATCTATTTTAGGCCATTTCTGCCCCCCCGTGGGGCCGGCTGAGCTTGAGGCCAAAATCCACAGGTAGGCACTTTGCAAAAAACACCTCTGTTTTCTGTGAAAAAATGTGTTGTGTCCACAATGTGTTTTGGGCCATTTCCTTTCGTGGGCGCTAGGCCTACCCACAGAAGTGAGGTACCATTTTTATCGAGAGACTTAGGGGAACGCTGGGTGCATGGAAATTTGTGGCTCCTCTGTTTGCAAAGGATTCTGGGTAACAGAACCTGGTCAGAGCCCCCCAAGTCACCCCATCTTGGATTCCCCTGGGTTTCTAGTTTTCAGAAATGCGCTGGTTTGCTAGGTTTCCCCAGGTGCCGGCTGATCTACAGGCCAAAATCCACAGGTAGGCACTGTTTTCTATGAAAAAATTTGATGTGTCCACGTTGTGTTTTGGGCCATTTCCTTTCGTGGGCGCTAGTCCTACCCACACAAGTGAGGTATCATTTTTATCGGGAGACTTGGGGGAACGCTGGGTGGAAGGAAATTTGTGGTTCCTCTCTGATTCCAGAACTTTCTGTCACCAAAATGTGAGGAAAATGTGTTTTTTTAGCCAAATTTTGAGGTTTGCAAAGGATTCTGGGTAACAAAACCTGGTCAGAGCCCCACAAGTCACCCCATCTTGGATTCCCCTAGATCTCTAGTTTTCAAAAATGCATAGGTTTCCCTAGGTGCCGGCTGAGCTAGAGGCCAAAATCTACAGGTAGGCACTTCGCAAAAAACACCTCTGTTTTCTTTCAAAACATGTGATGTGTCCACGTTGCGTTTTGGGGCATTTCCTGTCGCGGGTGCTAGGCCTACCCACACAAGTGAGGTATCATTTTTATCGGGAGACTTGGGGGAACGCTGGGTGGAAGGAAATTTGTGGCTCCTCTCTGATTCCAGAACTTTCTGTCACCAAAATGTGAGGAAAATGTGTTTTTTTAGCCAAATTTTGAGGTTTGCAAAGGATTCTGGGTAACAAAACCTGGTCAGAGCCCCTCAAGTCACCCCATCTTGGATTCCCCTAGGTCTCTAGTTTTCAAAAATGCATAGGTTTGGTAGGTTTCCCTAGGTGCCGGCTGAGCTAGAGGCCAAAATCTACAGGTAGGCACTTTGCAAAAAACACCTTTGTTTTCTTTCAAAAAATGTGATGTGTGCACGTTTCGGTTTGGGGCATTTCCTGTCGCGGGTGCTAGGCCTACCCACACAAGTGAGGTATCATTTTTATTGGGAGACTTGGGGGAACGCTGGGTGGAAGGAAAGTTGTGGCTCCTCTCTGATTCCAGAACTTTCTGTCACCAAAATGTGAGGAAAATTTGTTTTTTTAGACACATTTTGAGGTTTGCAAAGGATTCTGGGTAACAGAACCTGGTCAGTGCCCCACAAGTCACCCCATCTTGGATTTCCCTAGGTCTCTAGTTTTCAAAAATGCATAGGCTTGGTAGGTTTCCCTAGGTGCCGGCTGAGCTAGAGGTCAAAATCTACAGGTAGGCACTTTGCAAAAAACATCTCTGTTTTCTTTAAAAAAATGTGATGTGTGCACATTGTTTTTTGGGGCATTTCCTGACGCGGGCTCTAGGCCTACCCACACATGTGAGGTATCGTTTTTATCGGGAGACTTGGGGTAACGCTGGGTGGAAGGAAATTTGTGGCTCCTCTTTGATTCCAGAACTTTCTGTCACGAAAATGTGAGGAAAATGTGTTTTTTTAGCCACATTTTGAGGTTTGCAAAGGATTCTGGGTAACAGAACCTGGTCAGAGCCCCACAAGTCACCCCATCTTGGATTCCCCTAGGTCTCTAGTTTTAAAAAATGTACAGGTTTGGTAGGTTTCTCTAGGTGCCGGCTGAGCTAGAGGCCAAAATCTACAGGTAGGCACTTTGCAAAAAACACCTCTGTTTTCTTTAAAAAAATGTGATGTGTGCATGTTGCGTTTTGGGGCGTTTCCTGTCGCGGGCGCTATGCCTACCCACACAAGTGAGGTATCATTTTTATTGGGAGACTTGGGGGAACATAGATTAGCAAAACAAGTGTTATTGTCTCTTGTCTTTCTCTACATTTTTTCCTTCCAAATATAAGAGAGTGTGTAAAAAAGACATCTATTTGAGAAATGCCCTCTAATTCACATGCTAGTATGGTCACCCCGGAATTCAGAGATGTGCAAATAACCACTGCTCGTCAACACCTTAGCTTGTGCCCATTTTGGAAATACAAAGGTTTTCTTGATAGCTATTTTTGACTCTTTATATTTCAGCAAATGAATTGCTGTATACCCGGTATAGAATGAAAACACACTGCAGGGTGCACCTCATTTATTGGCTCTGGGTACCTTGGGTTCTTGATGAACCTACAAGCCCTATATATCCCTGCAACCAGAGGAGTACAGCAGATGTAACGGTATATTGCTTTCGAAAATCTGACATTGCAGGAAAAAGTTACAGAGTAAAACATAGAGAAAAATTGCTGTTTTTTTCACCTCAATTTCAATATTTTTCTTTTTCAGTTGTTATTTTCTGTAGGAAATCCTTGTAGGATCTGCACAAATGGCCCCTTGCTGAATTTAGAATTTAGTCTACTTTTCAGAAATGTTTAGGTTTCTGGGATCCAGTATTGGTTTCATGCCTATTTCTGTCACTGACTGGAAGGAGGCTGAAAGCACAAACAATTGTAAAATGGGGCATGTCCCAGTAAAATGCCAAATTTGTGTTGAAAAATTGGGTTTTCTGATTCCAGTCTGCCTGTTCCTGAAAGCTGGGAAGCTGGTGATTTTAGCACCGCAAACCCTTTGTTGATGACATTTTCAGGGAAAAACCCACAAGCCTTCATCTGCAGCCACTTTTTCCCCTTTTTTAAAAAAAAAACACGAAATTTTCACTGTATTTTGGCTAATTTCTTGGCCTCCTTCAGGGGAACCCACAAAGTCTGGGTACCTCTAGAATCCTTAGAATGTTGGAAAAAAAGGACGCAAATTTGGCTTGGCTAGCTTATGTGGACAAAACTTTATGAGGGCCTAAGCAAAAAAACTGCCCCAAATAGCCAAAAAAAGGCCTGGCACAGGAGGGGGAAAAGGCCTGGCAGCGAAGGGGTTAAGGAAAACAGGCTGTATTTTAAAAAAAACACTACTTTATTTAAAAAGCAGTCACAGACATGGTGGTCTGATGTCCTCAGCAGGCCGCCATCCCTGTGAGTGCGGCCATTCCCAATGGGGTGGCAAATTGCAAAACTACCTCATGAATATTAATGAGGTAGTTCATTTGAAACCCCATAGGGATTCGCTAAATGTCCCTCAGACACATTTGTACATTTCATTTTGTAAGTCTATAATTGCGATTCGCAATGAATCACAATTAGAGACTCGCAGAATGAAATGGTCGTACATCTGGCCCTATATAAGGTAAATTATAAACGACCCTATTGGGAATCGCTGAATATGTCTGAGGCGCATGTGTACATTTAATTTTGTGAGTCTCTAATTGCGATTCGCATAAAATCACAATTAGAGACTTGCTAAATGAAATGATCGTACACCTGGTCCTTAGTCACTCTATTCTCCTAGGCCTTTTGGTTTAACCGACAAATTTGAGCTGATCCTGGGTTGACTGTTCAATGAAAGTTTCGGAGGCAAAAGTAAGTTTCACATCAAAGTGACCTTAATAATTTGAGTAAAAAAGACCATGAGGGCCAGATGATCAAAGCTTTTTAGTGATCGCAAATGGTCTGATTCACAGAATTGGGACGTTTTCGACTGCTAAAAATGAGTTTGCCATGTTCCAATGGAAAATTGGGATATGGGAACTTATTACAGAATTGCAATTTGGCATTTCGATTTGGAGGGGCGTGTTTAGGGCATCCCTTCCTAATACCGAATCACAGTGCTATGTTTGAATGTTTTGCAACCAAAATGCGGTTGCAAAACATTTGCAGGTTACCACCAACTCCAAATTGGTGGTAACCAATTCGGAAATGGAAAGGGGTCCCAAAGGGTCTCGAAAGGTTTTTTTTTGCTATTCCCATTGGGTCGTAAAACAAGATCTACCTCATGAATACTAATGAGGTAGGTCTATTTGCGACCCATTCGGAATCGCAAATGAAATTGCAATTTCCTAATTGCGAATCACATAGAATCGCAATTAAGAACTCACAATCCTAAACGCCTGCACATCTGGCCCTTAATGATTACAGCAGTTGAAGCCACAACATATATTTTTCAAACGTGGCTGTAGTCCCTAATCATTTTCTGCTTTGTAAGTGTACCTTCATTTGACTTCCAAAAGGCTTCCTTTGAATGGAATTTAAACTGCTACCAAACTAGGTCATATTCTGAATTTCCCATAGGTCTTTTCTAAAATAATTGCATTTTGCTGGCAATATTCCAAAACACATGGAACATTTCCTCTTTGAAATGTGTAAAAATCTCTTCTTGTTCTAAATTGAGTTTTATAACACTAAATTCCGGTGACACAGATAACTCCTTGTCAGTGTTCATGGCAAATAACGTTTTAAAAATCTGAGGGAAATGTCACATTGTAGAGGTGAATTAGACGTAAATATGCCCTTGTTCCGATGTATCCTTCATTGAAACACACATTAATATTTCACAAAGTGAACACTTTATTTTGGCAATCAGCTTAATATAATGAATGTATTGTTTTCTTTCGATCGTAGAATGCGAAGGTCATTGGGGATCATTCCGAAGAGAGGGGGTGTGTGCATATGTGTGTGGTTACATCTTGTGCCCTGGTAGTGTCTCATGATACTGTGGCCCATATTTATACTTTTTGACGCAAAACTGCGCTAACGCAGTTTTGCTGCAAAAAAATTAGCGCCGGCTAACGCCATTCTGAAGCGACATGCGGGCGCCGTATTTATTGAATGACGTTAGCCGGCGTTAGCCGACCGGCGCTGCCAGGTGTGCGTGAAAAAAAACGACGTACACCAGGCAGCGCCGGCGTAGGGAAAAATGGCGTTTGGGCGTCCCAAAATGGGGCAAGTCAGGCTGAGGCAAAAAAATCGTCTTAACCCGATTTGCGCCATTTTTTGGGGGCGCCCAGACGCCATTAACATGACTCCTGTCTTAGCAAAGACAGGAGTCATGCCCCCTTGCCCAATGGCCATGCCCAGGTGACTTCTGTCCCCTGGGCATGGTCATTGGGCATAGTGGCATGTAGGGGGGCACAAATCAGGCCCCCCTATGCCACAAAAAAAAAAAAAAAAATACTTACCACAACTTACCTTTTCTTCCCTGGGATGGGTCCCTCCATCCTTGGGTGTCCTCCTGGGGTGGGCAAGGGTGGCAGGGGGTGTCCCTGGGGGCAGGGGAGGGCACCTCTGGGCTCATTCTGAGCCCACAGGTCCCTTAACGCCTGCCCTGACCCAGGCATTAAAAAGAGGCGCAAATGCGGGTTTTTTTGCCCCGCCCACTCCCGGGCGTGATTTCTGCCCGGGAGTATAAATACCACGCACATGCCTGGGAGTCATTTTTTAAGACGGGAACGCCTACCTTGCATCTCATTAACGCAAGGAAGGTGTTCACGCAAAAAAATGACGCTAACTCCATGAACTTTGGCGCTAGACGCGTCTAACGCCAAAGTATAAATATGGAGTTAGTTTTGCGTCGAATTTGCGTCGAAAAAAACGACGCAAATTCGGCGCAAACGGAGTATAAATATGCCCCTGTGTGCTGTGTCTACTGTCTTGACTCTCGTGCTTATGATTAAATATTTATTTGTGAACAGAGGCCTCTGAGTTTTTTCTCCCAATGTTGTGTGTTGGGACCTCTGTTCATGCCAATAAACTTACTACCGCTTCTGAAATGAGTGGTTTGTTAGGTAGAGCGCGCAAGCGCTCTGACGTATTGTAATCTTTGTGGGCTTTTAGCTAGCATATTGCATGCCCATCGCTATCACTCGTTCGTGGGCTTGCTGTTAAAAAATCCTTTGTTATCATTGGTAAATGCTTTACGTTTGTCCCGCCTTGGGGCAGATTTTCTACCACCTTGGCCTTCGACGCTGTTACATGGATAACTGTACATTTGCCGTTAGGTTTGATTGCGAGCAAACTTCTTTTTCCTTTTGTGTTTCGCATTTGCGCTCATGCTCATGGTGGCCATGGTGCTCTGAATCGGCTCGCTTATGTCAACTTTTACTTTTCATTTCCAATTTATGTGGCAAGAAAAGTCCATTTAGGAATTTACAACATTAATAGCTCTAACTCAAGCAAACGAGAGACCCATTGCATTGCAAATGCTTGTTTTTATAGTGCATCTGCCATAGGTTGCCACCCAGTTTACCACGGTTAGTCTGCCACTATTTCCACCACTGGCACCTCTTTAAAGCACTGTCAATCAGCCCATAGCAGCCTTTCAGAGCAAGCCCTTCAAATGCCCCTGATATGCAGGCAGAAATATATTCCTACATATTGGGTACATTTTTAGAACATATATGTGTGTATGTGACGACAGTTCAGCAGTGCAGGACAGAGTAAATGTTATCAAAAGTGTAATTGATAACAAAAAATTGTCACAAAGGTGACTTTGTTACAGGGATCTCAAAACGGAGCAGACCGGCTTCTGCCAATACTGGAGAGGAATTTCGTATGCCATGCCAACGGATTGGTGGTCCGCCCAATTTACACTAAATGACTCCCTTACACCCTATAAATCATATGATTCACAGCTATTTGACCTGGAATACATTAGGAGGTCCCTGGAGGGTGCCACATTGTACCATTGCACTGGAGATGCCTGAAATGGTTGTAATAATAATATGTTCAAAAGCAAGCCATTTCAAAGATGCTTTGGCATCTCAGAATTGCTCTGGTGCAGCTATGTCATAGCAGTCTAATGTGATAATAGACTTATCAGGGTAGCATCTTATTTGTCAGTGAAATTCATTTTTGACTGAGCAATTGTCCACTTGCGTGTGTGCAGGTTTCCACTGGTATATTACACTGACTAACCACAGAAAAGTTACATTTACACTCACTAATCAGTGTAAGTACGACACAAAGCAAAATAAATAGTTTACACTGGTCTTTCACTGCAAATGATGATGCAAAGTCTTAGTGAAGTTCACTGTGTTGACTGAGCAATTGTACGCTGGCTTATGTACACATAAATTCCTGGAGGAAAATGGGATTTGCCGAGACTGATCTGTGCATGAATAACATTTGCACTAACAGAAAAAAATGTCCTGTAAACGCACATGCTGGTAAAAAATTGATCATTCACTCTTCTATATTTGTGTATAATCTAGTGCAATGGAAGTAAGCAATCCCAGGAATAAATGTTTTCCATTGCCCTCCAATTACATAATTTCCTACTTCTCTTTGATAAATTCAAGCAATCCATCTATCACTTTTCTGTATACTTCAGTGTGTTTCCCTATGTGGGACTAGTATGCCCATATGTGGGTCTCGTGCACACTGTCTCACAGGAACCAAGCTATACCTGGCTGATGAGCCATAGCTTGGGCAGAACCGGTCCAGGCTTGGTCGTGTTCCGGTTCAGGAAGGACCTGGCCTAGCAGTTCGGGCTGAACTGTTCCTACTGGAGCAGGATCAAGGCTGATTTGCATATGGCTAGGTCCAAACTGTGGTGGCATGATGTGCAAATTAGCGACCAACTGGGATGCACCCCGAGTAATTACCAGAAGCTGAAATTAATTCAGGCATTACATCCATCACTTGTTTGCATTACTCTATGATGTAGCAGTTAAACATGATTGGTACATCAATGAATTTCTACATCGATTTTATGTTGTCGGGCATTGTTAGCACTTGATGGTAGTTAAAATAATCGTTGGTCACATTACAACCAATGAACCTGTGAATGAGCGCCTGGTTCACAATGGTAAATTTATACTTTTCTGTATGTTTACAATTTTTTGCTATTCACAAAGGCATTTTACTAAGATTATCTTTATGACTGCAGTCTCTTCATATATAAAAAGATAGAACTGTCCTATCTTTTTAAGTGTGGATACTCCACAGTAATAAAGTTAATATTAGTAAAATACCTTCGTGAATAGCAAACAATCGTAACCTTATACAAAAGTTTAACTTTTCCTTTGTCAATCAGGTCCTGTGGGTTTTGCACTGGTGACTGGACAATTTCACATTGTAATTTGTAAATTTGTACAGCCCTATTGCAACAAAACAATATTTGAACTGATGACCATCTGTTGAGGAATCTTTGTTCTAAAAAATGTATCTTGCAATTTTTGGCTGCTACAAATCGAGTACAAAATTGTTTAGTCACTTGTGTAGAAATACTCGCCCACAGGTGAAATGTTTTTGGTCCCTAGTATCCTTTTGCACAGATATGGAATTCATAAAGCAGCAGATCTAATGTGAAAAAGTCATAATATAGTGTATATTGATTCGTGTTTTAAATGTCTCCTTTAAAAGAGATTGTGACTGTTGCAAAACTCGATAATAGCCTAATTTGTATCAATACCCTGGACATTGGTTCTTCCAGGCTACAGGATGACTTGGAATTAGAAATTACAGACCTGATGTATGTAAAAGCAAGTCAACTTTCAAGTTTATGTATCACAGATAGCTAGTTAAAACCATTATATGTACATTTGAAGTACTTTAAAAGACTAGTGTGAGAGGACGGTTCTGACTATCTGGTCTGCCCTGATTTTTCAGTTTTGGATTACCTGGTTTTTGACCTTTTACTGTGAGGGAGCCTCATAGTTTGGGACTCAGCCACAGTAAATTTATTGTAAAATGGACTTTGCCTGTTTACCGCTGATGTCGTCTTATTAAGCAAAGGCAGCTGTGACGCAGCAAGGGTAGGAGGCCCAGGGCTGGTTTTACATGATCACATGTGCACAAGCGTGTGCACTCGTGAGGGCTGTGCCTGGAGGATTCCTGGCGTGCGCAGCCCAAGAACTGAGCTTAGGTAGCCTGGTGCAGAAAGGACTAATGCAGAGTGGGTGGTGAGCTGGAGTAGGTCTTATGAGATATCTGTACACATGTTAGCGATAGATAGTGTGCTTACTGTCTTTTAATTGTAGTGGCACTCCATTAAATGTCAATGGGAAAGGATGGCCTACGGCGCAACTCTAGTTCCCTAGGGTCCACACACTCCAGAGTTGCACCAATGTATATTGTAACCTGTATGAAAAGAATAATGTAGTAGGTTACAAAAATTTATCTGTACAACTTATGGGTCATCCGTGAATGTCATTTTTCTCTGAATCAGCTCAGGATAAGGGCCCAGTATTGGTCTGTCCAGCTGCCCAAGCAGGGCCTTGCATCAATCAGCCTGAGAGGTCCTGGAAGGAATGTCAGGGAGGAGGGGTAGAGTCTCTCAGAGCACATGTGGCAACTAACTCCTGGTCCATACCATTTTGAGCTATCCCAGAAGACTGTACAGGACAGTTGGGACAGGGATGGAGAAGTGATGTGGCACAACTGGATAGGTGAGAGGTGCAGCCCTGCTGGACACTTTGGCCCCACTTAAAAGATCTTGCACAGGGAAGGGCTCTCTCTCTCTTGGCTGTGGGCTGCTCTCTCGCTCTCGGGCAGGACACTGGGACTGAAGACACGCATCATGGACAACTGGAAAGAAGAAGAACCCCTTGACTGCCACCTGGGGCCAGGACTCTGCCCCTGAATGACTTAAGACCCAGCGAGGTGCATGCCAGGGCCAAGTAAGCTGGCCACCTTGCACTCCCTGAGGATCAGTTGGGTGGAAAAGACTGAGAGCTGGTGCAAGAAGAGCTCACAGCCCCAAAGAAAATAAGCTCCTCAAAGAGACTGGCTCCCTACTGAGTGGGAGACCTTCTAGGCAAGGATGCCTAAATAAAGTGTGCTCCCCGCGAAGGTGGAAATAGGGCCCTGGACCCATAACTGAGTCCCCAGAGTAGCAAGAAGGCTGTGGAGGAGTCCCGCGCACTCCCCCGTGTGGCCCATCTCCTCCCACTGTGCCTGTCACTGATGGGAGCGGGGAGGGCGGAGCCACTGTGTGAGCAATGCGCATCTGGGGAGCCGGCAAGGACACCCGGGGTGGGCTCCCTGAGCTGCCCTCCAACGAGGCAGCATCATGGGGGTGTCTGGGTGGGACCGGAAACCCCTGGAGAAAGAAGAACGCAGTTTGAGGCCGGATGAGTAAAGAATGAAAGCCAAAGCGGCTCTCCCCTGCTCAGCGGGAGAGCTGCTAACTCCAACAGAAAACAGTGAGTATAATCAAGTAGGGGCGTGCCCCACTGGAAAGAGAGGTAATATAGTTTTGACATCCACTAGACCGCCATCAACTCAAACTAAATATTAGCTTAACATTTTTTATCAAAATATTATACTCAAAATATTTTAAATCGACCAACAGCCTGCTTCAGTGGGCTAATCATACTGTGCAATCCGCTTGCTTGAAGGTGTCTTTGTGGTATGCTAAGTAAAGTGCTATTTTCTTTAGCAATTGATATAGAGGCATTAGGAACATAATATTTGTAGTTTATTATACAGTAACCGGCCTGATCATATACCAATGTAAACAGATGAAATTAATTGCAAGTCCCGGAGTATAAAGTGCTATGTGGCTGCTGCTTCCTATAGGTCACCATTGTTCAGCCCTTGACTGGGAGCCCGGATTGATGAAGAGATCAGTCAAGAACTAGAATTTTTCCAGGTCCTTGGTGGCGAGGTTTAAGAATCTCATGGCCTTGTTTCCTAATTGCACCGAGTACCCTCCCGATAAAGCAATTACAACTGGTTGACATGATCTAATTTGCAAGGCTCTTAAAGATGGCCGTAAGAGTTTTTGTCTGTATGTTAACAAGGCCGGACAAATGCACAATAGGTACAGCAGCGTTTTGTTGCTGCATGCACAAAGCCTGCACTCTGTGGAGGGTCAGTGCTGCTTCCAGGAGGGCACAATGTCTTTTTATGACACCACGCCAAGGCATAACAGCAATAGATCATGGGGGTCATTACAACCCTGGCGGACGGTGTTAAAGCGGCGGTAATACCGCAAACAGGCCGGCGGACAAAAAAAGGGAATCATGACCCTGGCGGAAACCGCCAACAAAGACAGCCACTTTAACACTCCGACCACCACGGCGGTACAGACAAGCAGTACGGCGGTCACCGCCAACAGACAGGCGGAAGACAATGTACCGCCCACAGTATCACAACCCGCCAATCCGCCACCTTTTCCGGGGCGGATTCACCGCAGATAAAAACACGGCGGAAATAGCTTTTGCAATGGGAAAACACTCACCTCTACACATCCCACGAGGAAGGAGGACTCCATGGAGCCGGAACTCCAAATCCTACCGGCCCTTGTATTCCTACTCATCTACGAAGACCAACGCCTGCGCCGGCGATGACAACGGTGAGTACTGCACCTATGACGTAGGGGGGGGGGAGGAAAAAGTTAGGGGGACACACACGCAACACCCCCACCCCCACTCCACCCTCGCATATTACAACACACACACCAATGCATACACAAAAATCACAGTAACAAACCACAACCCCCCCCGGAAGAATGAAAAGACAAAACGAAATCAGTCCAAACATTGTAATGTAGCAATATAAATGTCTCAAAAATATACAGATATGTTAGAAAATCATACAAAAGTATATACATTACGAGAAGTAGTGCAGATATGCACATATCAATGTCCGTGCACACTAGTCCAAAAATGCATGGGCGCGGCCCACACAAGATACCTGTCCACAGACGGAGAGAACACTGATAGAAATACTACAGGCACCTCAGGGGGAAGGGAAGGGGGGGCACCTCAGCCGGAGGAGTGCAAAGCCAGATCCACAACGGGGCTCCATGCCCATTGATGTATCCTGGGGAGTGCAAAGCCACAGTCTCTCAAGTCTATACAGTGGGTGGCTTGCCCACTGGAACATCCTGGGGAGTGCAAAGCCACAGTCTCTCAAGTCTATACAGTGGGTGGCTTGCCCACTGTACCATCCTGGGGAGTGCAAAGCCACAGTCTCTCAAGTCACTCCAGTGGGTGGCTTGCCCACTGGACCATCCTGGGGAGTGCAACGCCACAGTTTCTCAAGTCACTCCAGTAGGTGGCTTGCCCACTGGACCATCCTGGGGAGTGCAAAGCCACAGTCTCTCAAGTCACTCCAGTGGGTGGCTTGCCCACTGTACCATCCTGGTGAGTGCACAGCCACAGTCTCCCAAGTCTCTACAGTGGGTGGCTTGCCCACTGTACCATCCTGGGGAGTGCAAAGCCACAGTCTCTCAAGTCTATACAGTGGGTGGCTTGCCCACTGGACCATCCTGGGGAGTGCAAAGCCACAGTCTCTCAAGTCTCACAAGTGGGTGGGTTGCCATGGCGGTGTCTGGACTGTTCAGCGGTGCTTTGCCATGGTGGTCTCTGGACTGTTCAGCGGTGCTTTGCCATGGCGGTGTCTGGACTGTTCAGCGGTGCTTTGCCATGGCGGTGTCTGGACTGTTCAGCTGTGCTTTGCCATGGCGGTGTCTGGACTGTTCAGCGGTGCTTTGCCATGGCGGTGTCTGGACTGTTCAGCGGTGCTTTGCCATGGCGGTGTCTGGACTGTTCAGCGGTGCTTTGCCATGGCGGTCTCTGGACTGTTCAGCGGTGCTTTGCCATGGCGGTGTCTGGACTGTTCAGCTGTGCTTTGCCATGGCGGTGTCTGGACTGTTCAGCGGTGCTTTGCCATGGCGGTCTCTGGACTGTTTAGCTGTGCTTTGCCATTGCGGTCTCTGGACTGTTCAGCAGTGCTTTGCCATGGCGGTCTCTGGACTGTTCAGTGGTGCTTTGCCATGGCGGTCTCTGGACTGGGCATTGGTTTGTGGCATGATGTTCTCTGGACTGGGCATTGGTGTGTGGCAGGACGTTCCCTCTTTGTCCAGCGGGGCTGTGGCAGCCGGGTCCCTCCTGGGCACTGACTCTGGCAGTGGCGATTGTCTCCTGACCAGTGACGATACTTGGGCCCTCCTGGGCTATGACTCTGGCGGTGGTCTCCGTACCAGTGACGATACTTGGGCCCTCCTGGGCACTGACTCTGGCGGTGGTCTCCGGACCAGTGACGATACTTGGGCCCTCCTGGGCTATGACTCTGGCGGTGGTCTCCTGACCAGTGACGATACTTGGGCCCTCCTGGGCTATGACTCTGGCGGTGGTCTCCGGACCAGTTACGACGGTGCTGGCGGTGGCGTCCCGACCGCCGGGAAGGATGGGACCCTTCACCGCCGTGATGCTCACACCAGGCTGTGCAGATTTCCTCTGGCCCTTCTCCACCTTTGGAGGAGTCACAGCTGCCTCTGCAATCCCCCTGGAACCACTGTGAGTTGTTTTGCCTCCAGAAGTCTTCACAGGGTCCTGTCGGACACTTTCCAATTTCAGAGCCTTTACAGGGGGTGGGCTGCCAGTGCCTTGGCTCCGGGTCACACTGCCTGCCCTGGTGGCCGGTGCACTCCACACACCTTGAACAGGCACCACTGGTATTGGAGGCTTTTTGGCTGAGGCGCTACGACGGGACTGATGAATTGGAGGGGGGGGTCAAAAAGGTCAATTTTGCAGAGGGACAGTTTCTGACGGACACTGGGAAGGGTAGTTGGAGGGGGTCTGGGAGTGGAGGAAAAGGAGGTGGTTGTAGGAGGTGTCACTTTAGGTGTTTTGGGTGCAGGTGCAGGTACTGGAGGCTGTCGTGAGGTGGATGGATGTTGGGTGTGTGGTTGCCGGCGTTTGTGTAATTTGGGTGGGGGCGTCACAGACACACTGGGAGAGGACACAGGGGACGTGTAAATGGGAGTGGAGGTGGTGAGTGCAGGTGAGCGGCTTGTGGTGCTGGGTGTCCTGGTGCGAGTCCTAGTGCCTGTAGATGTAGTGCATGCAGGTGAGAGTGTAGACGACACTGGGAGGGAGGAGGCAGACGACGAGGAGGGGGACACAGTGGAGGCAGTGTGTGTTGGTGTGTCTGCATGTGGGTGATGCTTGTTTGAGTGCCTGTGGGTTGTGTGGTGCCTATGTTTGCCAGAGCTTCCCTTGGGTGTTGACGTGTGTGCATGCTGGTCTGTAGGTGTGCTTGGGATGGGCTGGGGTACAGGGGATTGGGTCTGGGTGGAGGAGGTTGGAGGGGGGAGGCTAGACACAGGGACAATGGCTGCCATCAGTGCTGAGGCCAGAGATTGCAGGGTTCGCTGAAGGGCAGCCTGACCAGAATGAGTGCCCTCCAGGAATGCATTACCGTGTTGCAACTCTCTTTCTACACCCTGGATGGCATTCACAATGGTAGACTGCCCAACAGTGAGTGACCTGAGGAGATCAATGGCCTCCTCACTGAGGGCAGCAGGGGTGACTGGGGCAGGGCCTGAGGTGCCTGGGGCGAAGGTGATGCCCACCCTCCTGGGTGAGCGGGCACGGGGCGAACGCTGAGGGGCTGCTGGGAGAGCGGTGCTGGTAGGGGAGGTGGCGGCTGTACCTGTAGAAATGGGGCGCACAGATGGTGCCGCCACCACACGGGAGCTCCCATCGGCGGACGAGTCCGTGACGCTGGTTGGTGATCCGGTGGCCGATGTGAAGCTCCCCTCGCCCTCCGTCCCACTGGTGCATTCAGAGTCCGTGGTGTGGCCCTCCATGGCCATGTGGGATACAGCTTCCTCGTGCTCCGGTGCCACTGTACCTCCGCCTGATGATGCTGATGCACAAAAGAACACGGAGAGCACAAAAAGGGGGGGGGGAGACAGAAGTAGAACAGGTTGAGTGCATGGCATACCGCTACCGTTGGCGGACAATACAGACACTGCAGCCCCCTGCACTACGCCGTGCTCCTGGCCTCTGCAGATGCAATTCCTGGGATGTGGCCTACATGGCTATGGTGGACATCTGAACACATGGATGTCACAGGGGCATCTATACCTGTACTTGGCACTATACTGCGGTGGGGTAGAGTGCCACATGGCCTGAATTACAGAGGGGCCTAGTCTACGTATTTCTGCCTGGCCTAGGTACACCCACAGGCCTGCTCCCCCACCCAGACCCCTCCACTGCGCGCAAAGTCCACAGAATTAGAGTGTACTCACCCCCTTGTGTCTGCTGTGATGCCCTCAAGCACCCATCCAACTCAGGGTAGGCCACCGCCATGATCCGGAACATCAGGGGGGTCATGGTGCCCCGGGCACCCCTCCCACGTTGGGAGGCCATCCCCAGCTGAGCCTCCGCCGTCTTCTTGCTGCAGCGGCGAATGTCCTCCCATCTCTTCCGGCAGTGGGTGCCCTGTCTCTGATGGGCCCACAGGGTCCGTACGTCCTTGGCGATGGCACACCAAATGTCCTTCTTCTGGTGGGCGCTGACCTACATGACATGGACAAGGGAAGAAGAGAAGCCATTACCTACTGCACCGTAGATGTAAGTGTCCCCCCTCCCTACCATTGCCATTTGGCACCTGCATTCATATTCCCTGAATTCTGCACCCTTCCCTCTTATAACCAGCCCTCTCCACCCAGGCCTAGCCCATACAACGTGCTCCCTTGGTACTTACCTGTTGGTCTGGAGGACCGTAGACTTGCGTGTACTGGGGGAGGACCCCTTCTACTAGTTTCTCCAACTTCTGAGGAGTGAAGGCAGGGGCCCTTTCTCCAGACGCCGCAGCCATCGTCGCTTCCAGACAGAGGTCACAGCAGCACTTGCAGTGTAGGTCCTCTCCTGTCGAAGGTCAGGTATCTAGTGATTGAACAGATAGAAAATGGCGGTGACGTCCGCGGCGGTGATGTCCGCGGCGGTGCGTATCATCACCGCCGGCGCACTTGTTCATTGGCTCCTGGGACCCATAGGGTCCGATGTTAACCAATCCAGCATTGCGCTGCGGTCTACGACCGCCTCCCGCGACGGTGTGCAATGCCAACGCAGTTACCCCACAATCCCATTGTCCCAGTGTAGAGGTCAGGCATCCGCCATTTCAGGGGCCCACATGGCTTCATTTACTTCTGCGTCAAACATAGCTAAGCCTACACTCAACACACATGCAGGAAGGGTTTTGTGTTTGGTGTCGTCTTCTGTGTAACTGTGGGTACATACCTTGCAAAAAACTTGACTCTGTGGTCGCTGTTGTCCTTCCTAGGCGCCGTCAGCTGGGACATTTGAGAAGATGGCGGAATCCTCCGGTGTACCGACCGCTGGTGGACCTGTTGACAATGGAGGAGCGACATGTAATCGTCACCTAACGGTTTGACCGTGCCACAATACAGGAACTATGTACCCAGTTGGAGCCAGACCTGATGTCACCAATCCGCCATCCCACAGGAATCCCCCCTGACGTGCAGGTGCTGTCAGTGCTCCATTTCCTTGCAAGTGGGTCTTTTCAGACAACAGTGGCCATGGCATCAGGGATGTCCCAGCCTATGTTTTCCAACGTGCTGTCCATAGTGTTGGCTGCCCTGCTGAAACACGTAAGGAGATACATCATTTTCCCTGAGGTGGAGGATTTGACTACAGTGAAAGGTGACTTCTATGCCCTTGGACATATCACCAACGTCATAGGTGCTATTGATGGGACCCATGTAGCTCTGGTCCCCCCCACAGGAGTGAACAGATGTACAGGAACAGGAAGAGTTATCATTCCATGAATGTACAGATGGTCTGTTTGGCAGACCAGTACATCTCCCAGGTTAATGCTATGTTCCCTGGCTCAGTGCATGACGCCTACATCCTGCGGAATAGCAGCATCCCTGATATGATGGGTCAACTCCAGAGGCACCGTGTGTGGCTATTAGGGGACCCTGGTTACCCCAACCTGTCCTGGCTATTGACCCCAGTGAGGAATCCCAGGACCAGGGCAGAGGAACGGTACAATGAGGCCCATGGGCAGACTAGGAGGGTGATCGAACGCACCTTCCGCCTCCTGAAGGCCAGGTTCAGGTGCCTCCATATGACAGGTGGTTCCCTATTCTACTCACTAAAGAAGGTGTGCCAGATCATCATCACCTGCTCGATGCTTCACAATCTTGCATTGCGACGCCAGGTGCCTTTTCTGCAGGAGGATGGTCCAGATGACGGTGTTGTGGCAGCTGTGGAGCCTGTGGACAGTGATGAGGAGGAAGCTGAGGAAGAAGACAACGACAACAGGGAGTCAGTCATACAGCAATATTTCCAGTGACACACAGGTGAGAACAATATCATTTTTTCCCATTACATTCACTGTCACACGCCTTCCTCTATCCTGTGTGTAATTTAATGGCATTATTTGGTAACTGAGTTGTTCCTTTCCATTACGGTTTCACAGGTGTGGTTACCAACGTGTGTGATCTGCATGCATCCTTCAAGGACTTGTGATGTGTGACATAGGTATGTTGGCTTTAGAAGTTGACACGCATTTTGACACTGTCATTGATAATACATCATACCAAATCATGGACTGACTCCAGATTGTTTTGTGGTTCAAGGGTGTTTATTGAAGTGCTAAAAAATGGAGGGGGTTGTAAAATGGTAATGGGTGATGGTGGAGGAATGTCCATGGCAGGGTCCAGTCTATTAGTCTCACAGGTACACTGCCCATCTGGGCATAGGAAGTGGAGCTGGGGCAGTTTAAGTATGGACAGGGTAACAAAGTGGGAGAGTGGGAGGACAATCAGGGTGGTCTCATTTCCTGGCGGGGGTCTTGCCATCTTGCTCTGTTCTGTTCCTGGATCTCAGGGCCTGCTTGCGTGGTGGTTGTCCGTCTGCAGGGGGTGGAGTGCTGGTATGGTGGTCCTGTGGCGGGGCGTCCTGTCCACTAGCGCCGGCGGAGGTGGTGGGCAGTTCATCGTCCTGGCTAGTGTCAGGGACCCCTTGGAGTGCCACGGTGTCCCTCAAGGTCTGCTGTATGTCCTTCAGCACCCTTACGATGGTGCCCAAGGCGGAGCTGATGGTCCTGAGCTCCTCCCTGAAGCCCAAATACTGCTCCTTCTGCAGGCGCTGGGTCTCCTGAAACTTGACCAGGACCGTCGCCATCATCTCCTGGGAGTGGTGGTATGCTCCCATGATGGAGGAGAGGGCCTCGTGGAGAGTGGGTTCCCTTGGCCTGTCCGCCCCCTATCGCACAGCAGCCCTCCCAGTTCCCCTGTGTTCCTGTGCCTCCGTTCCCTGGACCGTGTGCCCACTACCACTGCCCCCAGGTCCCTGTTGTTGTTGGGGTGGTGGGTTTTCCTGGGTTCCCTGTGTTGGTGGACACACCGCTGATTGACCTGTCCTGGGTACGGAGGTTTGGGCCCGCTGGGTGGGTGCTGTGCTGGTGTTCCCAGAGGGTGGAAGGTCAGTGTTGGGCTGTGCCTGTGCAAGGGGAACCGACTGTCCCGAGGGCCACGATGGTCCGGGCTGGTCATCAGGCTCCAGTAGGGCAGAGCTGCTCTCGTCACTGTGGGCCTCTTCTGTGGGTGGAGTGGAGTTGTCTGGACCCTCCGGGGTGGTGACGGTCCTTCGTGATCCTGCAGGGGCATAAGGGCATGATTATTGCATCTGTCTGTGTCCTGGTGTGCAATTGGTGGCTCACAGTGTACCCCAGTGCAAGCATTCCTGTGTGTGGGTTTGTGTGATGATGGTTAGGGGTTGCTATGGGCATGTGCAGTGGGCATGCTTTAGTGATGGGTGTCCATGCTTTGTTTTGTCATGCAGGGCTTGGTGTTGGGATGTGTGGTTTGTGTTATGAGTACATTAGTGAGGAGTTGGAGTGATAGGGGAGGGGGTGATGGTGGGGGTGTGGGATGGCATGCTGGTAGGGTGGGGAATATGAAAGTTAAGATTTGACTTACCAGTGCCCATTCCTCCACCGACTCCTCCGAGGCCCTCTGGATGCATGATGGTCAAGACTTGCTCCTCCCATGTTGTTAGTTGTGGGGGAGGAGGTGAGGGTCCGCCGCCAGTCCGCTGAACTGCGATGTTGTGCCTGGAGACCGTTGAACGCACCTTCCCCCGTAGGTTGTTCCACCTCTTCCTGATGTCCTCCCGATTTCTTGGATGCTGTCCCACTGCGTTGACCCTGTCGACTATTCTTCGCCATAGCTCCATCTTCCTGGCTATGGATGTGTGCTGCACCTGTGAGCCAAATAGCTGTGGCTCTAACCGTAGGATTTCCTCCACCATGACCCGGAGCTCCTCCTCGGAAAAGCGGGGGTGTCTTTGGCGTGACATGAGGTGGTGTGGGTGATGTGTGGGGTGGAGTGTGTGGTGATAAGTGTGGTGATATGTAGTGGTGTGTGGTGTTTTGTGCGTGGAAGTTGTGTGGGTGATGGTGTTGTGTGCCTGTGGATGCTGTTATTCTTGCTGGTGCTCTCTGTGTGTGCTTCTTTCAGATTTTCTGGTCGTAGGGGTTTGTGGGTGATGTGGGTGTGTGTTCTATATTGTATTGGGTGTGTGGGAGTGTTGTTTGTATGTGTATCAGGTGTGTGTATTTTGAATTGTCCAATGTGGCGGTGTTTTGGAGATGTGTGTGTATTTTGAGCGCGGCGGTGTGTACCGCCAATGGAATACCGCGGTTGAAAGACCGCCGCGTGGATTTGAGGGTCGTAATAGCATGGGCGTGTTTCTGTTGGCGTGGAGGTGGAGGTTTTGTTTTCCCCAGTTTAACACTGACCTTTGGTGTGGCGGACTTGTGTGGGTGTCTGAATTTTGGCGGATTCCGAGATGTGTGTCATAATAGCTGTGGCGGAATTCTGCGGCGGTGTATTGGCGGTCTTCTGCACGGCGGTAAGTGGCTTTTACCGCCAATGTTGTAATGACCCCCCATGTTTCTTGGCCTGGTAGAAAAGAAAAGTCAGATACGGCTGGGGACCCCAAGCAGACCACCACCCATGCACAGTACTTACTTGCTAAAGTGGCCTTGTCTTTGACAAATGATAGAAGTTTGGCTGCTTTGTTGGTGAGTCATTTGAAGACAGGTATTCCATGTAGGTATGCCAGGCATCTTTTAGTTGCAGTGCTGCAATTAAGTGCTGTAATGCTGGGAGCACGGAATTCTTTTCATAGGCCTGCCTTTCTATTTGCAGCCAGTACTGATGCGTGAGCGAATCCGCTTCAGCTGCCCTTGTCCTAGAGCAAAATTCCACAAGGGCTCCCTGCCTGGATAGGCACTGATGATGCAGGTCAAACTCAAACCTAATTTGGGCTTTGTTGCGGAATTGCAGAGGTTTTTTTTAAAGAGGCTTGATTGCAAGGTCTTTAAGAACGCCACTTATTGATTATTCAGAGCTGTAAGATGTTGAAGGGATGATTTTGGCTCCCACAGCTTGGAAGCGATGATGAGTCACTGTGTTTCGAGTCTTGTGTTTCAGGGCTTTAAATGTAAACAGCAGTTTGTTGGCTATGGCTCTTCTCGATTGTAGGTGCAGTTTATATGTTAAATGGGCGTCTAATTGGACTCCGATGTATTAGGTTTTAACCAATTCTAAGACATTGAAATTGGCCCGGCAGGAAACTTTGGACTGGACTCGTAAAGCAAATAACCTTGCTTTTACAGTGGTTTAGGTCCAGTCGCATATTGTTTCTTGAACCCCAGCAATTGGCCTATAAACCGCTGGAGCCTGACTGGAGTTTTGCTGAGGAGGATGATGTAATTGGCGTATTGCAGCCTTTTAATTTGTTCCTTGTCCAGCCTGGGACGATCGCCCTGTACTTGGGCCAGCTAGTTGTCGAGGTCAGCTGTGAATATGTTGAATAGACAGGGTGCAAGGATGTACTAATATTTTAGGCTAATGTTTGTGTACATTTTTTGGGTGGTTCGTCGGACTTCCCCAGTTTGATTTAAACCCATGTGTTGAAACAGAGATGGATGATTGGCTCCAGTAGTTTCGCCTGCACTCCCCACCTTGCCATTTTTTTCCACAACTGGACCTTCAGGACTTTATCAAAAGCGTCTTTTAGGTTGATGAAACAAGCATAGAGCTTACTGGATTTGGCAATTTCTTGCTCAGCTAGAAAGAAACCCTTCAACAGGTTGGTTAGAGTGCTCATTCCAGGGTTTTCAGAACTATGTTAGAGTGAATGGCCCAGTCCTCAAAATCAGTGAGTAGGTTTGAGGCATAGATCTTGGCTTCTACGTCTTATTAGGGCAACTAATCGGTAGTTGGAAGGGTTTAAGCACTCACCTCATATATATATATTGGCTGGAAAATGCTGCTTCACCAGAATTCCGAGATGATTTTTGTTGCCATGATATAGTGGAATATGGGGGTTAAGTGTGAAGACCAAGGGTTCGGATCCTGTTTTGAATAACATGTTTGGTAGGCCTTTGAGCCCTGGAGCCCCCTTGGACCTGAGCTTTTTTTTAGCAATTGGGCAGCCTACTTGTGATTGATCAGAGGATGGTCTGCCTCTGGCAGGCACAAACTTTACTGCTTATCCCGGCCGACCACTACGGCCCTCATTACAACCCTGGCGGTCAAAGACTGCCAGGGCTGTTTTGTCGATTGCACCGCCAACAGGCTGGCGGTGCAATCTTGGGTATTACGACTGCAGCGGAAGTGCCTTTGGCATGGGCAGTGCAGGGGCCCCCTGGCACAGCCCCATGGAGCTTTTCACTGTTTGCTTTGTAGACTGTGAAAAGCGCAACAGGTGCAACTGCACCCGTCGCACCGCCGCAACATCGCCGGCTCCATTTGCAAACTCGGTTTCCGCCCGCCGGCCCAGCGAGGATGTTGTAATGGCCACTGCGGAAGTGCGACCGCATTGGTGGCCACGCAGTGATAGCGCCTCCCGCCAAAGTTGTAATGAGGGCCTATGTGTGTTGGTGGGGGGTCCTTGTCTACCTGATTATAGATGGTGGTGATGTGTGTTGACTAGGCCTCTTCAGTAATGCTGGCGTTGTGGTGCCAATTCCGGCTGTTGGCCAGTTTGTTTCTTGCAGCCCAGAAGTATATGAAGTTCTTTTGCTTGTTTGCATGAAGTAACTTGATTCAGAGGCCCATGCTGTGGCTGCATTTTGCTACCCAGAATGCTTTTTTAAAAGTTTGTTTCGTTTTACCGATTTTGAGAATTAAGTCCTGGCTTAGCTGGCCACCCCGCAGACGGGCACGTCTGAGCTCTCTGCTGAGTTGCTATTTCATGGTTCGTCTTTGTGGGGCGAACCATTCTGCCCTGCTCGGGCCAGTGCCTTGGTTACTTAGAGCTTTACTGGGGAATTTTATGATGAGGGTTTCGACAAAAACATCTCATTACTGGACATGTGGCACTATAATTAGAACTCAATGTTTCCCATGTGAGGCAGGTGGTGACGAAGTCCACGATGATCCCTATCATCGTGTCCTTCCATTTAAGGTGCCTCGGGTTGGAAGAGGGCTGCCTATTTTGAGGCTTAGGCCTGTCCATGAGGAGAGGCCTTTTGCGATTGGAATGATCGCCGCTGCTCAACTGGGTGACTGGGAGTGGTCTGGCGGGGGTGCCTTCGGAGGCCTTGGATCCCCAAGGTGAGACTGGTGGATGTGCTGTGTCAGCGGAGGACTCCTGATTGAGGTTTGGAGATCAGGCATTATTGGGACTTTGTGGCCCAGAGTGTCTGCTTGCCTCAGTAGCCATGGCTGGTTGCAGGGCTTCTAAGCATTCTTCCAACCTCCGAAATATTGGGTACGGAGTGATGATGGGAACAATATTTTGGGCCTGCTTTGTGGCCATTTTTTTATCCAAATGGTGAAATTGTGCTTGGTGTAGGGTGGGACTAGCACGGTTGATCACTTTTTCACCTTTGCTTTTTTTAGCTTTTCTCAGCCGCTTTCAATCTCTCTTTGAGAGCTAGGGTTCGAAGCTTGTAGGTGGCAAAACCTCTGCTGGGTCTTCTTGTGCAGTGAGTTGTGTTGATAGGATGATAACTGATCTGTTCATTTGTTGCGCCTCTGTATGCAGGGCTGAATTTATTTCTGCCACCTCCTGTGTAGGGCGTTAGAGCGATGTTCCTGTTACTGGACTCTCAAGCCGGCACTGTTCAATGGTAATCTGCTGGTTGCCGGAGATTCATCTAGTCTGGGACACCTTCACCTTCTTCCAGTAGTTCAGAGAATATTGTGGTGATGACGGAAAGAGTGTCCATAGCCAAGTAGTATTCACATGTTTGATAAGTCATGGCTGGATTGTGCTGTACTTTTGTTATCAATATGTTTCACTCCTGCAGTTTGTAGTCGATTCTCTAGACATGCACAGCGAGTGTGTTGAGAAGGTTGACTTGTGTGTCCAGCTTGTCAGCATGGTATGTTAGTGCTGATGAGATCACCTCCATGGAGCTCAACAGCTGAGGCCAAATGGGTGGGCCTTACAGTTGGTTTACGGAGTCTAGGGGTGACCACTCCATCCGATCCGGTGGGATGCTAGCTGTGTCATTCTGGGCCACTTTTACTCTGAGGGAGGGTGCAGATGGGTTAGGGCATTTTGTAGTCTGGTCCTCAGTGTGTGTCCTGTGGTGGGAGCCTTTCTTCAGGGAGGGGCAAGCCCCTAGGGATAATTTGATCAGGGAGAGCAAAGTATTGCCACAGTGTTTTGGGGATGAGGAGGAACAGAACCAGGACTGGTCAGTGGATGAGACATGCAACTGTTCGAATGGGCAAAAGAGCTGCTCCAGCCAAACTGAGGAGTTATTTGGGGGCCCCTCCAGTGTGGCGTTGTTTAACTCATTGCCTGACTGGTTTGTGCAGAGCAGCTGGCATGTGTACTGGGGGTTGGTCTGGGCAAAACCCTCATTCGGCTGGGTTACATGGGTCTCTATGTGCAGAGGCGCTGTGCAGTCCATTTTGGGGTTTAGTTTGAGGGGCCACTGTTTGTCTTGTGTATTAAGAACTTCACCAGAAGCTGGACCCACTCCTGGATGACTGGATGTAACATAGTGGGAAGGCTGTTATGAGTCAGAGGAAGTGGCTCTGTAACCTTGATCGGTGTGCCTACATTCCTATCAGGAGTGTCTCCGACTGTGGTTGCTAATTGACCTTGCCTGTAGGACTCAATATTTCCCTCACTGAATTTGATTCTCTATCACAGCCTTGCCATTGGTCTGCTTGGTCTACTTGAGCATTGGAGCTGAGCACTTTATGGGTGGCTGTTAGAGAGTTGGTTATCTTGACTTTTCTTCAGCCCGGTAGCTAAGAGCAAGAGGCTGATGGTGTGGGGTTGCTGTCCTTCCTACAGGACTCCACCAAGCTGATGGCTGGAACTAAGGCAAGTGAGTCTCGGTTGATCATAACTTTCCTTTCACAATGCCCGCATATTTTTCTAGATCTCATGCTGTCTGACTGTTTGACCATGAGCTGGGTTAGTTGGTAGAAGGATGGTGGGGCAAGGTACTCAGGCTGTGTGTGCTAGGTGTACAAATGGTCTTGGGACAGGGGATCTTCTCTGGAGGTGCAAGTCAAACCCAAACCTAGTCAAGCCACTTCTGCACCAATCCGGCCTCATTCCTTGACACCACCCCTAGAAGCTGCATCATACCCTACGAGACTGGCCTGAGCGGTGGGTCCTGTCTTGTTTACTCACCTCTGTGCACTTTCCTTAGTGCTACTCTGAGTTTCTTTGGCCCCCTGCTGGCTCCTGGAGGGTCAACTGGGGGGGTTGAGGCCTGAGGGCTGAGGCTGAAGGCTCAGGTGCAGAGTGGCTGATGGCCTGGAGAAGGAGAGGATAGGCAGTGCGGGGAAATGGAAGACACATCAGCACTCACCACTTGCTCATGTCTCTTGTGTAGCGAGCTCCTGGCTGTCTTTTATGGCTGCCTGGCCTCCCTGGCACCTTCCTGATGCCTCTTCTGCTCTCGATAGTCGATAGCCTTCTGATTGAAGTTTGCAGCAGTTGGTCTGATGGGGCTGAAGGAGCTGAATAGAGCGGTGCAGCTCAAACGTTCTCCTTAGCGCTGCTTGGCAGACTTGTGCTTTGATGCGGGTGATTGCAAGGGGAACTTGGATAGCGATGGAGACTCGTGATGTTTTGGTGCCTGGGCCTCCCGCTGGGCCTCAGCCTCCCACCAGCATCGGGCTCTGGAACTGCCTGTGTGGCTTGGGGGGCCCGAGGCCAGCAGGGACCATCTAGGGGTTGCCTGGGAGTTGCAGAGCTTGTACGATGCCCATGCCGAGCAGCAAACGATGCACCCGCTGTCATACACTGAGAAACGTGTATTTTGCACACCGCCTTTCTTGCGGTGGACATTCTACCCAGCTGGCATCCTTTGCCAACAGCCGGTGTTTACAGTAATAAAAATGCAAGTAAGTCACAAAAAAGGTGCAAATTGCACGCTAATATTTTGTGACCCACCTGTCATTTTGAAACGCAATCTATGTACTAATAAGTTGCGCAGCAAAATAGACATTCACAGAGGATGGCAAACAGGCCTAATAAATATTAATTTGGCAGGTTGCTATTAACAACATCCACAGCGAATATCTGTGAATACAGGGATTGTGGCCTGTAAGGGGCTGCAGACTTCTATCCCTGACTGTATTACCACACAGAAGCATGTTTTTAAATGAAGACAATGGACCTCATTACAACCCTGACGGTTGGTGTTAAAGTGGCAGAAATACCGCCAATAGGCTGGCGGTAACTACCGCCAATTTATGACCATGGCGGAGAGATCTCCAAAAGACAGCCAATATACCACACCGACCTCCAGAGAGGAAACAACAGCCACCACAGCAGTAGCCACCTACAGCCAGGCCGAGGTCAATGTTCTGCCCACCATATCATGACCCTGCAAATCGCCACCTTTTCCGGGGCGTACCAACGTCATCGAAAGCCTGGCGGAAACTGAGCTCAGAAGGGAAAGGACTCACCATTGGAGACACAGGGAACAACCACGCCGTCATGGAGCCAGAACTGCATGTCTTCCCCATGATCCTCTATGTTCTGCTCCACCACAAACATCAATGCCGGCGAAGACGACAACGGTGAGTACAGCTGCCTAGCACAAAAGGGAGGGAGGGAGGAAAAAGAGAGTGGCACACACACGCACAACATACAGCCCCCCAACACCATACACACAACCAGCTGCATTACAAAAACAATTTTATCCCGTAACTCTGATGAATAATGCAAGGACAAAACGATTTTTTCGAAAGTGAATATAATGAGATCAACACAGCATAAAAAATAAGTTAGGCAAGATAATAGATCTATACATATGTACAGAAAAAGGGACACAGCCCAGTTCACTATTTGTGTAGTCCACATGGCCACAGGCCAAAGTAATTAGGCAGGCACCTCAGAGAGATGGGGGAGGGGGAGCACCTCAGCCAGGAGATATTACAAGACCACTGGTTCTGGAGGGGGCAACATGCCCTTTGCTTGGTCCTGTGGAGTGCAAGGTCACAGTCTCTCATGTGGGTGTCTCCCCCACTGGTTCTGGAGGGGACAACATGCCCCGTGCTTGGTCCTGGGGAGTGTAAGGTCACAGTCTCTCATGTAGGTGTCTCACCCACTGGTTCTGGAAGGGGCATCATGCCCTGTGCTCTTGATCCTGGGGTCTGTTGGGCATGTGGGTGTCTTACCCACTGGTTCTGGAGGGGGCATTGTGCCCTGCACTCTTGATCCAGGGGAGTGTTGGGCATGAGGGTGTCTTGCCCACTGGTTCTGGAGGGGGCATCGTACCCTGTGCTCTTGATCCTGGGGAGTGCAAGGTCACAGTCTCTCAGGTGGGTATCATACCCACTGGATTTGCAGGGGGCAGGCCGCACAGCAGCCCATGGAGGCAGGATTACATACCGTCTGCTGGCGGTGCCGGCTGCTCAGTAGTGGTGGTGCTGCTGCTGGTGGGGAGAGGCTCCTGCCCATCCCCTGGAACCTCTGACGGCTGCTCAGTGGTAGTGGTGCTGCTGCTGGTGGGGGGAGGCCCCTGCCCATCCCCTGCAACCTCGAACAGCTGCTCAGTGGTGGTTGTGCTGCCCGGGCCCCTTGGTCTTCCTGCCTGCTGGTGCAGGCTCCTTGCTCTTCCTGGCAGCTGGGGCAGGCTCCTTTCCCTTCTTGCCTGCTGGGGCAGACTCCTTGGTCTTTCTGGCAGCTGGGGCAGACTCCTTTTCTTTCTTACCTGCTGGGGCAGGCCCCTTGGTCTTTCTGGTGGCTGGGCAGGCTCCTTTCCCTTGAGGCTGCCTGGTGCAGGCTCCTTCACCTTCAGGACATGTGGCCTGAATCCTTTTCCACCAAGAGTGGGTGTAGTGACGACTGGGCCCATGGACTGTGTGGCTGAGGTGCTTGGCTGGGTTCTTCCTACCCTGTCCATACGTGCAAAGTTGGATAGGAATAGTTTTTGGGGGACATTGGGACGGGAAGAGGGAGAAGGAATGGAGTGGAGGAAGAGGGAGTGGTAGATATGTCTGTCTGCTGCTTTTGGGTACAGGTGCATGGCCTGTATGCTGTTGTGAGGTGGATGGCTGTTGGGTGTCTGAGTGCTTGCACTTGTGGATATGGCCTCCCAATGAGGAAGGGGTGGCTGTCGAACCCTGATCTCCCCTGATGGCCAGCATACTGTTGGCGGCCTTTCCAGAGCTGGATTGGCACTTGAGGGCATCACAGCAGCCACAAGGGGGTGAGTACAGTGCCCATCAGTGCCCATCATTACTACTAACGCCTGGTGGGGTGGTATGTGTGTCAGTGGGTGCCCCTAGGCCAGGTCAGGCCTGACATTGCAGCATAGGTCTCCTGGTGGCTAAGGTTTAGAAGGGATAGTCATGCTACTTAGCTCGTAGGCATCCACTACTGGTCAGAGCTGCATGGGTTCCAGGTGTGCTGGATTTGGTGGGGTGTGCCCCTCCCCATGCCTTGGTGGCTAGCAATATCACTGGTAGTGCAATACATAGTGCGTAGGCCTGTTCCCTGTTTGTGAGGGTGCTGTGTACGCCAACAGTGGTGTATCTTTTGTCTCTCCCCCCTTCTTGTTTTGTCACCCTGTCCTTATGTGCATTAGCATTATCTGGTGGAGGAGCAGAGGCACCAGCGACTGAGGGAGCTGCATCCCTCAGGACCCCTGAGGCAGAGCCCACCGACGCTCAGGGCACCAGTGGGACAGAGGGCGAGGGGAGCACCACAGCGGAGACTGGAGGAGACAGTTCTGACTCAGATACCTACTCCGATGGAAGCTCCCTGGTGGTGGCGGACACCTCTGTGACCACCCCAGCTACAGGTACAGCTGCCACCCCCGCACCGCCCTCCCAGCAGACCCTCATCGAGTTGCCAGTGGCCGCTCACCCAGGAGGGTGGGCATCTCCTTTGCCCCAGGCACCTCAGGCCCTGCCCCAGTGAGCCCTGCTGCCCTGAGTGAGGAGACTATTGACCTTCTGAGATCCATTTCTGTAGGGCAGTCAACCATTGTGGATGCCATCCAGGGGCTGGCAGCCCAGATGCAACAGACTAATGGATTCCTGGAGGGCATTCACACTGGCTTGGCGGCCCAACAGAGATCAATCCAGGCCCTGGCCTCCTCTCTGATGGCAGCCATTGTCCCTGTTTCCATCCTCCCCCCTCCAGCTTCCTCTTCCTCTTCCCAATCCCAATCTCCTCAACCACAACCTATCCCAAGCACACAGGCAGACGAGCATGCACAGAAGACAACACACAAGAGTGGTTTTGGCAAACACAAGAACCACACTTCATCCCATAGGGACTCACACAAACACCATCCATATGCAGACATACCAACATCCACTATTTCCACTGTCTCCCCCTCCTCCTCCTTCACCTCCCACCCAGTTCCATCTACACTCACACCTGCATGCACTACACCATCATCCACTACTAGCCTCACCACCACACCTAGCAGAACACACACCTCACTGGCAGACACCTCCAGAATAGCCATGCACACGTCCTCTGTGTCCTCTCCCACTGTGTCTGTCCCCCGCCCCCTCCCAAGGTACATAAACGCAAGTACTCAGACACCCAACAACCATCCAGCTCACAACAGCATCCAGCCCATGCACCTGCACCCAAAATCAGCAGACAGACACCTCTACAACCACTCCCTGTTCCTCTACTCCCAAACCTTCTCCCTCTTTCCACGCCAGTGTCCCTAAAAAACTTTTCCTATCCACCATTGACCTCTTCCCTTACCCCCCCCCATCCTGCACATCTGGCCAGGGTGGCAAAAAACCAGCAAAGCACCTCAGCCACCCAGTCCATGGGCCCAGTCGTCACCATACCCACTCGTGGTGGGAAAAGAGCCAGGGCACATGTCCTGAGGGTGAAGGGGCCTGCACCAGGCAGCCTCAAGGGAGGAAGACTAAGGAGCCTGCCCCAGCTGCTACCAGGAAGACTAAGGGGCCTGCCCCAGCTGCTGCCAGGAAGAGCAAGGAGCCTGCCCCAGCTGCTGCCAGGAAGACTAAGGAGCCTGTCCCAGCTGCTGCCAGGAAGAGCAAGGAGCCTGCCCCAGCAGGCAGAAAGAGCAAGGGGCCTGGGGCTGGAACTGTGACGGAGCCCCCACCACCAACTACCACTGAGCAGCTGTCCGAGGCTGCAGGGGATGGGCAGGAGCCTCCTCCCACCAGCGGCTGCAGCAGCACCACCACCACAACCATTGAGCAGCCGTCCAAGGGTGCAGGTGATGGGCAGGAGCCTCCCCCCACCAGGAGCAGCACCACCACTGAGCAGCCGTCCGAGGCTGCAGGGGATGGGCAGGAGCCCCAACCCCACCAGCAGAAACAGCACCACCAACCACCACTGAGCAGCCGTCCGAGGCTGCAGGGGATGGCAAGGAGCCTCCTCCCACCAGCGGCTGCAGCAGCATCACCACCACAACCATTGAGCAGCCGTCTGAGGCTGCAGGGGATGGCAGGAGCCTCCCCCCACCAGCAGCACCACCACCACTGAGCAGCCGTCCGAGGCTGCAGGGGATGGGCAGAAGCCTCCTCCGACCAGCGGCTGCACCACCACCACAACTGAGCAGCCATCTGAGACTGCAGGGGATGGGCAGGACCCTCCCCCTACCACCAGCAGCAGCAGCAGCAGCACCACCACCACCACTGAGCAGCCGTCCAAGGCTGCAGAGGATGGGAAGGAGCCCCCCCCACACCAGCGGCTGCAGCACCACCACCACCACTGAGCAGCCGTCACCGCCGGCGGACGGTATGTAGTCCTGCCTCCATGGGCTGCTGTGTGGCCTGCCCCCTGCAAATCCAGTAGGTATGACACCCAACTGAGAGACTGTGACCTTGCACTCCCCATGATCAAGAGCACAGGGCATTATGCCCCCTCCAGAACCAGTGGGTAAGACCCCCACCAACCCCAGCCTCCCCAGGATCAAGAGCACAGGGCACAATGTCCCCTCCAGAACCAGTAGGTAAGACACCCACCAACCCCAGCCTCCCCAGGATCAAGAGCACAGGGCATGATGCCCCCTCCAGAACCAGTGGGTAAAACACCCACCAACCCCATCCTCCCCAGGATCAAGAGCACAGGGCACGATGCCCCCTCCAGAGCATGTGGGCAAGTCACCCACTTGAGAGATTGTGGCCTATCACTCCCCGGGACCAAGAACTGGGCATGCTGCCCCCTCCAGAGCATGTGGGCAAGTCACCCACTTGAGAGACTGTGGCCTTGCACTCTCCAGGACCAAGCACAGGTCATGTTGCCCCCTCCAGAACCAGTGGTGTTGTTCCATTTCCCGGCTGAGGTGCCCCCCTGTACCCCTGAGGTGCCTCCTTTTTCCAAACTGATGCCCCTGCAATGTTTTCTCCATGTTGAGGCAGGTGCCATGTGTGGCCTTGGATTTTGGCCTGTGGCCATGTGGACAGCGGCCATTGTGAACTGGTCTGTGCCCCTTTATATGTACATATGTATATATCTATTATGTTGCCTCACTTATTTATCTTGATGTGTTGCTCTCATTACATTAACTTTTTCTAAAATGTTTTGTCCTTGCATTATTCATCCGAGGTACAGGGTAAAAATGTTTTTAGTAATGCAGCTGATTGTGTGTATGGTGTTGGGGGTGTGTGTTGTGTTTGTGTGTCACTCTCTTTTTCCTTCCTCCCTCCCTTGTGTGCTAGGCGGCTGTACTTACCATCATCGTCTTCGCTGTCATTGGTGCTCGTGGTGGAACAGCACGTCGAAGACCATGGGGAAGACATGCAGCTTGGGCATGGCGGTGTGGTTGTTCCCTGTATCTCCAATGGTGAGTCCTTTCCCTTCTGAGCTCTGTTTCTGCCAGGCTGTTGATGTCGTTGGTACCACCCCGGAAATGGTGGCAGTTTCCAGGGTCTGAATATGGTGGACAGAACATTGACTTCCGCCTGGCTGTAGGCAGCTACCGCCGCGGTGGCTGTTGTTTCCACCCTGGCGGTCGGTGTGGTACATTGACTGTCTATCAGAGATAACACCGCCATGATCATATTTTGGCGGTAATTACCGCCGACCTGTTGGCGGTTTTACCGCCACTTTTACACCAACCGCCAGGGACGTATGAGGGCCATAACCTTTTAAAATAATTTGGAGGTGTTTGTTCATATCACACCCCCAGTAAAATCAGTTTGGTAGCTTTGTAAATATGGGCCTAATTTAGATGTCAGCGGATGGGTTGCTCTGCCACAATGTTGACGGATAGCCTGTCTGCCGAAATATAAATCCCATAGGATCCATAGGAAAAGTGTTTTTGCTTTCCTAATAACTTTGGCAGCATTTGACGCATGCTGTGTGGAAAGATTTGGGGTCATCCTTCAAGCGGGGGCGAAGAAAAAGTGGGTCCCAAAATGCCTTTTTCCCCATGTAATTTCCCGTAGGAATTATACACACAACTACAGCCTGACTAGCTGGACGGAATTACAGCAAATTCGGCATGAAGCTAGCTCTTGGTCAGAGCCTTTTTTTGTAATTTGGTGTAAATCCATTCAGTAGTTTAGGAGTTATTAAAGCAAAAATGAATTTGTAAATCCAGGAACGCAGATCCGGGTGGATTTGCAGGCCCCCACATCAACAGCAAGCTGTGTTTGACTGTCCACAACCTGAAAGGAAATTTGCAGGTACCATTTTGTTCACTGGGACTATGTTCCCAGCAGGGAAAATGCAATTAAAAAGTGATAGAAGGGGTCAGTGTAGAAGTACACTGACCCCATGGGGCTAATAGTTGGGTCTGTGAGGGAACCCTCATGTGCAAGAAATTGTCCAAAAAACATGTTTGTTTTTAGCGCATGAGGATCTGTGCATCCACCTGGATCCTTCTATATCCTCAAGAATTCGGGTGGATTCAGGTGGATCCATGGATCCAAGCCCCAAGTGCCAAAAAACACATGCTCACACACTCACTCACACATCCACTTACAAACTCACACAACCACTCACACATCCACTCACACA